>NC_088811.1:18744476-19056474 GCF_011386835.1 Chrysemys picta bellii
CCACTTGAGTGGCAGAGCCTTTGAGTTGCAGCCTCTGATCTCCAGGAGGGCCTGGCCATGTTGGTTCAAACCAGCCCCTTGAGTTAATCCAGTGAGCTGCACAGAGACTGAGGGCAGCCTTGAGAGTGTCTCTTGAAAACCGCTCAAGCACAGGCCTCCGGAGCTCCCCTCCTCGCCCCCCTCCTCGCAGATCACTTCTGCAAACAACTCATGTCAAGCAGCTCTCCCCGGGGGGAAAGCTTCCAAAATGGCAGCCCTAGCCCCGCATTCATGGCTCTGAGGAAGGGCTCTCCTCCGCCTTGTTTGCCTGCCTTTGTTTCTCCAGACAGGCCCTTTGCTGCACAAGAGAGGCTGTTCTCACTGTCTGACACAAAGCAGCCAGCCCCGGCTCTGTCAATTAAGTTTAACAGAGAACCTTTAATATCCTCCAGCCTTATCTTCCAGCTGCCCTCCTCACCTCCTAGGGAGGGGGAAGGGCAGAGGGCCACTGCAGCCTGATCCTGCCCGTGCCCAGCACCTGGCAATGCCATCGACTAGGAGGCTCCACGCTGGGCAGGACCAGCACCCGCAGGGTGCAGAGACTGGGAATTAAATCAGGATCAGCCCTCCCTTGCCTCACTGCCTTTCAGCGCCTCGCATGCGCCATGGAACGCTCCCATTGTCTCTCTCCCTTGTCTCCTGCGCTCACTCTCGCCTCATGCTTTCCTGCTGAAGCTAATCCCTGGAGCTGCACTGGGGACGCACAATTCCTCGCCTACGTGAATTCCTAATTACAACAGGCACCTCAGCGCCGCTCCCCGCACCCTCGTTTCTTAGCAGACAAATGCCCTTAGCCAGCAGGAGAGGCTGTGGCTGGGAACAATGATGTGCCTCATCGTTGGATCATAAGCGGATAGGAATGGCCAGGCTCGTGCCCCCGTCACCAACACTGCGTGGTGCCAGCTGCCCCAGAGGACGGGGCAAATCCAGCCTGCCTCCTGACCCCAAGAATTAGAGGCTGGCTCGTGCAGCAGGGTTTCCCGCTTTCCAAACCCCGTCGTTATTGTTAGCATTTACTGTTATAACTGCAGATTCCTGTAATCTGCACAAGTGTCTAATGCGGTTTTGAATCCTGCTAAACTCTGGGCCTCAATGACATCTGGTGGCAATGAGTTCCACAGGGCAACTGTGCTGTGTGAAACGTATTCCCTTTGACTAGGTCTGAATTTGCCACCTTTCCATTTCATTGCATGTCCCCTACTTCTCATGCTGTGGGACAGGGAAAATATAAATTCCTGATGACCCTTCTCTAGACGAGACATTATTTTCTATTCCTTTATCAGATCAGTTCTTACCACCTCTACAGTAACAATCCAAACCTTTTCAATCTCTCTTCACATGGGAGTTTTTCCAGGCCCTCATCACTCATCTCTGCAATCCTCTCTAATTCTACTGAACGGAGTGACTGGGACTGCACACAGCATTCCAGCGAGGCATATTTCAGCACTGACATCATTTTCTATATTATCCTCCATCTTATTCCTCGCGCTTCCTAACGTCTTGTTGCTCTTTTACCAACAGCTGCATATGGAGCAGAGCTCTCCTTGGAGCGGCCCGCAATCACGCCCAGGTCATTTCCCTGAGCTAACACAGTTCACTCAGAACCCAGAGAGCAGTAGGAGTAGTTCACATTGTTCCCTCCAGTGTGCACTTACCAACACTGACCTTTCGGTGCCATAGTGTTGCCCCTTCCCCTAGCTTGGTTAGGTCCCTCTAGAGCTCCTCACAGGCTTCTCTGGACTTGCTTAACCTAAATAATTTTGTGTCATCTGCAAATTTTGCCTGCTCCTTCCTCACCCTTTTTTCAAGACCCTCACAACCTGGCTGCTCAGTTTCTTTAGTAGCCTCTGGTGAGGGACCTTGACAAAGGCCTTTGGAAAGTCCACCCAGCTCTCCCGTAGCCATTCCTGCACGGACACGTTTGCAGAGTTTTATCCAGCCTTTTACTTGCTGCAAATACAAGTGATCCCATCCCCCCTTGGAGGGCTGAGAGTGGGGAGGGGGGGGTCTCTGACTGGGATCTCCTACTCCCCCCCACCCCCCGCTTCTACAGGAGCAACACAGTCCAGAGGCTGTGTGGAGGTGGCCTGACACCCTGGCACCAAGAGCTTTGCAGTTCAACTGTGGCCTTGGCCATGCAAGAAAGCCATGTCCCAGTTCCCCGGCCACCTGGGTGTGCACATCTGCCGAAGCGGATTGTCAGGATGCCCATTCGTGGCTGAGGAAGCCCCATCCAGCAGTGGGCAGGCTGAGTCCTGCAGTCAGCTTCCTACGCCCTTTCACCATCCACATCCACCTCAGGGGGAAGCTTGGCTCAGAGGCAGCGTGGGGATCTCTGCAGCGATGGGCCCCCGCTACCCAGTTCAGGCCCAGATCTGAACGCACCCAAGGCACTGGGTGCTGGGGAAGCCGGGGGAGCACTGAGCCCACCTCAAGAGCCCAGTGAGATTCCTGCTTTATGCCCAGATTGACATGTGACAACCCCGCCCCCCAATCCATCTGCACTAGGGACGGCAGGTTTGTGAGGTTACATGGGGCAGCAACTTGGTCCTCCTGCAAGTCTAACCTTGCCAGCCTGGTGGTTCAGGGTCCCTCCCGCCACTGCCCTGCCTCTGCATTGGACACCCGCTGTGAAATCCCGGGAGTCAGTGGGAGTTCTGCCATTCCCTTCCTCGCGGTCAGGATTTCACCCCAGCACAGGTGCCTACCTGGCAGTATCCCCGAGGTATTCTATATGCAGACACACCTGTGGCACATACAGAACACCTGGAGAGCGGCATCTCACACAAGAATATACTGCCTCCATCTGCACCTGTGCATCTCCAGGTGGTACTGTCCTGCATTTCCTCTCTCAGGGCTGCCTGGAACTGGCAGGAGAGTGGCAGACAAGTGACAGAGTCAGGGCTTTCGGCTGTCACTGGAGGTTGGCCGGGAGTGTTGTGGGACTGTACTGAGGGAACCGACTGGATGGGTGTGGCTGTAACACCACCGGTTTCCATCAACACTACCACCACCATGAGTCCCATCGAACTGGTGGGTGTGAGGGCACTGCCAGGTGCTGGTGCAACTGGGAGCACTTGGAAATCTTTGAGTGTGCACACATGTGCTTCTCAGGCCACGCACGGCACCTGAGCCAGTCCTGAGAACACCAGCATTCTCCAGGGTCAACAAGGCTACAGTGAGCTGGCGGGTCTCCGGTGGCAGCCTTTCGCTCTAACCACTAAACCACACACTCGCCACCCTTCCTGAGAGAGGCTGAGTGAGTCGTTCCTGCCTATTTCCACCCATTCCTCCAGTTTCCTCCCCAGTAAGCAAGCCCAGAACTTTTTAATTACCAGACTGCACATCCCCTGCATAAGCGACGCCAGGAATCCCACTGCCAGGTGCTGTCCCTGCCAGCCGCACTGACAGCAGTGCATGGACATGCTGAGAGGAAACCAAGGTTAAACGAGATTAAATGAAGGGAAATGTGGAGATCAACTAGCTTCTTTAATGTGGATTAAAGAGCTGTCATTAAAAGAGTGCTGGCCTCACCCCTGGCCCATGGCCTCTGGTGCGATCCTGAAATGGAATATTTACCTAAAATGCAGACTTGGTATTTACTGGGCCTGGCAGGCTTGGGGTGACATCACTGAGACCCATTCAGAACCCGCCCCCCGCCCCCATTTGATCACAATGTGCATGTCCCTGTAGAATTGCCTGTCATGGCTCGCAAGCGTTAACCCTGGGCGGTGAACCCTCTCCCACGCCCAGCTCTCCCGCTCAGCCGGGCTCACAAGGTCATTGCTCTGCAAACATGGCTCGGAAATTCAAGCATCTGGCGAGACGGCCTCACTTGTGGGAAAGGCACACCTGTGAGCGCCCCCGGCAGCCAGCATGGAGGGCTGCGCACAGCCACGCTAAGGGAGGGGATTAGGGGGTCAGTAGGAAACATGCATGGAATTCCTTCCCTGCTCAGCAAGCCCAGTTAAACCAACACGGCTGCCTAAGAGACTCACCCTACCAGCCCGTAAAGAGAAGTAACAGGCTTTCCGCCCAAGCCCCAGCCCTGAGTACAAACAGGGACGCAGAACCGCTCCCACATTTCACACACCGCACTCACTGAAAACTACTGAGGAGCAAATTGAATTGGGGTTGTCTGGTCAGCCCATGGGCTGAGATGTCCCCCACATCAAACTGAGGCCTTAAGTTGCATCACTCCCAGCCCCCAGCCCGGCGACGTAACTTCCATCGATTTAACACGGTGTCTACACTGCACTGTTGGCGGGCGCGCGCTCTCCCCCCGATAGAGCTTCTGCCTCTCGTGGAGGTGGAGTAACTACATCGAAGGGAGAGTGCTCTCCCGCCGACGAAGCGCGTCTTCACTAGACCTGCTAAAGCAACGCTGCTGCATAGATCACAGAGGCAGTGAAGACAAGTCCTGAGACTCTCCATTATCACAACCATCCCGCAATGTGGGTACCCTCGCTCTGCCATTTACCCCATCGCCACGTCCTGAGTGGAGCTGTGCCCAGTTACATCACCTACATCTCACACCATAACTTACTAGCAAATGCATCAATTAAGCATGTTCATTTCTTCAGCCTCTCAAGATAGAGGATGGCCTCGCCTATTCCCCAGTTACTGGCTGCAAATTGTTTTTTGTGTCCGACAGATTCCCTACAATATAAGGGATGATTTTTTTTTTTTTTTGGTACTTCAAAAAAGATTTAAAAGGGCAAATAGCATCTTGGTTTTAAGTTTTTAAAAGGATTGAGAAGTCGAGAGATGACATTCTTACAGGGTGGGTTATTTGGACATTAAGTGCTCTGTGTCCAACTGGCCTCCAGAAGAATTTAGGACTTTCATATTTTGTTTCTTTGTTTGGTCTTGTTTAAATGTTTCCCGAAGCTCCGCTCCTAAAAGCTGAATCTCCTTGGGCTGGGATGTTAACCATTAAGGAAATGACTCCCAACCTTTTAACGTACTGAAAAGAAGGCAAGCAAGCCAGTGGTGACATCAAAGTTGGATTGATGGAAAGCCCCTAATCCCATAAACCCTTCTTGCTTTAATTGGTGTTAAAACAAAGATAATCTTATCTCAGCCCTTATAAAAGAGGGGATAGGATGGACTCTCTAAAAGCCCCTCTAAAAGCCCTCATAAAATTGGCAAACATTCCCTGTCCAGAGCCCCGAGGAACCAGCTTTAATCCTGAAGGAAACATAAAACTATAAAAGGAGCTTTCCTGAAACAGAGCCCTTCAAAACCGCCTGCCCCTCTTCCTGCTTCCCACCCCTCAGCCAGCCCCTTGGAAAGACTGCGACAGAATGACAGACAAAGGGGGAGACAGACAGGGTCAGGCACTGGGGGTAACTAACACACGCGAGCTATCCTGAGGTCTGAGCACAGTCAGGCCCAGGCCTGCACCCCTGCAGGGTTTCCCTCAGAGTAAAACGAAAGGCCCAGGATCCCATGGTGGTTTTAACCAGGTGAAAACACCCCTTCCTTAGACGTGAAGACAAGGCCTCAGGCAGGGTTCGATACATAGGTCTGACTGAGGGCAGAGCGTGGTCTGGCACAATGCTGCAAGATGGGGAAGAGACAGGCTGACACCAAAACCAAAATGGAGTTTGCTGCCGATTAGATACACAGACACTGAAATGGTGTGAGCAGAATCAGCATCAGGATCTACAGCCCCACTGATCACTGGGCTAAGCACCTGCAGCTCCCAGTGCCTGAAACTGGATTTGTGGGTGCTCGGCTGTCTGACATCTGTCAGTCAGTCAGTCAGCAGGCCCACGCTCCCTGTCCCATTCCTGTCCCTGTGGCGTCTGATCACGTCCCCATATGATGGTGCACACGGGGAGGATGTCTCTGGCTCTCCCCTCTCGCTGGGTGTCTGGTGGGCTGGTTCCCACGTTGGTGCCATGGGCAGATTGGCTGATGTAAGGTTTGCAGTTTGGTCTGAAGGAGCTGAGGTTCCTTCCCTCCTGATGCCCTCCAGGAGTGAGCGCCAGGTTTGTTGGCCAGTCCCCCAGGAAGTTCTGTCTCTTGCCCACACAGGTCACACGCTGGAGGCTCACATTATAGTGTCCACTGTCTCCCCCACTGACTCCACATAGAAGGGACAGAGGATTCTCCACTGTTGAGGGCTTCAGAGGCAGATGAGCAGATGCTCATGACTCTGCAGGTGTGGCACCCTAAAAGTGGGGGGGAACAGGCACCCGAACCATGGCCTTGCCCCCACACCACCCTTTCCCCCCGAGCCCCACCCTCGCACAGCCCCTTCTCCCAAGGTCCTGCTCCCGCACCGCCTCTTCCCCCCAAGACCCTGCCCCCTGCTTGCGCCGCTCCGCCCCCTCCCGCCATCGCTCGCCCTAACGGTTGGTAAAAAGTGGGGGGCATAGTTCTCCCACTTTTAAAAGTGGGGGGGCCATAGCCCCCTGGCCCACCCTGTTCTGCCACCATCCCACTGACCCCACCACTCTTCTGAGTCCTCTGACCAGTCCATGGTCAGCCATATCAAAGGCCGTGGAGAGGCCCAGCTACAGGTATATGCTCATCTGGCCATGTCCAGGCAGGAGTCCATCCATCAGTGCTCCCAGTGCTAGCTTTGCTTCATGTCCTGTCCTACAGCCTGATGGGAAGGGGCCCAGGATACTGGCCACAGCTAAGTGGAGGTGCAGGTCCCCCTGGGTAAGCTCTCCGATTATCTTGCTCGGACAGGGAGGTTAGTACTGAGCCATTGCTGGGGAGGTGATTTGCAATGAGTGTGACCAGGCGATGGTGTGGTTTTGGGTGGCACATTGATTTTCCCCTCAGAGGGGTGCTGATGATCTCAGTTCGCAGGGCCTTGACCTCTGGCATTGGACAGGAAGGCATGGTTCACAGCAGCAGGCGAAGACTCAGTTTCCCTGAAGAGCCGTTCGGATTTCCTGCTGTGCGAAGGAGCTGAAATCAGGAAGGGAAGGTGCTGCGATGTGGTGCATGGTGCCTGTTGTCCCGAGAGGCAACTTGGATGCAGACGAAGAGGAAACTAATAGTTCTCGCAGTGGGAGGTGCTGGGCCCAGGAGCTGAGTAGAGATATCAGGTGATGCTACGGTGGAGCCTGCTCTTCCCCCACCAGCATCCAGGAAAGGAGTCCCACTGCCACTGTGTTATCTTCCTTCCTGCTTCACCTGCACGGGGGTGTCAGGGAAGCAGGGAGATGTGAGGACGGGACACTTCGGTGCTAGAGGCTAAAGGCAGAACCACACCTGGGCTCTACCATGCACCATTCATAGCTGGACCAGATCTCAAGCTCCCCAGCAATCAGGGTGCAGGCTTTGGCTTGGGCCGTCCCTACACAGAACTGTCGTCATTTTTCAGTACCAGGAAGGAGAAGAAAGCAGAGACCCTGCTGGGAAATCTGCCCTGGGAAAAGTAGTGTGTTAACAAACATGGACACCACTAAGCACCTGTGGGAAAGATTTAAAAACCTGCCAGCTGGTTACCAGTTAATGCCCTGTTGTGACGAACTGGGACTGTTCTTACTGTGGTGTGTGAATGCTGACAGGGGAGTGTGACTAGGATGGTCTGCATCGGGGGATGGGAGCCGGCCCAAGGGAACATACCTGAGCTTGTAACATGAGAACCCAGGAGGGGGTTGGAGGTCAGATGACTCCGGGGCCCGGGAAACTGAACAAAGGCTGTGGGAGGGGTCGCTGAAGCGGGAGGGCTGGAAGCAGGCTGGAGAGATGGCTGGGGGTCAGAGATGGCTCTGACCTCCCAAGGGGGGCTGGGCTGGGATGCCCTGGGACCCCAAGATGGACCTAACTGAGGGGGTCCCTGTTGTCTGTGCCTGCAAGACCTGTCTTGGACTGTATTCCTGTCATCCAAATAAACCTTCTGCTTTACTGGCTGGCTGAGAGTCATGGTGAATCGCAGGAAGCCGGGGGTGCAGGGCCCTGAGTCCCCCAATACTCCGTGACAACTGGTGGCAGCGGTGGGATCTACTGCACCCCGTGGACGGCGCTTCCTGCAGTAAGTGACTGGGGAGCAGTAAAACGAAGGGGGATTGACGGGGACCAGGCGTGCTGAAGAGTGAGAGAGAGACGGTTATTACCCCTGGGAGTGTGTGACCAGCGAGAAGGACTTTTGCAGTAACAGGGTCCCCCGGGGGGATCGCAGCGAGTGGTCCCAGGGGCGGAGGAGTCTGCAGCTCGACCCTGGCAGAGAGGTGGTGACCTCGAGAAGGGCTGGCACACTAGGGGGCCCCCTGGGAACTGTGGGGAGCTGTGAGCACACAGGCCGGTGAGTGGCCAGCAGGAAGATGTATGCCAAGCGGCTTAAGAGCGACCTGGTGGAGCTGTGCAAGCAGAGGCGGCTGCGCATTGGGAGGCTCACCAAAGAACAGCTCATTGCCCAGCTGGAGGCGGAAGATCGCGCGAATGAACTGATCCCTGTGTCTCAGGGAAGCAGCCTGGCAAATGCAGCGCAGGCACCAGTGTCTGTCCCAGCTGGGAGTGGTCAGCCGGCTGCTGAGGGCTTCCCGAGACCCCTCCTTCCTATGCCTAGGGGAAGGGTGGGGAGGAGCCCAGCAAATACCGAAGGCGCCGTGACCCCCCCGGCCAGCAGGGGGTCCCCCCGGCGAAGCCCGCCGGCCAGCAGAGGATCCTCCCGGCAACGTTCGGCATCCGGGGAGCGGAATTGGCTGGAATGGGAGAAAGAGCTAAAACTGAGAGAGCTGGAGGATCGTGAACAACAGAGACAGCATGAAGAGAGACAGCGTCAGCATGAACGGGAGGAGAAAGAGAGACAGCATCAGCATGAAGAGAGACAGAGACAGCATGAACGGGAGGAGAATGAGAGACAGCATCAGCGTGAACGGGAGGAGAAAGAGAGACAGCATCAGCGTGAACGGGAGGAGAAAGAGAGACAGAGACAGGAGAATGAGAGACAGCGTCAGCATGACCTGGAACTGGCGAGATTGAAGGGCAGCGAACCCCCGGCTGCGGTGAGTGAGGGGGGACCCAGGACTGCACGGAGCTTTGATAAGTGCATCATGGCCCCATACAAGGAGGGGGAGGACATGGACGACTTCCTGGAGGCCTTTGAGACGGCCTGCGAGCTGCACCGGGTTGATCCCGCGGACAGACTCCGGGTCCTTACCCCCTTACTGGACCCCAAATCCGTGGCATTGTACCGCCAACTGGGAGAGGCAGAGAAAGGGGACTACGAACTATTCAAAAAGGCCCTGCTACGTGAGTTTGGGCTGACTCCTGAGATGTACCGGGGAAGGTTCCGGAGTCAAGATAAAGCCCCTGAGATCTCATATCTGCAACTAGCCGTCCGCATGGAAAGATACGCCAGCAAGTGGGCTGGTGGGGCCCAGACGAAGGAGGACCTGATTAAACTGCTGGTACTGGAGCAACTGTATGAGCGGTGCCCATCCGACCTGAGGCTGTGGTTGGTGGACAGAAAGCCAGAGAACCCGCGACACGCCGGGCAGCTGGCTGATGAGTTTGTAAAGAGCCGGTCAGGGGCTGGCAGGGAGGAGCCCCAAAGGAACAGGCCCGCCGCGATGCAGAGAGAGAGTCACCCTGGGACCTCCCAAAGGGGGAATATTGGGAATCCCCTCCCCCGGGAAATGCCCAGCGTCAGGGACAACCGACCGGCTCGAGGGGACCCACAGGACATGAGCTGCTATTACTGCGGCCGAAGAGGCCACGTTCGGGCCCAGTGCCCCAAGCTCAAGGACAGACTGAGCAGACCGAACCCGCATAGGGTTAACTTGGTAGAGGCCCAGACGGACGAGGGGCAGGCTTCTCACGCAAGAGGGGCTGGCAGCTTATCAACTGCTCAAGAGAGAGAAGGGCCCCAGGCCAGCTCCTCTAGGGGGCTGGATGCCCCAGACTCAGGGTTTTTGGTTTATACGGTGGGCGCGGGGCTGTCCCAGA
Source organism: Chrysemys picta bellii (assembly GCF_011386835.1). Taxonomy (NCBI): domain Eukaryota; kingdom Metazoa; phylum Chordata; order Testudines; family Emydidae; genus Chrysemys; species Chrysemys picta. The sequence continues at coordinate 18,754,434 of NC_088811.1, forward strand.
GAGTACCTTGTTCCCCTGGAGGTGGATGGGAGGAAGGTCAATGGATACTGGGATACGGGCGCAGAGGTGACGCTGGCCCGGCCCGAGGTGGTGGCCCCAGATCAGGTGGTGCCCAACTCCTACCTGACCCTGACGGGGGTGGGCGGAACACCAGTCAAAGTGCCCGTGGCAAGGGTACACCTGAAGTGGGGGGCCAAGGAGGGCCCCAAGGATGTGGGGGTACACCCGTATTTGCCCACTGAGATATTGATGGGGGGGGACCTGGAGAACTGGCCAAGCAACCCCCAAAAGGCACTGGTTGTGACCCGCAGTCAGAGCCGGCGAGGGGCCCTGCGCCCTGGCCTTGGGGGGGGTGCCTTGCCTGAGGCGCAGGACCCTAACCTGGTGGGGAGGGAACGCCCAGGGACGCGGCTCAGGGAGGCTGCAGCTTCGGACCCAGCGGGCGAGAAAGAGCAGGTGGCCATCCCTGTCCCAGCTGCTGAGTTCCAGGCCGAGTTACAGAGAGACCCCTCCTTGCGGAAGATAAGGGACCTGGCCGACCTCAATGCGGTACAGACCCTGGAACGAGGTGGCCGGAAAAGGTTCCTGTGGGAGAAGGGGTTCCTGTACCGAGAATGGGCTCCCCCAGGGAAAATGGAGTCAGGGGGGATCAGGAGGCAGCTGGTGGTACCCCAGAAGTATCGCCGCCAGCTGCTGTGCCGGGCCCATGACATTCCCCTCTCAGGGCACCAGGGAACCTGGCGTACCCAGCAGAGGCTGCTACGGAGCTTTTACTGGCCTGGGGTCTTTGTTACTGTCCGACAGTACTGCGGATCCTGTGACCCCTGTCAGAGGGGGAGGAAGGCCTGGGACAAGGGGAAAACAGCTTTAGGACCCTTGCCCAGCATAAAGGATCCTTTCCAGAGGGTGGCCAAGGTTAAAAGGGCGGCTCTAAACCAAGAGAGCCCAAAGCACAGACCTCCAGACTGGAGCGCTGGGAGAAGACCACAGCCCAGTTGGAACCCCAGAGGTATGGGGGTGGGAAAAGGGCACAGGCCGCATAAACCTTCCCACATGCGAACTGCGAGTGCCATCAAGCACCCCCGAACTAAGGGGGGGCGTGGAACGGAAGGGGCCTGGTGTAACTCCCACCAAGGAACTGGAGGGATGCGGGGGCATCCATGGGAACGGGGGTAGGTTCGAACTTCCCCGGGTCACTGGCTAAAGTGACCCTGCTCAGTTCGGTCTCGAAGGGGGGAGAGATGTGACGAACTGGGACTGTTCTTACTGTGGTGTGTGAATGCTGACAGGGGAGTGTGACTAGGATGGTCTGCATCGGGGGATGGGAGCCGGCCCAAGGGAACATACCTGAGCTTGTAACATGAGAACCCAGGAGGGGGTTGGAGGTCAGATGACTCCGGGGCCCGGGAAACTGAACAAAGGCTGTGGGAGGGGTCGCTGAAGCGGGAGGGCTGGAAGCAGGCTGGAGAGATGGCTGGGGGTCAGAGATGGCTCTGACCTCCCAAGGGGGGCTGGGCTGGGATGCCCTGGGACCCCAAGATGGACCTAACTGAGGGGGTCCCTGTTGTCTGTGCCTGCAAGACCTGTCTTGGACTGTATTCCTGTCATCCAAATAAACCTTCTGCTTTACTGGCTGGCTGAGAGTCATGGTGAATCGCAGGAAGCCGGGGGTGCAGGGCCCTGAGTCCCCCAATACTCCGTGACACCTGTAAAAACAGCTTAACTCTTTGTCTGCACTGGGTGCTAAGCAGGGCTTACCGATGTGTTCAGCACATTTTAACACAGCACTCAGCTCCCAGTTCAGGAAGGGAACCTCAGAGGACAAGGGAGAACAACCCCATCCAGCCTGGAGAAAGCAACGTGAGGAGCGTGACTCACTGAGTGAATAACAATGAAAACCGCGGCCCCACTTCTTCCAGCAAGAGAGGCAAGGTGAATTCCTCTCTGCTGAGGCCATGTCCACATTACAAACTGTGGTCAACACCAGTTACGTCAGCGGCCAGCAACCAAAGTTTGTATATCACGTGGGGTCGGCACTGTAAGTACTCCTCAGTGTCAAAGCAAAGTGCAGTGCACAGGTGAGTAACCCAGTGCACCACACGCTGCCATCAGGCGCCAAATGCCTTTTTGGAAATTTTCATAATGTGTCGTGGGATAGAAGTGACTCATCCAGGGATCTCTGGGAGCTAGGGGCCAAGTTCCCAGCATGCAACTTTCTCCAGCCCATAATGCCATCTATTTCCCATATTTTTTGTGCCTTTTTAAAAAATCCCACAGACCCGTGTGGCACTTTTCTATCTCCACCATCTCTGACAGAAGCATGGTGCCCGCAGAGCCCTGCACTACTCTCATGAACGTTGCAAATACAGGACACACGATTCTCCTGTCTCTGCGGACCTGCAGGAAGTCCTGCAACAACAGGGACATGAGGATTTCTTCAAGGGCAGTTTGCTGAGGGACACAGTAAAAAAAGAATTCAAGCTTGCTGGTGGCATTCATGGAGCAGTTGCAGACTGTGGAGTTCAAGAAATGAGCACGCTGACTGGTGGGATCACGTCATAATGCAGGTTTGGGATGATGATCAGTGGCTGCAGAACTTTTGGATGCAAAAGGCCACATTTCTGGACCTGCGTGCCACGCTCGCCCCAGCCGCCCAGCCCATGGACACCAGAATGAGAGCTGTATTGTCAGTGGAGAAGCAAGTGGCGATTGCACAGTGGAAGCTTGGAACACTGGATTGCTACTCGTCAGCGGGACATCATTTTGGAGTTGGAAAATCCACAGTAGGTGTTGCTGTCATGCAAGTGAACAGGGCCATTAACTGTCTCCTCCTACACATGCCTACGACTCTTGGCAATGTGCAAGGCCTAGTGGATGGATTTTCAGCAATGTGGTTTCTGAATTGCAGTCGGATGACAGACGACACACATATCCCCATTTTGGCACCACCTTGCCACCAAGTGCATCAACAGAAAGGGATACTGTTCTATGGTTATGTGAGCGTCGGTGGATCTGTGGGGCTGCTACTAATGTGGGTAGGTCAGGGAAGGTGCACAACACTTGCATCTTTAATGAGTTCTTTAGTCTAGCAGGGAAAGGTATAACACGATCCAAGGGCTGGAAGCTGAAGTTAGGCAAATACAGACTGGAAATAAGGTGTAGCTATGTGTTGAGAGAGGCTTTGAAAGAACACTTTAGTGGTCAGCCACAGTAGTGTTCTGTGCTAGAGTGTTCTCTGGGTCTGGAGCTGTGGGTACTGCTACGAACTGGGTGGTGCTAGCTATAAATATGACGGGATGTTTTCCTGAAGCTCCGTCCCATGGTGCTTGATGTGCATTTACAAGGGCTTGTCTACACTTAAACCACTACAGCGGCACAGCTGCAGCATTGTAGTGCTTCAGTGTAGACACTCCCTACACTGATGGGAGGGAGTCTTCCATTGGCGTAGGTAATCCACCTCCCTGAGAGGCAGTAGCCAGGTCGACAGAAGAATTCTTCCACTGACGTAGTGCTCCCTATTCCGGGGGTTAGGTCGGCTTAACTACACCACTCAGGGATGTAGATTTTTCACACCCCTGAGAGAAGTAGCTCTCCCAATGTAAGTTCCCCCATAGACCAGCCCCAAGTCCTGTTTGCTTTGACGACTACTATGCATTCTGCAGTATTTGTTGTAAACTAATAAAGATCATTTGAGGCTCCAAAAATAGAACTTTATTGAGTGAGAAAACCAATGCAGCTCAGTGTCTGTGAAGCTGTGGTTTTCCTGGCTGTCTGTCCCGGCGTGGAGTGGTAGGGGAAAGGATGCAGCCCATGATGCACGTGGAATGTTGTGGGGTGTAAGGAGCAGTGACCCTGGAATTCTCAAACAACTGCAAAGGGTGGAGAGTTGGGGATTTCTAGACCTGTAGGTCAACCAGGGTCTTCAGCATTTGGGTTTGCTGTCTTAGAAGTCCCATTGTGTCCTGGTGCATTTCCATCTCCTTGTCCTGCTCGGATTCCTGGGCCTTTTTCTTGTTTTCTGTTTCCTTCTCCATACTGTTGGCCATGTTGGCCCTCCAGGCCCCTTTCTTTGTGGTTCACGGCAGCACTGGCTTGCAGGATCTTTCAGAACATGTCCTCCCTAGTCCTTTTCTTTCTCCTCCTCAGCAGAGTCAGGTGTTCTGTGGTGGGGGCATGCCTCAAGGCCATCAAACCAGAAGCTGCTGGCAGAAACGAACAGATGTACCACTGGATTTGCAGTCACAATGGAAAGGGAAAGAGAAGTTTCAAATCTCCCTTTCCTTATTGCCAAAAAGACACGCAGTGCCAATGAACAGCATCGCTCTCCAGCCCCAGCCATGATCCACCCGTGGCAAGGGGTGGGGGAATGTTCTGTTGCATGAATCTATAAAGTATCAGTCCCTGTTCCATGGATAGGAGTATGGGGCAATGGCACTGAATACTGGCACAGTTTCCCCCAGGCAGAGGTGATTTCAGCTGATATCTCACTCCTGAAAGTCACAAAGGCACAGAGAACACAGCTGCTACCAACATCCCAAAGCTGCCAAGCCTGTATGCCACTAGTCTGTTTACTGCAATAGTGCCAGTCAAACTCACTGCAGAGTGGCATAGGGAAGTGCCCTACCACAGATGAAGAAATAAGGAGCCATCCCTAGAAAGCTTGGGAGGGGAACTGTCGAGTATCTCCATGAAAGGTTCCCCAAGATCTCTCAGGAGGATATAAGAGATACCTGTGCACATAAACAGGACCTGGCTTGTGGCATGGCTGGAGCCCCCTGCTGCATCTCCCCATTCCTCCTCCTCCTCATGTTCCTTCTCCTCTTCACTTTTACCCACTGTCACCTTGAACCAGCTGGTATTTTCCCGCTGGGAACAAAGGATTCTCGCCTTATGTAAAACTTATTTAAGGGTGGGAAGTGAGTCTATCAGGGTCTCTGGTTTTTCACTGAATCACTGCCCAAGGTGACTCCTGGAAAGACCTAAGACTGAACTGGGGAAAGAACTGGACCCAGGCTAGAAGGTGTCTGGCCTGTGAAGAATAATATCTGGAACTTTAAGCTGCAAACAAAAGCAGTTTGTCTTCAGGGAACTCTGCAATCTGCTTGAGACAGCTTTGGGGTGAAAAATTACTGTGTGTGGCCTGTTTCCACTGGTGTATTGGGCTTGGTTTGTGTGTTTTGTTTTGTTTGCTCGGTGGTCTGCTTTGTTCTGTTTGCTGTCCCTTATGATCACTTAAAATTTAACTTTTGTAGTTAATAAACGTATTTCTTGTTTATAACATAAACCAGTTTGTGCAATTCGTATCTGGGGGAGGAGGGGGCAAGAAGCTGTGCATCTCTCTCTCCACATTGAGGGAGAGGGTGATTTTTATGAGCTTGCGCTATGAAGATATTTCTGTATAGCACAAGACAATATTATTTTGGGTTTACTCCCCAAAGGGGGTGTGCACATGAGACTGGGTGAATCCCCGAGTTGAGTCCTCTCACACAGAGCTGATTTCAGTCTGTGTCTGCAGCTGGGTGTGGCCTTACCTGTGTGTGTGCTAGAGAAGGCTTGAGGGCTTGGCACGGCAAAGACAGGGTGAGGAAGTCCATGCTGGTGGAACGGGCGGGCTTAGTGAGGCCTCATCACATCAGGTGGCATCTCGGACGGGGGGGGTCCAACTCATCACAAGGTCCATGAAGGGCTATTAGCCAGGATGGTCAGGGACGCAACTCCATGCTTTGGGTGTCCCTAAACCTCTAACTGCCAGAAGTTGGGACAGGGAGTGGATCACTCAATAATTGTCCTGTTCTGTTCATTCCTTCTGAAGCACCTGGCACTGGTCACTGTCAGAGACCGGATACTGTATTAGATGAGTCACTGGTCTGACCCAGCATGGCCATTCTTATGATCCCGCTACTGCTCTACTCACATAGTGTTGGGCTCCTCTCTCGGCACTCTTGGGGTCAGAACCTTCTCTGCATCTCCTGCCATTGGAACAACCACTCTGCAGAAAACTCACTAATCATTTGCAAATCTTAGATGAAAACTTACCTTTGTATCCCTACTGTGATGGGGCCACCCAAGTGCCCAGATTAGACAGACCGAGAGATAGACCTGGCCATTAATCTCTGCCACCACTATTAATCTTGAGTAGGAGCAGAGAGGTTATTTTACCTGTATATTTGACACTGGTGCAACCGCTGCTGGAATCCTGTGTCCAGTTCTGGTGCCAACAATTCATGAAGGATGTTGATAAATTGGAGAGGGCTCAGAGAAGAGCCACGAGAATGATTAAAGGATTAGAAAACCTGCCTGACAGTGACAGACTCAAGGAGCTCCATCTATTTAGCTTAACAAAGAGAAGGTGAAGGGGTGACTTGACCACAGTCTGTAAGTGTCTACATGGGGAATATTTAATAATGGGCTCTTCGGTCTAGTAGGGAAAGGTCTAACAAGATCCAACGGCTATACATTCAAACTGGAAATAAGGCATAACTTTCTAACCCTGAGAGTAATTAACCATTGGACCAATTTACCAATGGACATGGTGGATTCTCCATCACTGACAATTTTACAATTAAGATTGGAAGTTTTTCTCCAAGATCTGTTCTAGCAATATGTTTGGGGAAGGTCCCTGACCTGTGTTATATAAGAGGTCAGATTAGATGATCACAAGGTCCTTTCTGGCCTTGGAATCTAGACGTTATCATTGTAATAACTTTATTAAACCCTGTAAAGCATATTGGGACACGATGGGTATGACAGACACAAAGTAAAGGTATGTTGGGCTGTCTCCTTCTCAAAGCCAGTCACACGTTACAGTCCAGACTGCCTCAATTGTCGCTCTCAATGGGAAGTCACGTGACAGCTCAGCAGTGCCCGAGAGGGTCCCTTCCTCAGACAGAGGGTGCTAAGGGGGCAGATCCTGTATGTGGGCTGCTCTGTTTTCCTGCACTGTCTCCCAATGGTCCAACACAAATTTTCCCATCTATCTTGTGGACGTAGCTGAATGCTGATGGTTGGAATTCCCATTTTGCAAGCCCCCTCTAATGAGGTCCCAGTTCACTCCTGCTCTCCTGAATCCCTGGCTATTAACTCCGGACTGTGCATACGCCCATGGAGAGGTGGGTAAACATGCCCTTGGAAATGAGGTTATGCAAACATGCTGCTGCTGAACTGCTGGCCTGCATGTCAAAAGAGTCATTTATACCAGGAGTACAAAAGACAAACAATTGTTTGTATAAACAGCCGAGGGAACAAACGGGATTTTTCTCCCACTAAATTCACTGACTGCACTAGATCAATCACACTTGACCACGACAGTCCGCTTCTCCAAAGCGCGGTCCTACTTCTTCACTTCTGCTTTGAAACCCCGCTCTTTTCTGCCATCTTTGATTTACTTTTTATAGACAAGCCTCTGGCTCTCAAACATTTTAAAAGCTTCAATAATGACCTGACCACACACTGCCTCAGTAGCCCTAGCTAGCAACAAACCGCAGAGGAAAGGCACAGAAAGAATCATAAGGACTCGGCCACATCACCGCCGTGCAGGAGAGAGCAGCTGGCACAGATGCAGGGAGTGATACAAGCAGAACTTCACAATTGCCAGTCTCCCAGCATTCCCCTCTTCACCCAGGCTGCTAGCCAGCCTCCCCTTTGCCAGTGCAGTGGATGCCTGCAGAATTCTGTGCCTATATCTTTGAGCCTGCAAAATGAATTTGAGACACAAATCAGAATACTTGTGCCTCCAGATACCCAATGTGTGCCAGCTGATACATGGCACAGTTTGGAGCCCATAATCCAATGAAGGTGCAAATTTACAGGCAAAAGCAGTGCTTGCTAAAGGCAGGCCAACCTTCTGAGAACGTGAGGCTATGTGTAATGGTGGCCAATCTAAAATCAATGTTAGCAACATTTGGGGAAGGAATGGATGCTCCAGCTCTCAGGAATTAAGAACATAAAAACGGCCATACTGGGTCAGACCAATGGTCCATCTAGTCCAGTATCCTGTCTTCCGACAGTGGCCAATGCCAGGTGCTTCAGAGGGAATGAACAGAACAGGTAATCATCAAGGGATATATCCCCGGTCATCCACTCCCAGCTTCTGTCAAACAGATGCGAGGGACACTCAGAGCATGAGTTGCAACCCTGCCCATCCTGGCTAATAGCCACTGATGGACCTATCCTCCAGGAACTTACCTAGTTCTTTTTTTAACCCAGTTATACTTTTGGCCTTCACAACATCCCCTGGCAATGATTTCCACAGGTTGACTGTGCGTTGTGTGAAGAAATACTTCCTTTTGTTTGTTTTAAACCTGCTGCCTATTAATTGCATTGAATGTCCCCTAGTTTTTGTGTTATGTGAAGGAGTAAATAACATTTCCTTATTTATATTCTCCACACCCGTCAAGATTTTATAGACCTCCATCATATCTCCCCTTAGTCGTCTCTTTTCCAAGGTGAAAGGTCCCAGTCTTTTTAATCTCTCCTCATACAGAAGCTGTTCCCTACCCCAATCGTTTTTGTTGCCTTTCTCTGAACCTTTTCCAATTCCCATCTATCTTTTTTGAGATGGGATGAACATATCTGCACATGGGCGTACCATGGATTTATATAGTGGCATTATGATATTTTCTGTCTTGTTATCTATCCCTTTCCTAATGGTGCCTAATGTTCTGTTCACTTTGTTGACTGCCACCGCACTGTGAGCAGATGTTTTCAGAGAACTCCAAGTGCATAACTAGAATTCCAATGTTTGCCATTACATATAGTCTACTCTATACTATCTATTATCAATCTATCACTTTACATAACAGCAGTCACTAAGGTATTTAAGCACTGTACAAACCATAGAGTGTTCTGACTGAGATGAGTATTTATGTTACATACACTAAAACCAGGTTAAAAAACCAGTGTAAATAAAGTCAAGCACTCAAAAGTTAGGAAATGCCAGTATTACGGTCATCCGTGCAACCTTAATTCTGTCCCCTTGTGCACATACAGCATGATACAGTCTTTAATTATATTGTCTCATATTCTTTTTTCCTCGGGCCCCCTGCCTCATTCAGTACACAGAATGCAGCATGCTCCAGGAATGCACTGGGGTTTTGCTGTGAAGAAGGCAGTTGTGTGTACAGCACCTCGGTCACTGTAAGAGCTGGAAGCTGCATAGAGAATGAGAGCGGGTTGCAGGACACCCTTACAGGTAAGGCAGGGGAATACCAGCCAGGAGAATTTTCTGTCTCTACTTTTAGCCCAGATTTCCTATGTGATGTCGCACAGGTTGCTAAAATGAAAATATTTGCAGGTGCCCACTAAGTGTGTGTGTTCCTCATTTGCTGGGTGCCCGACGTGAGACACTGGGGGCCTGATTCTTAGAAGTGCTGAGCACTCACAACTGCACCTTGTTGGTTGCCTAGCAGCCAGGTAGTCCTGATGTCTGATCCTGTCTCTGCCACGGCCTCACTCTAGGGCCTTGGAAAGTCTTTCAGGCCTGGTTTCCCCGTCTGTAAAATGGGGGTGTAGCAGGGTGGTCCCCGCTCCTGCCTGGGAGGGCTGCAGGGGTAAAAGCTGGGCTGACTGGGGAAGTGGCCACAGCTGGCCTGTATACAAAGGCTGGGAGCCAGGAGCTCAGTACTCTCTCTCTGTGTTCAGAGAGAGAAGGGCCTGGCTGCAGGGAGGTTAACCAGGTATCTGGAGTGGAGCAGGGCTGGGGAAAGGCCCAGGGAGCTCTGGCTTAGGAAAGCCCCAGGCTGTAGGCCTGGTAAGGCCTATTAGGTACTGGGTTGCAAGGGCAGCTCATGGGTAGGCAGAGGCAGCAGGTCTAAACCCCTTTGCCTGTGATGAGTGGCTGATACTGCAGTCTGCCCCAGGGAACGGGGGCTAGATGGAGACTGGGCAGTAGCCAAGACTGAGGTGAAGTGGGGATAGTGGGTAGGGGTTCCCCTGGGAGGGGGAGACCCTGAGACAAAGGGGTTACTGCCAAGGGGCAGCACCCTAGATAATAGGGCACCGGGTCCAGGAGGGACATGGGGCCAAGTGGCAGTGGGACACTGACCTGCAGAGGGCACTCCGGAGGCTGGAGAAGAGCTAATTCTGGAGAAGACCAGCAGGAGGCACTGCAGCGGTGAGTCCCGCACGTTACGGGGGGTGATGATCCTAACTCACCTCCCTCACAAAGCAGTGTTGCAAAGAGCAATTAGATACTGTCAGTCCTATGATCTGAACATAGAAAGCACTATAAAAAGCTGAGTTTGCTGAAAAATCTGGCCCCCCCAAAGGTGGGTGGCCAATCACTAAGGCACCCCAAACTAGTGGCTAAGTATCCACAGGAGATGGGTAGGGGAGGTTAATGCCTTGACTTCACACCTTTCATTGAGTCACCCAAACTTTCCTGAACGTCCCCATGTAGACAAGCCCATAGATGTGGCAGATTCTTTCGGAGGGGCTGGGGCTAGAGGGCGGAGATTTGGCTCAGCCATATTGGAAAGCTGGGATCTAGTCTAGGTTTGTATAATTTCTCAGTGAGATTAGAGCCATGGTGCCCAAACTTTTCCTGTCGTGTGTGTGCCCCCCCTCCCCCCCCCCTTACCAGTAATGGAATCTGCCTGTGCCCCCCTCCATTCCTGCATAGTTGGCTTAGCAGAGGAGCCTGGGCTGATCACGGAGCTGGAGGCAGAACTGTGGATGGGGGAGGAGCTGGGACTAGAAGCGGAGCTGGCCTGGGTGCAGAGAGAATGAGGCCAGAGCTGGGCAGGCGGCGGAGTGTAATTGTGGCTGGAGCTGGGCTGGAGGCGGAGCAGGGGGGCGGGGTGGAGCTGTGGCAGGGGTCGCCGCTTGGCAGGAGCGGAGCAGGGCTGGGGCTGAGCCGGAGACAGAGTGGAGCTGTGTCTGGAGTAGGCGCAGAACTGAGTGGTACTCCCTCCCTGCCCCCCATGCTGGGCTGGCTTGGGCCCTGCTGTGCACCCCTCTGCCCCCAAACATTCCTCCGCACCCATCTAGGGGGGGCATGCCTCACGGTTTGGAGACAACTGTGTTAGAGGGCTTGTTCAATAATAATGGTTGTGAAGGGCTAACACCAGTCAACAGATTAAATGAGACTTGAACTTAAGACCTGAGATCAGTGCACCTTCCTCCAGGTCAAAAGAAGCTTCAGTGGGGGAAAACAGCACCAATGCTGGCAATAATAATTCTGTCTATGTCCCATCCAGAGCAGTGCTACATGGCAAGACGCTGGTGCTATGCATATAAAACATTCAGGGTTTTCAGAAACAAGCTGTACTGAGCAAAACACAAATGGGGAAACAGCAATTTTTGACAATTCTTAATCTTAACTTGCCCTAATATGAATGGATTTACCCAGGGCCATCAAAAGGCACCTCCCTGACCTGAGGGCTTTTCCCTTACCAAATTTCAAACTCTTGCTGCAAACTATGGATGTGTTAGAGCTGTTTATTTAAAAAAAAAAAGTAAGTAATTTTACAATGGAACATGTTAGGCAAGCTAAATACAGGTGGTCCCCAATGGCTTTAGCGTGACTGGCACCAGGGTGCCTGGGCGCTGAACTATGGTCCAGTCTGTGTGCATTTAAGGATAAATATCTATGGAACATGTCTTTGCAATCCCTGTTCCACAGCTCTCTGTATGCACCTCCTCTGTTCTCCCTTGGTGCTCTACCTCTCCACAAACAGCGCATGCACCCTATGTGTGATTTAGCGTGGGGAGGTTGGGCAGGAGAGGTGAGCATAGCATTATGAAGGCGAAGGACATACGGAGAAGTTAAGAGCAGATACAGTGAGAGAGAGAAGGAAAAAGAGAGCGGGACGTAGGGTACAGGAGACGTTCTTGGAAGGCAGCATAAGGTGTTGACAGATACCAGGGTCAGGGTTAAGAAAACAAGGCAGTGAAAGCTGCAGAGATCCCACGGGGCTGGGGCTGAGGCTGACCTCACCCAGCACTGCAGAAAGGACACACCACTCCACACATACGACATCCTCACCCACCTCTTTGCATGCAAGTCTGACCCCACTCGCTCACTGACAGAGCGCACAGTAGCTACTCAGCCCTGGAAGTTAGGGTGATGCTTGCAAATGCGCACCCAAGCGATACATCCAACTCATTGTGCTGCCCAGCAGATCCCATCAGTCAGTTCTCAGCCTCAAGCCCGGTCTGAGATCCATTTGAGCCAATAGCCCCTCCCCACCAAACCCTTCTAGGCCAGTTCCTGCTCAGTGAGATAGCCTGAGCTTCCAAATTGCCGCTCTCCTGGGATGCAGGTCATTGTTGGGACAGGCCCTCATGGCTCCCAGATGACACCGCTGATGGGCAGAAGAGTTCTCCTGGGTCTGGAGCTGTGCTCAGAGCTTTGTGCAATGAGACCTGACCTTAAGCCTCCCGCATTCACTTGGTTCACCCTTGTCCACTACTGCTGGCATCCCCAGGGATCAGGGGTAAAGGGACTGCAGCTAAGCAACAGGTATCTGTGTTTGCGTACGCATGAGTGGGCATGTGTGTGTTTGCATGTGTGTGTGGGTTTGTGTCTGTGTATGCTGGCGTGTGTCTGCACATGTGCACTGTGTGTGTGGTTGGGGGAAGGGAATTCGGTTTCACAGCTGGCTGACCCACCTGAACAGAAAGGGGCTGCATGGCCAAATGGCTGTCACTGAGTGTAACCCACCCAAGGCGGGAAATGCCTGTGTGGGGCGAATCCCAGACGCTTGGGGACCTCAGGAGCCTCATTTCCACGAGTGCTGCTGACCCCGCCCCCCTTTCTCCCAGGCCCGCAGTTCCTCTCCTCCCCAGCTCATAACCACACCACAGCGAGGATGGATCCGGCACAGCCGCTGTATGGCCCTCGGCCTGCAAACCTGTCCTGCCCCGTCAGTCCCATTGGCATCCAGCTCCGTAACAGGTGTCTGCTCAGCTTAGGGCCAACTCCTGCAGGCCCTAGGCAGCCAGCCCTGGAAGCGGACCCTGGGTGGCCAGGCCTGCCTCAGATTCTGAACTAAGTTCATTGCTGGCCTATAGGGGTGAAGCTCCCCTGAGCTCAGCAGTGAATGTGACACTTTGTGTTCTGGGCTCATGCAAGGGACATAGGGGGCTTGGAAGGGTCAGTGTGGAGAAAACGTTCAGGTGAAATATTGCATGCCAAGCCTGGCCCCGTCTGCCTCAGCCCACTGGTTTTCCACTCATTGGTGACAGAAAAAGACAAACTGAACACTTAATGAAAATAAGTGATTACCTAGGTTCAGGTGATCACGACCTAATGACATTTGTGATGTGCACACAGAATACAGTCCCAGCCTCTCACACAGTGGTTCTCAACCCGCCGCGGGCCACTTGCAGCCCAATCAGCACACAGCTATGGCCCATGTGACATCCTCAGGGCCATCAGGGAGTATATATATTGTGTGGATGCGGCCCACATAACATACAGAGAGTTGCATATGTGGCCCACAATGGTAAATAGGTTGAGAACCACGGCTCTAATATACAGACTTGCGGCAGAAAATGGGCCTCTTTTCCAAAGTTGAAAACAATTATGAGCAAAACTGACTGGAAGAAAAACTGTAAACCAAACAATGGAAAGGATAATTGAAAGGTCTTAAGAGTTTCTAGAGCCCCCAAACCCCACAATTCCATAGTACAAAAGCAGGCTTTGTCAGTTAAAAAACAACCCTGGTCAAGAAGGGAAATGAAAGCAGCAGTTTAAAAAAAAAAAAAAAAAAAAAAAAAGCATGTATTAACTGGCAAAAGTGGGAACCTGACACCAATTACTATAAATTAGCATTATGAAATTCAGACAGTTGATAAAGGAAGCTAAAGGTATCAGTGAAAAATCAATGACGTGTGGGTTTAAAGGGCAATAGGAAAGAATTCTCTCAATATATCAGGAACAAATGACATCCTAGCAATGGTGTACATCCATTACTACACCGGCACAGTCAAACTGTCCACAACAATGCAGAAGAGGCAGAAGTGTTCTGTGTTTGGAAGGAGCAGGATGATGTATTCACAATGTACAGTGATCATGAAATACTTTCTAATCCATCAGTAACTAGCAACAGCAACTGCTAAAGTTAGATATTTTTTAATCACCAGGACCAGATAACTTGCATCCAAGAGTTTTAAAATAATTAATTATTTTAATTTAATGCCCCTCTGCCATATACATTGACCAAACCGGACCATCTCTACGCAAAAGAATAAATAGACACAAATCTGACATCAGGAATCATAACAATCAAAAACCAGTGAGAGAACACTTCAACCTCTCTAACCACTCAATGACAGACTTGAAGGTGGCAATTTTGCAACAAAAAAACTTCAAAAACAGACTCCAAAGAGAGACTGCTAAACTTGAATTAATATGCAAATTAGATACAATTAACTTAGGTTTAAACAGAGACTGGCAATGGTTGGGTCATTACACTAATTGAATCTATTTCCCCATGTTAAGTTATCCTCACACTTTCTATGGGTCATCTCGATTATCTCTTCAAAAGTTTGTTTTTTTTTTTTTCCTCCTGCTGCTGATAGCTCCTCTCAATTGATTGGCCTCTTACAGTTGGTATGGCTACTCCCACCTTTTCATGTTCTCTGTATGTATAAATATCTTCTTTCTGTGTGTTCCATTCTACGCATCCGATGAAGTGGGCTGTAGCCCATGAAAGCTTATGCTCAAATAAATTCCTTAGTCTCTAAGGTACCACAAGGACTCCTGTTCTTTTTGCGGATACAGATTAACACGGCTGCTACTCTGAAACCTGTTAAAATAATTGGTTGAAGAACCCTCCGAGACATTGATATTTGATTTTTAACAAATCTTGGAATGCTGGGAAAGTTACAGAGACCTGGAACAAGCTAATACTGTATCAACTTCATATTTTAAAAGGGTAACTTTAGGCCAGCTAGCCTGCCATCGATCCTGGGCAAAATCATGGAAAGGCTGATATGGGATACAATCAATAAAGAATTAAATGGTGGAAGCATCATTACAAATTTGGTTGATAAAGGTGATTGTGTTGACCTAGTATGCTTAGGCTTCTGTAAGACACTTTACCTAGTATTGCATAACATTCTAATTAACAAATTCTGAAAAGGATCTAGGAGTCATGGTTGAGAGCTAACTGAACATCAGTTCCCTGTGCGATGCTGTAGCTAAGAACGTGAAGCAATCCTGAGATGTCTAAGCAGGGGAATGTTGTAGGAAGGTGGTGTTACCTCTGTATACGTATTGGTAAAATCTGACTGGAATGATGTGTCCAGTTCGGGTGTTCACCCTTCAAAAAGGATGTTGAAAAAACTGCAAGAATGATTAAAGATGGAAAGCAGCTCAATCTACTTACTTTATCCACAAGAAGGTTAAGAGGTCACAGTCTATAAGTGGAGCGGATACAAAATGTATATCTGCGGATGCAGATATTCACGGATGTAATGTGGATCTCGGTGGAGCCGCAGGGCTCTACCGGGAACCACAGCGGTGAAAGCAGCAGCATGTTGGGTTGCCACTCGCAGGAGCCAGCACCCAGCCTAGGCAGCTCCTCCAGCGTGGCTGTACCACCCCCAGCCCTGCCCACTGGGGCAGGCACGCTAGTGTGTGCAAGCATCTCGCACACTCCCGGATGGGAGACCCAGTGCACTAACCACCCTGCTATACACACCAGTACAATAACCATCCACACACACCCAGTGCGCTGACTGCCCCCCCACACCCAGTGCACTAACCACCCCACTATACATACCCAGTGCACTAAGCATCCACACACACACCCTATACACACCCAGTGCGCTGACCACCCCTGCACACACCCAGAACAATAACTGTTGTGGAAGCAGAGAAGCATCCACACACACACCCCATACATACACAGTGCACTGACTGCCTCCCCCACCCAGTGCACTAACCACCCACTCCACACACCCAGTGCACTAACCATCCACACACACCCCCTATACACACCCAGTGCGCTGACTGCCCCCCCACAGCGAGTGCACTAACCACCCCTGCACACCCAGAACACACACTAACCCCCACACGATACATTAACCATCCCACACATACACTGCAGTGCACTAAGCTCCCCCCTCTCACACCCACACGCTGTGCACCTGACTTGTTTGGTGCCACAGGTCACGCAGGGAAGCATGGGAAGGAAAAGAGGAACAGGGGCTGGGATGTGGGAGCCCAGCCACCCGACCTGTTCTGTGCATGCAGCTCCCGGAGAGTGGGGCACAGAGGAAACGCAGGCGTGGGAGCCAGGGAGAAGGCACCCAGATAGTCAGGTGGGAGGCACTGCCAGGACTCCCTAAGCCAATCCCAGGACAAAGGGAAGGCCCCAGAGAAGCCATTCCCATAGACCAGTGGTTCTCAAGCTTTTTTACTGGTGACCTCTTTCACATAGCAAGCCTCTGAGTGCGACCACCCCCCATAAATTAAAAACACTTTTTATACACTTAACACCATTATAAACGCTGGAGGTGAAGCAGGGTTTGGGGTGGAGGCTGACAGCTCGCAACCCCCCATGTAATAACCTCACGACCCCCTGAGGGGTCCCGACCCCCAGTTTGAAAACCCTGCCATAGACTATCTGCAAAGGCTCCCAGAGAAGGCCCTGTCTGTGCCAACCACAGGATTACACCACGCCCCTATTCCTGCACTGATGTCCATGAAAAGGAGGGAGGAGTCCTAACTCGGCTACTCACCAAACCGTCCGGTGGCTGCTCCCTGCTTGCCTGCAGGATTCCCAATTGCTGCGCATGGGGCACAAAGACGCACAGCGGGCCTTATGGGCAACGCTACACACTACACAGGCAGGCATGCCCCTGGCACAGCCGGCATCAGAGACTGGCCAGTGCAAGGCAAGTCACAGAGATGGCTCCAGTGCTAAAAAGAGTGTGTTTATGGGACAAGGTTTAGTGGAGCTTTCTGTGCCCCTGAGCATAGGCAGGCAGTGCCGGTCTGTGTGCCTAGGGCATTGCGGGGGGATCTCTGAGCCCCTGAGCCTGGGCAGGCAGTGCCGGTCTGTGTGCCTAGGGCATTGCGGGGGGATCTCTGAGCCCCTGAGCCTGGGCAGGCAGTGCCGGTCTGTGTGCCTAGGGCATTGTGGGGGGATCTCTGTGCCCCGAGCCTGGGCAGGCAGTGCCGGTCTGTGTGCCTGGGGCATGGTGGGGGGAGAGCTGGGGCAGGCAGTGCCGGTCTGTGTGCCTAGGGCATGGGGGTGGGAGGGAGAGCCAGGGCAGCGCCGGTCTGTGCTCAGGGCAGCGGGGAGGACTGGCTGTTCTCCTGCTCCTGGGCACACACTGCATCTCTGTGGCTGCCCTGCCCTGGGCTCAGTTAGCCGCGGGGTCAGATGTGACCCTGTTCGCTCAGCCCCACCTTGAAGTCCTGTGGCCAAGTCTTTTTGGATGGTGCCTGGTGGTGTAGCCCCTCGGTGCAGCCGCTCCTCCCCCCTCTGTACCCACACTGGCACTGCCATCCCCACCCCGGGATCCCTCCCCAGGCAACCCCATCCCAGCGCCAGGGAGCTGCCAGTCTGCCCAATCCGAGTGGCACCACCATACTGGGACCGAAACACTCAAAGGGCTGCCATCTCTGGTCTAGTGCTGAAAATTAAATTAAAAGCGCGACAGGGACAGTTAATTAAAGCAGATTAGTGCGAGACTAATTAGGGACACTGACACTGGAACCATCAAGCCCTGTGATGTTAATTAGCTGTTCATTAATGTCAGCTCCCTGTTCAGTACAGAAATATGAACAGCCTTTCTCCTGGGTTCACTCACGGCACAGCAAACAGCCACGTTACGCTCGCCTCTTCCAGGAGCGTGGGCTGGGATCCTGCAGCAGCCCCCCCCTCCCCGCGACGGCCCAGCGAGCCCCTGGCCGCTGCCTGTCCCCCTTTGTCTCCCACATTCGTGTGGTGTCTGGCAGCAGACAGACCCTGCTCTCAGTTACTTCAGTGCACAGGAGGGTTACCCCTGGCTGGTCAGCACCTTACCCTGGATTTCCGCTGGATCCAAGCCTGCCGGCGGATCAATGGCTGGGACCCACCAGGGATGCAGGGAGCTGGCTGGTGTCTGTAGCGCCGCAGTGGTGATGGCCTGGAATCCACCAAGCGTCCTGCCTTGGGGCCTGGCGACTGGACCCCAGGAGGGGTTTAGCATGGGCAGGGCAGGGCAGGATCAGAGAAAGGCAGCTTCTGGCA
This sequence comes from Chrysemys picta bellii, assembly GCF_011386835.1. Taxonomy (NCBI): domain Eukaryota; kingdom Metazoa; phylum Chordata; order Testudines; family Emydidae; genus Chrysemys; species Chrysemys picta. Next base: position 18,772,622 of record NC_088811.1, read on the forward strand.
GGCCCATGGAGTGGGTGTCGGATTGCAGCTGGCTGGGATCCAGACTGCCAGGAGGGGGAAGCTGCTCTCGCCCAGCAGCCAGCCCCATGGACAGAGGCACAGTCTGCAGCCTCTTGTCAAAATGTTTGATTCCTGCAGCCTGCTGGAAACAACAACTGGCATCAGGGTGGGCACCCATCCAGAGCCGCTGCCCTGCAGAGGAGGCAGCAGCACCAATCGAGTGGCACAGCAAACGGGCAGCAAGGCCCCAGCAGGCACTCACATGACAACAGGCACTCAACTCAGTCACCCACATTCGCCAGTCCCACGTGGGCATCTACCGATCCCAGTCCCAGGTGATAGAGAGGAGCTACAGTAACAGGACCTGCAGCACAAGAACAGCAGAACCTTCCCCAGCTGTGCCTGGCTGCGCCGAGGGGGTCAGTCAGCCAGCACAATGAAACCTGACCCGAGAATGTGTCAATCGCAGCCACACCACGGACAGTACCACAGCACTAACCACCATTGCATGGCTACACTGGGAGCTGTGGCGCACAACAGCCGCTCCCAGACACAGGCCCCCCATACACCTGTATCATCGACAGCTCCAGCACACACCACCTCATCCAAGCCACAGACCCCCGATACACCCCAACACCATCCGACAGAGCTCCAGTACACCACACCCCATTCCAGCCGCAGATCCCTGATACACCCCAACACCATCCGATCAGAGCTCCAGTACACACCACCCCATTCCAGCCGCAGATCCCTGATACACCCCAACACCATCCGACAGAGCTCCAGTACACACCATCTCATTCCAGCCGCAGACCCCCGATACACCCCAACACCATCCGACAGAGCTCCAGTACACACCATCTCATTCCAGCCGCAGACCCCCGATACACCCCAACACCATCCGACAGAGCTCCAGTACACACCACCCCATTCTAGCCGCAGATCCCTGATACACCCCAACACCATCCGACAGAGCTCCAGTACACACCATCTCATTCCAGCCGCAGACCCCCGATACACCCCAACACCATCCGACAGAGCTCCAGTACACACCACCCCATTCTAGCCGCAGATCCTTGATACGCCCCAACACCATCCGACAGAGCTCCAGTACACCACACCCCATTCCAGATACAGACCCCCCATACACCCCAACACCATCTGACAGAGCTCCAGCACACACCACCTCATTCCAGCCGCAGACCCCCAATACACCCCAACACCATCCGAAAAAACTCCAGCATATAGCATCATCCTATCCAAATATCAGACACTGTAGTGCAGTACTACACCAAGCTCACTGATCTATTACTCACACTAATTAATATCTTTCTTCTCAGTAGCTTGGGCTTGGTCTACCCTTGAGCTTATTTTGGTACAACTGACATCACTCGGGGTGTGAATAATCCATACCCCGAGCGATGTAAGTTACACCGACCTACGTGCCAGTGTGGACAGTGCTACATTGGTGGGAGAGCTTCTCCCACAGCCATAGCTACCGCGTCTCTCGGCGTTGTTATGCCGACAGGAGAGCTCTCTTCTGTTGGCCTAGAGCAGGGGTAGGCAACCTATGGCATGTGCGCCAAAGGCGGCATGTGAGCTAATTTTCAGTGGCACTCACACTGCCCGGGTCCTGGCCACCGGTCTGGGGGGCTCTGCATTTTAATTTAATTTTAAATGAAGCTTCTTAAACATTTTAAAAGCCTTATTTATTTTACATACAACAATAGTTTAGTTCTATATTATAGACTTATAGAAAGAGACCTTCTAAAAACGTTAAAATGTATCACTGGCACGCGAAACCTTAAATCAGAGTGAATAAATGAAGACTCGGCACAGCACTTCTGAAAGGTTGCCGACCCCTGGCCTAGAGCATCTTCCCCAGATGCACCACTGGAGCGCTTCTAGCATAGACTAGCCCTTGCGTCTCCTCACTCCTCATGGGGGGACGTGCTACTCACTGTGCCACAGGCCATGAGCGTCTGTCCCAATACGAGCCCAAGAGATCCTGGGAAATCTCCCAGCGTCTGTACACATTGCCACCAAGGTGCGTACAGCAGCTCTCCTGCTCCATGCTTTGGCTCTTAGCACTGGCTTTCCCCACACTGCACAGCACTCAGCTCTCCTTTTACCCCCACAAGGAATCCAGCCACACTAATGCAAAATGGCCGAATGTTCAGCAGATCATCCCCCAGCTCACAGCTCCTCAGTGCAAATAGCCCTTGAATGTCTGCCAGTTAGTCGGCGCTTGCACCACAGCTCATCTGAGCACAACCAGAATTCTGATGTATCACAAAGGAGGTTTCTAGTGTGAGCCTGCCGTGCACGTCTATGTCCCACCACAGTGCACTCCAGTGCAAAACACCACTTCCCAGCAAAATGCTCCAACGCACTGGCCTTCTGAGTACAACCCTACCCTATAGAGCTAGAGAGAACATGGCACATCCCTCTTCAGCCTCTAGTCAGCAAGGCCTTCTGCAAGCAGTGACCGGCATAGGGAACTCATCCAACAGCCGGTGCAGAAGACTGAGGTTTCCCTAGCAGGCTCTGGAGCGAGGACTCTGTATGTGTACGGTGCATGTTGGCCAGGGACAGAAGCTAAGTGAAGACAGGAAGAGATCTGACTCCGCTGTTCGTCCTGCCCCCAGAGCATATTTGGGGCTTTCAGAAGGAAACAAAACTTGCTTTTCTTAACACTAATCAATTTATAGCAATCAACATAAAACCCATTAGGAGCTGTTCCCCACTGGAGTTTCAAAGAGATGTTTGACCCCACGAGGCACTAAGCTGATTGATTAGAAATTCCTGACACTAATGTGTGTCTTAGAAGGGTCCAGTGTAGCTTTAATTGCTCTCTCCTGGGACAGTGATTGCATGTCCACATCTGTCAGTCGCACTCTGCATGGAGGGGAGGAGAATTCATGGCACAGCTGGGGAGGAGGCGGAATCTGCTGGCTTAAACAACCTCTGTAAATCCCCTGGGGCAAATCATTTGCATGATCCCTTTTTCCTTGGGCAAGAAGCTTTAATGCATCAAGAAATAAAAAGAACCATGCTACGGAATGGAGGCAGCCTGTGTAGCAGTTAGAGCAACGGTTCTCAAACTGTGGGTCGCGGCCCCAAAGTGGGTTGCAAGTTTGTTTTAATGGGGTTGCCAGGGCTGGACTCCCTGCAACCCGGCACTGAAGCCGAAGCCCGAGTTCCGCCGCCTGGGGCTGAAACGGACACCTTAGCTTTGCTTGGCCCCTTGTGGCACGGGGCCCCGGGCAATTGCCCTGCTTATCACCCCCTAACGCCAGCCCTGATTCTAGACTCTAGAGTGACACAGGGCACTGGGGTCGAGCCGTAATTTTGGTTGTTGGAAGTGGGTTGCAGTGCAATGAAGTTTGAGAACCCCTGGGTTAGAGGACAGGGCCAGGGCCCACGATTCCTGGGTTCTGTTCTGGGCTCTGTCATTGACTCCTTGGGTAACCTCAGACAAACCACTACCCCTCTCAGTGCCTCGGTTTACCTCACATTAAAAAAAAGACGGTTACTCACCGTTGTAACTGTTGTTCTTCGAGATGTGTTGCTCATATCCATTCCATTAGGTGTGTGCGCGCCGCGTGCACGATCGTCGGAAGATTTTTACCCTAGCAACACCGGCGGGTCGGCTGTGGAGCCCCCTAGAGTGGCGCCTTCATGGCGCTGAATATATACCCCAGCCGACCCGGCGCCCCCTCAGTTCCTTCTTGCCGGCTACTCCGACAGTGGGGACGGGGGGCGGGTTTGGAATGGATATGAGCAACACATCTCGAAGAACAACAGTTACAACGGTGAGTAACCGTCTTTTCTTCTTCGAGTGCTTGCTCATATCCATTCCATTAGGTGACTCCCAAGCCCAACTTAGGCGGTGGGGTCGGAGAGAGACATTGCTGTGTGCAAAACCGCTGATCCAAAGGCAGCATCGTCCCTGGACTGCTGCACTAGTGCATAGTGTTCTGTAAACGTGTGGACTGACGACCAAACCGCAGCTCTACAAATGTCCTGGATCGGAACTTGCGCCAGGAAAGCCGTCGAGGAAGCTTGGGCCCTCGTGGAGTGAGCGGTGAGGTGGGGTGCTGAGACACCTGCCAGGTCGTAGCAAGTCCGGATGCAAGACGTAATCCAGGAGGATAGGCGTTGTGATGAGACCGGTGAGCCTTTCATTCGGTCGGCCACTGCAACGAAGAGTTGCGTCGTCTTTCTAAAGGGCCTTGTGCGGTCAATATAGAAGGCCAGGGCCCTGCGTACGTCCAGAGAATGCAAACGTTGATCCTGGCGAGAAGCATGTGGTTTAGGGTGAAAGAACGGGAGAAATATATCCTGGTTGATATGAAATGGAGAAACCACCTTAGGGAGAAAGGCAGGATGTGGACGAAGCTGCACTTTATCCTTATGGAAAACTGTGTAAGGGGGCTCGGATGTAAGCGCCCTGAGTTCAGAAACGCGCCTTGCTGAGGTGATGGCTACGAGGAAGGCTGTCTTCCAGGATAGGTACAGAAGTGAACAGGTGGCCAGTGGCTCGAATAGATGACCTGTGAGCTTGGAAAGAACCAGGTTGAGGTCCCACGTCGGAACGGGCTGACGTTGTTGTGGGTACATCCGGTCTAAGCCCTTGAGGAATCTAACGACCATCGGGTTAGAGAATACCGAGGACGCGAGTTCCCCTGGATGGAAGGCCGATATAGCGGCCAGGTGAACTCTAATTGAAGATATCGCCAACCCCTGCTGTTTTAGGGAGAGGAGATATTCCAAAATAAGAGGAATAGGTGCGTGCAACGGGGACGTGGCTCGTTGTTCGCACCAACAGGAGAACCGCTTCCACTTGGCCAAGTATGTGGTCCGTGTTGAGGGCTTCCTACTGCTCAGCAGAATCTGTTGGACAGAGTGTGAACGCTGTTGCTCTGCCTGGGTGAACCATGGAGCAGCCACGCCGTGAGGTGGAGTGATTGCAGGTCGGGGTGACGCAGCCGGCCGTGGTTCTGCGTGATGAGATCCGGATACAACGGAAGCGGGATCGGTGTCTGAACCGAGAGTTCCAACAGCGTGGTGTACCAATGTTGTCTCGGCCACGTTGGAGCGACCAGAATTACCTGTGCCTGGTCTCTGCGCAATTTGAGCAGTACCTTGTGGACCAGAGGAAACGGAGGGAAGGCGTAAAACAGGTGGTCTTTCCAGGGAAGGAGAAACGCATCCGAGAGGGAGCCCGGAGCTCGACCTTGCAGGGAGCAGAACAGGTGGCACTTCCTGTTGTCTCGGGATGCAAACAGGTCTATCTGGGGAAACCCCCACCTCTGGAAGATGGAATGTATGATGTCCGGACGGATAGACCACTCGTGCGTCTGGAAGGACCTGCTGAGTCGATCCGCTAGAGTGTTCTGGACTCCAGGGAGGAACGATGCCGTGAGATGGATTGAGTGGGCGATGCAGAAGTCCCACAGGCGAATGGCCTCTTGGCATAGAATTGACGAGCGTGCCCCTCCTTGCTTGTTGATGTAGAACATGGCCGTGGTGTTGTCGATGAGAACTAACACACAGCGACCACGTAGGAGGTTGAGAAATGCCTGACACGCCAGGCGCACCGCCATCAGTTCCCGAACATTGATGTGTAGGGCTAGCTGGGGTGCAGTCCACAGGCCCTGGGTATGGTGTTCGTTGAGATGGGCGCCCCAACCCAGGGATGAAGCGTCTGTGACCAGGTGCAGAGAGGGTTGTGGGGCGTGAAACGGCATCCCTTCGCAAACCACATTGTGATCTAGCCACCATGTGAGGGAGGTCAGGACCGAATTCGGGATTGTGACCACCATATTCAGGCTGTCCCGATGTGGGCGGTATATTGATGACACCCAGGTCTGTAGTGGGCGAAGCCGAAGTCTGGCATGCCTGGTTACGTACGTGCAGGAAGCCATGTGACCCAGCAGGGTAAGGCACGACCTCACCGTGGTAGTTGGGAAGGCCTTGAGTCCTTGAATGAGGCTCGTGATGGTGCCAAAGCGGTTGTCTGGCAGGATGGCTTGTGCACGTCTGGAGTCTAGAACCGCACCAATGAATTCTATTCTCTGGGTAGGTTCTAGAGTGGATTTGTCCTTGTTGAGTAGGATACCCAACCTGTTGAATGTGTGCACTATTATGTGGACGTGATCGCGAACTTGTTCTTTGGTGCGACCGCGTACCAGCCAGTCGTCTAGGTACGGGAACACCTGTATCCCTTGCCGACGAAGGTACGCTGCCACGACAGCCATACATTTCGTGAACACCCGTGGGGCCGAGGATAGGCCGAAGGGAAGGACTGCAAATTGGTAGTGCACCCTGTTTACCACGAATCGCAGGAAGCGTCTGTGAGGCGTGTAAATAGCAATGTGAAAGTATGCGTCTTTCATGTCGAGGGCGGCGAACCAGTCTCCAGGATCGAGGGAAGGGATAATGGCCCCCAGAGAGACCATGCGGAACTTCAACTTTACTACGAATTTGTTGAGTCCGCGCAAGTCCAAGATGGGTCGCAGACCTCCTTTGGACTTGGGAATGAGGAAGTAACGGGAATAGAATCCCCTGCCCCTTAATTCCACTGGAACCTCCTCTATGGCCCCCATAGCGAGGAGCGTAGAAACTTCCTGTATAAGAAGTTGCTCGTGAGAAGGGTCCCTGAAGAGGGACGGGGAAGGGGGGGAGGAGGGGGGAAATGAAGAAAACTGGATAGCGTATCCCCTCTCCACCGTGCGGAGGACCCAACGGTCCGAAGTTATAAGGGACCAAGCACGGTGGAAGTGGGAGAGGCGATCCCGAAAGGAGGGGGCTGGATCCTGGGGGATGACTGGGGCGCCGTCCTTGACCGCACCTTCAAAAGTTCTGCCTGGGGCCTGAAGGTGGTCTAGGTGGCCCCTGGTTCTGGCCGGGTTGAGGGCCGGTCCACCTTCTTCTACCACCTCGCCCTCGCCTCCGGGCCGAGTCCTGTCTCTGACGAGGCGGGGGGGGGTAGAAGCGCTGAGGCTGCGGCCTAAATGGCCTGCGCTGGGGGCCCACAACATGCATCCCCAGGGAGCGCATGATTGTTCTCGAGTCCTTGAGGCTCTGCAGGCGAGAGTCCGTCTTATCTGAGAACAATCCATGACCCTCAAAAGGCAGATCTTGTAGGGTTTGCTGCAGCTCCGGAGGCAAACCCGAAACCTGAAGCCAGGAGATCCTGCGCATAGCGATACCCGAAGCCAGGGTCCTCGCCGCTGAGTCTGCAATGTCCAAGGAGGCCTGCAAGGAGGTCCGAGCCACCTTCTTGCCCTCCTCTACCATGGCTCCAAACTCTTCCCTGGACTCTTGGGGAATCAACTCCTTAAACTTCCCCATAGAGTTCCAGGAGTTGAAATTGTAGCGGCTCAGTAGCGCCTGTTGGTTCGCCGCTCTAAGTTGTAGCCCTCCGGCTGAGTAAACCTTACGGCCAAACAGATCGAGCCGCTTAGCCTCTTTTGATTTAGGCGCTGCAGCCTGCTGGCCGTGGCGCTCTCGTGCATTCACTGATTCCACCACCAGTGAACACGGTTGGGGGTGGGTATACAAGTACCCATAGTCCTTAGACGGGACAAAGTATTTTCTTTCCACCCCTCTCGCTGTGGGTGGAATGGAGGCAGGAGTTTGCCATATCGTATCCGCATTCGTTTGGATCGTGCGGATCAGAGGTAACGCCACCCTCGATGGGGCATCTGCTCCAAGGATATTCACGATCGGGTCGTGCACCTCCACTATCTCCTCCGCCTGCAGGTCCATATTACGGGCCATCCTACGCAGGAGATCCTGGTGAGCCCGAAGATCTATCGGAGGGGGACCCGTACATGAAGTGCCCGCCACTGCCTCGTCCGGAGAGGAGGAAGAGGATGCCTCCGGCGGTACCGGATCCAAGGGGGGGTCCTGATCCCCCTGCTCTTGGGCCGGGGCATCACCTGCACTTGGGTCCCTGGTGTCGGGTGGCGTGGACACCGAAGCCTCCATGCCTCCTGGCGGAGGCCGAGAGATGGTGGATTCTGGGGCCCTTCTGACCGAGTGACCCGAGCGAGAGGTCGATGGTATTGGAGCCCCTTGCTCTTGGTGGTACGCCCACGGGGTCCAAAACGACCAGTGAGATGGTCCATGAGAGTGGTCCTCTGCCATCTCTTGCCAGTGGCCGAAATTTTGTTCCTCGGCGTGCCCTTGAGGGGGGTATGCCGATCTCGACAGGTCCTCCGAGGAACGAGACGCCGATCTTGACGGCCATGGCGGTGCCGAGAGAGATGAAACCATCCCCGTGGGCTGCGGTGCCGCACGGTGCCGGTCCGGAGATGATCTATCTCTGCGCGGTGCCGGCGACCGGTGCCGGGACCGCGACCGGTGCCGATGACCTCGTCGGTGCCGGGAGTCGGATCTGGACCTCGACGAGGACCTGGAGTATGCCCGGTGCCGGGAGCGACCCCTCGACGTCGAGCGTCGACCGTAGCGGTGCCGAGAGCTACGTCTCGACGTTGATCGGTGCCGACGATCATATCGGTGCCGAGACGAAGAGCGGTGCCGCGAAGAAGATCTTGGCCGCGAGTACGACCGGTGCCGAGACGATATTCGGTGCCGGGACTGCGAGCGGCGTGGGGACCTGCTTCGGGACCTGGATCGGTGCCGAGGTTCCAGCCCTTGTGATGGCGGGCGCATCAAGGCAGGTTTCCCCCTCGACTGGACCGGGCGAGTCAACGGTGCAGTCGGTGCCGGTGGTTGAGGCGGTGCCGGCTCCGTGAGAGCTATTAAGTCTCTCGCCGCCGCGAAGGTCTCTGGAGTCGACGGGAGGCACTGTATCACCGCCGGCCTGGGGGGAGACGCTATTTGCACCGGACTCAACGGCCTCGGCGCCGGAGTCGACGGTGCCGGAGGCACTTGTTTTCGTTGCTCCACCGGCGGACGCGGCTCTACCCCCGGCACTGGGGGAGCTGGCGTCTTCGGCACGGATGTCCCCGTCTTATGGGCTTTTTTATGCCCTGGGGATAAGGACCGGCGCCGAGGCACTTGCTGTGTTTGCGGTGCCGACGAGGTCCGGTGCCGGGGAGGCTTGTCTGACGCCACTCGCGTGGTCGTCGTAGCCGGTGCCGCCGGGGCACTGCGCACCGAGGTGCTAGGTGCCGGGGCCTTGCCCGTGGAAGGAGTGTCCGGGCTAAGAGCCGCCTCCATCAGAAGTTGCCTGAGCCGAAAGTCCCGCTCCTTCTTGGTCCTCGGTCGGAAGGCCTTACAGATTTTACACTTATCTGTCTGGTGTGACTCTCCCAGGCACTTCAGACAGGAGTCGTGCGGGTCGCTCATGGGCATAGGTTTAGCGCAGGAGGCGCACAGCTTGAAGCCGGGAGCGTTGGGCATGAGCCCGGCCCCGCGGCCGGGGGAGAAAGGGGGGAGACGACCCCCTTAATCCCCTGGACTACTTAGAACAACTTTAAAACTACTTAACTAATTTACAACAAACTCTAGAACTATAACTATAACTACAACTATGATACAACAAGATAAGCTAGGGAAAGTGGAGAACAGCTAAGCAGCGCTCCACAGTTCCAACGACCGTCAGGGGCGGTAAGAAGGAACTGAGGGGGCGCCGGGTCGGCTGGGGTATATATTCAGCGCCATGAAGGCGCCACTCTAGGGGGCTCCACAGCCGACCCGCCGGTGTTGCTAGGGTAAAAATCTTCCGACGATCGTGCACGCGGCGCGCACACACCTAATGGAATGGATATGAGCAAGCACTCGAAGAAGAACCAGCGTTATTGATCCTTATCTTCCTTTCGGGCCCTCAGATGAAAGCTGCTAGAAATAGGAAGAGTATGGTTATATTTTTGATTAGATGCAGAGGACAGTGTAGAAAGAACTCGTCTGAAGCCTGCATCCTTCATGGACATATGTGATCTCCCTGGCTGGCTGTTTATTGATGTTGCATATCCTGCATGCTATAGATTGGTTTGCCATGCCTGGGTGCCCATCCTTTTGTATATTCCACCAGCAGTGGAGTGCATTGGCCACTCAGCCTGTCATGTAAGTTACATAACATGGTGTTAATTGCACCTGCCCTCATCTTGTTGGCAGAGGGGAAGGGGCAGAGGTTCCAGCCTGCAATGCGCATGGCCTCTCCGATCATGCTGGGACCTGTACTCCCGGTGGGCTCGGGAATAAGGTGCAGATCGGCATGGGCAGCGCTCATGAGCTCCAGAGGCTGCCTGACGCTCCCCAGGCTGCATTTGGACTGTAACGTAAAAGCAAAGTCAGAAGTACAAGTCAATGGCATGGTTCTTGCTAATGGCTGTCAAGGCCTACAAGGTATCGCACAAGGAGATCCCAACTCTTGCTACGCTAACTCTGTTCATTTTCTCCTCTCCGTTTGGATGCTGACGTGACCCACAGCCAGATCCTTCATGCTACACAAGACAGTTAAAGACCATGCCCAGGGAGATTACACAACTTGCCCAGGGTCCCACAGGCAGCTTGTGGCAGAGCTAGGCGTTGAACCTCTAAGTGCCAGGCCAGCACCTTAGCCACAAAACCACCTTCCCCTCTCTGGGGTTCCCATGGGAGTACACTGTGGCCCTTTGGGCAACAAATGAGCTACTCCCATGTCGAGTTCAGAACTAAGGGACTCCATGAGGAGACAGAGACCCACGCTGCACACATGGACTATCACTGCCGTGAGCTACATTCCTAGGCAGAAGAATCAGTCTCTTACAAAGCCAAGTGACACACCAACCTGATGAGGGGTGTCTGGGAAAGACAGGCAGACCCTCTCCTAGTATTTGAGAAGTGCTTCCCAAACAGCTGGGCTCTGCCAGGACGGCCCCTTCACCACCCATCGTGCAGCTAGGCCACAGACTGGGTCACAGAAATGTGCAGAAAATACCCCATAGGTATTAATTAGTCCGCACAGAGAAGCAACGGTGGGTCCCTATAAAGAGCATGCAGGGGGATTGCTATAGAGTAGAGACCCAACCTCTCCTCCTACACAGCCCCATCTTCAGTGCACCCTTCCCATCTGGTCATAAACGGAGGGCACGTCATGGGAGGGGAGCGGCACAGCCGGATTGCTTGCTCTCAGGGTGAGAACACGTGCCACAGACTCCTAGGTCTCTGTGGGCGTTTGCTCTCACTGCTCTCCTTGAGCAGAGACTTTCTCTCCTTTCAAAGGGCGTTCACAGAGCAGAAAGCGGAGCTCCCCTTCGCCTCTTGGGAAGGGCAGCAGCTCTTCAGGAAAAATCAGCCTGGAAATGTGGGAAAGGCCCCCTATCAGGGGCAGGATGCGGCAGGACTTTCGTTCTAGCAGAAGAGCCCTTGCACCCACTACGTGTGGCTGGCTTGGGATTGCTTGTTACCCAGGGGGCTGGTCAGGCCATGATTTTTAGCAGGACAAAGCCTGTTGATGGTCCCCATTCTCTTTAGCACACGTGTGTGCGGAGGAGGTGCCTTGTTCTGGGTTATTCCCAAAGGGAAGCTGTATGGAAGCTGTGCACAATCCTCGCCCACCAAAACCCCAGTGGCAGATGCCTCACCCTGAGCAGCGAACCCCTGCCTGGCTTGGGTATGGCAGTGCAGGCTGCTCTCAGCTGCAGCCGCGGCAATTCCGCTGACGGTGGTGGGGGGCCTGGGATGGCAGCAGTGTCACTGAGGGCAGCAGCGGCCCCTTTTCGTGACAGATTATGCTTCTGCATCGTAATGCTGCTTCCCGAAGAATAACCAGGGTTCGAAAAGCTGCTCAGAAGCTACTCAGTGAAGGCTGGGGGCAGGTTCAGGAGACGGGGGCAGGGAGGTTGAGTGTGGGACAGGAAGGTGCAGGGGTGGCTGGAAGGCTGAGGAGCAACAGGGAGGCGGCGTGGGGCTCTCCCTATGTGACTGGCTGGCTTCCCTGCTGCCTCAGCCCATGTCCCAGCAGAGCAGACCCCACTCCAGGGGTTCTCAGGCAGGTTCAACTAGCTTTTACTTTAACAGATTAAAGGAACTAATCTAGTTAATGAAAGCAAATCAGCCTGAATGAGCCTCTCTCATCTCCGCCGGGGCAGCAGGTCGCCGGGGGAGCTAAGCTCTCCATTGCTATTAGGTGCCTTTAGCTCCCAGCAAGGACTCAAGTACTAACTAAGTCTCCGTTGCTGAGGCAACCCCACAGCTCTTGGCCTGGTCAGGCACGCGAGGCCAACAGCCGGTGGGAGTCGGCACCCAGCACTCGGCAGAAGCTGCCAGTTTCCTTTCTGGACACGTCCAAGAGGAAATTAGCCAGGTCTGTCATGCCTGCCAGAGTCGTGGCCCAGGGCTGAGGACACCGTGCCTGGAGGCCAGGCAGAACTGATCCAGGGGCAGTAAGGTCACTTGGTCAAATGTTCAGAGCGGGAGGGAATCCAGCTCCCTTCACAGGCCGTGCGACGGGGCCGCTCTGGCGGGGAGTGCGTCTCCAGCCTCACGCTGGGGAGCACGGCTGCTGGCGTGCAATAAGTAAGGCAACATCTGCACCACTTCCCATCGCAGAACAATCCCGAGCCCTGCTCACACCCCACAGCAGGTCAGCATCACTATCCCCTGCCCCGCGGCACAGGCCTGGGACAAGCGGCAGGGACGATTCGCAACATTTTCAGAAGTGACCATTCAATTTGGGGAACTCAGTGGGGGAGCGCGGGGGCCTGACCCGCCGACAGGCTCGAGTGTCAGGAGCGCGGGGGCCCGGCTCGCCGACGGGGCCCGGGTGTCGGGAGCGCAGGGGCCCGGCTCGCCGACGGGGCCCGGGTGTCGGGAGCGCAGGGGCCCGGCTCGCCGACGGGGCCTGGGTGTCGGGAGCGCGGGGGCCCGGGTGTCGGGAGCGCGACTCGCCAACACGGCCCAATTGACAGTGGCAGCAGTGCCTGAGTCATACATTCATAGATTCCAAGGCCATAAGGGACCATTGTCTGATCTCCTGTAAATCACAGGATTTCCCCAAAATAATTTCCAGAGACAATCTTTAAGAAAAACATTCACTCTTGATTGAAAAATTGTCACTGATGGAGAATCCACCACGACCCTGGGTAAATTGTTCCAACAGTTAATTACTCTCACTGTTAAAAATGTACACCTTCTTTCCAGTCTGAATGTGCCTGGCTTCTATTGTCAGCCACTGGATCATGTCAGACCTTCCTCTTCTAGACTGGAGAGCCCGTTATTAAATAGACTCATAAGAACAGCCATACTGGGTCAGACCAAAGGTCCATCCAGCCCAGTATCCTGTCTACCGACAGTGGCCAATGCCAGGTGTCCCACAGGGAGCGAACCTAACAGGTAATGATCAAGTGATCTCTCTCCTGCCGTCCATCTCCACCCTCTGACAAACAGAGGCTAGGGACACCATTCCTTACCCATCCTGGCTAATAGCCATTAATAGACTTGACCTCCATGAATTTAGCTAGTTCTCTTTTAAACCCTGTCATAGTCCTAGCCTTCCCAACCTCCTCAGGCAAGGAGTTCCACGGGTTGACTGTGTGCGGTGTGAAGAACGTCCTTTTATTTGTTTTAAACCTTTTTTGAGATGAGGAGACCACATCTGTATGCAGTATTCAAGATGTGGGCGTACCATGGATTTATATAAGGGCAATAAGATATTCTCCGTCTTATTCTCTATCCCTTTTTTAATGATTCCTAACATCCTGTTTACTTTTTTGACTGCCACTGCACACTGCATGGACGTCTTCAGAGAACTATCCACGATGACTCCAAGATCTCCTGATTAGTTGTAGCTAAATTAGCCCCCATCATATTGTATGTATAGTTGGGGTTATTTTTTCCAATGTGTATTACTTTACATTTATCCACATTAAATTTCATTTACCATTTTGTTGCCCAATCACTTAGTTTTGTGAGATCTTTTTGAAGTTCTCCAGTCTGCTTTGGTCTTAACTATCTTGAGCAGTTTAGTATCATCTGCAAACTTTGCCATCTCACTGTTTACCCCTTTCTCCAGATCATTTATGAATAAGTTGAATAGGATTGGTCCTAGGACTGACCCTTGAGGAACACCACTAGTTACCCCTCTCCAGTTTGATAATTTACCATTTATTCCTACCCTTTGTTCCTTGTCTTTTAACCAGTTCTCAATCCATGAAAGGACCTTCCCTCTTATCCCATGACAACTTAATATACGTAAGAGCCTTTGGTGCGGGACCTTGTCAAAGGCTTTCTGGAAATCTAAGTACACTATGTCCACTGGATCCCCCTTGTTGACCCCTTCAAAGAACTCTAATAGATTAGTAAGACATGATTTCACTTTACAGAAACCATGCTGACTTTTGCCCAACAATTTATGTTCTTCTATGTGTTTGACAATTTTATTCTTTACTATTGTTTCAACCAATTTGCTCGGTACTGACCTTAGACTTACCCGTCTGTAATTGCCGGATCGCCTCTAGAGCCCTTTTTAAATATTGGCGTTACATTAGCTATCTTCCAGTCACTGGGTACAGAAGCTGATTTAAACCATAGTTAACAGTTCCACAATTTCACATTTGAGTTCTTTCAGAACTCTTGGGTGAATGCCATCTGATCCCGCTGACTTGTTACCGTTAAGTTTATCAATTAATTCCAAAACCTCCTCTAGTGACATTTCAATCTGTGACAATTCCTCAGATTTGTCACCTACAAAGGATGGCTCAGGTTTGGGAATCTCCCTAACATCCTCAGCCATGAAGATTGAAGCAAAGAATTAATTTAGTTTCTCCACAATGACTTTATCGTCTTTAAGCTCTCCTTTTGTATCTCAATCGTCCAGGGGCCCCACTGGTTGTTTAGCAGGCTTCCTTTAAATATGGGAGACCAGAATTGCACAAAGTATTCCAGATGAGGTCTCACCAGTGCCTTGTATAATGATATTGACACTTCCCTGACTCTACTGGAAATATCGTGTCTGATGCATTCTAGGACTGCATTAGCCTTTTTTCACGGCGGCATCATCTTGACGGTTCAGTCATCCTGTGATCAACCAATATACCCAGCTCTTTCTCCTCCTCTGTCGCTTCCAATGGATAAGTCCCCAGTTTATAGCAAAAATTCTTGTTGTTAGACCCTAAATGCATGACTTTGCACTATTAAATTTCATCCCATTTCTAGTACTCCAGTTTACAAGGCCATCCAGATCTTCTTATATGATATTCCGGTCCTCCTCCATATTGGCAATACCTCCCTGCTTTGTGTCATTTGCAAATTTTATTAGCACAGCCCCACTTTTGTGCTAAGGTCAGTAATAAAATTGTTAAATAAGGTTGGTTCCAAGACCAATCCCTGAGGAACTCCACTAGTAAACTCCCTCCTGCCTGACAGTTCCCCTTTCCGTATGACCTGTTCTCTCTGTTTTAACCTCTGGGCATCTAATAAAGTGCTCTTACTTCCCAATTATCATTCACATTTTTCTGATAAAATTCTTCCTCCCAGATGATTTGGCTCATAATTGTTTTCAGCTTTGTGACACATATAATAGAATATCAGGGTTGGAAGGGACCTCGGGAGGTCATCTAGTCCAACCCCCTGCTCAAAGCAGGACCAATTCCTAACTAAATCATCCCAGCCAGGGCTTTGTCAAGCCGGGCCTTAAAAACCTCCAAGGAAGGAGATTCCACCACCTCCCTAGGTAACGCATTCCAGTGCTTCACCACCCTCCTAGTGAAATAGTGTTTCCTAATATCCAACCTAGACCTCCCCCACTGCAACTTGAGACCATTGCTGTACCTGTGATATATATATCATTGTACCTAAGCTAACAGTAATTTTTAGTTCTGTGATCAGTTCCTCTATCACTGCCAAGACAAGGTCTGATATAGGACTTCCCTGTGTTGGATGCAAAACTTTTTGAGTTTGGAAATTGCTATCTATAATATTTAGAAATGACAAAGGCTGTTTTGGTACTGGCAGCACGAGACCTCCAACACGTCTCTCAGATTGAAGTCCCTCATGATCACACAACTTTTTTCCTACAGCTCATAGGGCTTGACAGGGCCCTATTGTCAGGTGTGTCACTGCCTGAGTCACTGACAGGGCCCGACTGTCACGAGTGCTTTCTGCTCCCTGGTACAAGTCTGCTGTAGAGCCAGTAACACAACCCAAAGCCTCCTGCCCCCCAGAGCTGAGCCCTAAGCAGAATACTTGCTTCCCTTCCCCGCCCCAAAGAAGCTAGAGAACCCCTGAGAAGAGGGGCAATGCCAGGGCTTTGGTCAGCACAGGGTGAGGCCCCACCTCACACCTTGAGGAGAGGTCATGGCAGCTTCCTGTGGGGGAACCGCTGGTTGCTTTCCTTGTGCAGCAGCCTAACCCTCTGTGGTCCTCCAGACGGGTCTGGCAGGCGCTGGGGTTCCCGCTAACAGGCACTGAGGTTTTTATTAATTTAGGACAATTCTTTTCCTAACGAGCCCTCTCTCGGGCTCCCATTTGCCACTGGTTCCTCCCCTCTGCTGGACACCGTGGGTTTCCATGCTGGTTCCATGGGAGAGAGGTTTCTAGCCAGCTAGTTTTAGTACATAGGGAGAAGCACACACTGCAAAGGAAATCTCCGCCGTCCTGTTCACCTCTGACATGCGAATCCCATCGCCCACCAACAGTCTCTAGTCTCTGGGCTGTCTCTCACCACAGGCACTGGCCAAGTTTTCACACCTGAGCTTCCTCTGGGACTCTGCCATTAGGTAAAACTTAAAGAACCCTCCTGGAGGGCAGGAACTGGGGAGGGGTGATCCAGCCTGACACCCACATTTTGACCTCTGACCCCAGGGGAGACACGCATTAGCTTAGAGGGTGGACTACTGAGCTGTAAAATGGGTATGCCTTGCTTTCCTGGTACACTCTGGGGACTGAGCTGTCCAGAGCTGTTCCGTGTTCAGTGCAGTGCAGACTGTTACCGAAGAGATGCACAGACTGTGCTCTCTCCTGGAGATTTTATCTTCGTTCCTCCTTGTTTTGTTGTTCTCTACGTGAAGACGAAGGTTATTCTGACTGCAAGTGTCTGTTTAATCTTTGTCTGAGGAAGCCCAGTGCCAATCACATCCCGCTCCAGGAGAGGAGCCGGCCATTTGGAGCACAAGTAGGAAAAGGGGCTTTTTTAATGTTGGAGCAGGAGGTGGGAGCCTGGGTGTGGGACATGCCCATCTGCTCCCTGTCCCCTGCTGGATTAGCAACCAGCACTCCTCTAATATCATAACTGTTTGGAATCAGCCCAGCTCTCTGCAGGCATCCACCCACTAAGCATCAGCACAGAGGATGCCAAGCATGAGAGCCCTGGCATATGGAGCACCACTGGCAGGATTACTGCAAGACCTGCACCCCTGACAACCCACTCCCCAATGGCTGGTGCGCGCTGCTCTCTGGGAAGGTGGCTGAGAGTCTGTGGGCAGAGGGCGTCACTGGTAGAGCACCTTCTCACACATGCCCTTGCAGCCAGGGAGCAGTTCATGTATGCCCCACTGCATCCCCCTTCCCACTCCCCACTGCATCCTGGGGCTTGCTGAAGACCAGCCCAGACCCGGGCATGAGCCCGAAAGCTGGCCTGCCAAGAACCATGCGCCTTGTGACCAGTGGGCACCAGTCCACTGACTTTTCACCAGCAGGGAACCCCTCCCCCAGCACAGGAGGTGTCTCCTGGTGCCAGTACAGCCAGTTTTACAGCTCCGTTACACCAGCTCTACTACTACGAAGGGGCAGAAGGCAGGATGGGAGCCACAGCCCCCAGACACAGGCAGAGGTGGGTGCAGGGCAGGACAGGTTCTCATTGCCCTGGACAGTGTCCCCATCACTAGGAGGCGCTATGCTGTGGGGGGGACTTGGCAGGCTGCAGACACATGGACAGATGCAGGAAACTGCTGTGCTGACCTCTGGCCTTTCATTAGCCCATAATGCATAGAAATAAACAACCTTCCCAGGCCCCTGAGACTTCTGTCCCCTGGCTGTAGGTGACCACCTGCCTCGTGTGAGCCCCAGCCCTCCAGGGCATCCTGTGTGGGGGCAGGGGTCACAGCCAGCACACCTGGCAAGCTTTGCAACTTGGCAGCCACACCAGAGGGACCAGCCACCCAAAGCTGTTTCCATAGCAATGGGCTAGAAGCCTAGAGCTGGGCTTTTGAAGCTCATTCATAACGCATCAAACTCTGCTCAGACAGGCTGGGGCCGTGCTCACGGGGGCAGCTGAGCAGCACGGCCCCAAATTCTACTTGGAAAGGGCTAGGCTGGGAACGTGGGGGGGTCCCTGGCCTCGCTGCCTCAGCTGAGATGCAGGGACGCATCCGTGTACGTCCAAGCTACCCCGAGCACTCAGGCACGGAGGAGTCAGCGTCACTCAGGGCTGCTCATGGCTACATCCTAGAAAACACATTCCACATATCCCCGCGCTCCTGTATATCCTGTACTGTGTGCAACCACGGCTCCCTGTACATACACACAACCGTACTACATACATCAACCCATTATACACCCCCATCCCAATCACCCCTTCATACAGTCAGACCTCTTCAATTTACCCCAGGCCACAGCTAACACGCCCCCACGAACCCTCTGGATTTACAGCGATGCACGTGCGCGTGCACACACACATACACAGTATACCCCCAACGCAAAATATCCCTTTTATCCTCTTTACGCACACTCTCCACACGCTGGCCTGCTCTCTAGGTGTGAAATCCTGCAGCTCGGCCAGCAGATTGCTCGGGGAAAGACAGGCTGTCGGGCTTAGCAGGATAGTGAGAAGGACTGAGGGGTTAATGCTCACAGAGTTCAAATGGAACCTGTAAGACAATAGTCTCCCCAGCATGTGAGTAGCTTCCAGCACTGTGTGCAAGGCTTTCCCACCCGCAGTGGGCTCCACAGGAAAGGGGAGCTCCTGAAATCCACACATGGCAAACGGAGGGCTGCCCCCTCGGCACATCAGCGCTGCACCGCAGAGCCGGGTGTGAATTTGTATAGAACAATTTTCCATCCAAAACACTGTTTTGACAAAACGGTAATTTTTCATGAAATCATATTCATTGCAATCAAATTTTATTTTGAAAAAAATTGGAAACAAAAAGTTTCAATTATTTCATTTGAAAACAACTTTTTGTTTCAAAACGGACTTTGTTTTATATATTAACATTTTTAAAAATAAAAAAGGTTGCAACTAAATGTCATGTTTCAATTGACCCAAAACGTTGTTGTTTTCCTCTGAACCCTAAATCTTTTGTAGAGTCACTGCTTTCCAGGATACAGACCCCCGTTCTGTAGGGATGGCCTGCATTCCTCGTTCTTAGCTGTATAACTGCATTTGGCTGTATTAGCACCAGGGCCGGCTCCAGGCATCAGCCTGGCAAGCAGGTGCTTGGGGCGGCCGCTCCAGAGAGGGGCGGCACGTCCAGGTATTCGGCGGCAATTCGGCGGACGATCCCTCACTCCCGCTGGGAGCAAAGGACCTCCTGCTGAATTGCCGCTGCAGATCGCGATCACGGCTTTTTTTTTTTTTTTTTTTTTTTTTGGCTGCTTGGGGCGGCCAAAACCCTGGAGCCGGCCCTGATTAGCACATTTTGTTTCAATGGGCCCAACTTATCAGGTGATCTGATTCTAGATCACTCTGCATGGGAGACAGCACGGGAGTTAAGAGACTTTTAGTACTAAAGAGCTGTGGTCTATGTTTCACTGCATAAACAGGAACCTCCCTTTCAGAGCAAGACATGAGCACAGATATAGAAAATGGAGCAGGGTGCCAACGTGTCCCCCACCAAGTTGCACAACCTGTATCTACCTCCTCTTGCCAACATGAGAGTTACATTAACAGCTGGACAGGCCGTTGTCCTGAGTAGAATCCTGGCCTTGGCCCTGGAACAGAGGCTGCAGAAAGAGCACTAGGGTGTGTTCACTGCAGCCTGCAGGCTAAGAGCAACTCTCACAATGGGCCAGAAAGGCCAGACAAGTTCTCCCCCGAGACACTGGCAAAGAATCCCTAGAGCAGCGCAGCTCAGGGCCATGCCAAGAACCATGGGATGTGCCTCCGGGAGTCCGAGCAACCCACATGGGGAGCACAGCACACTGTGGGGAGGGATCGCTCAGTGGTTTGAGCATTGGCCTGCTAAACCCAGGGTTGTGAGCTCAATCCTTGAGGGGGGCATTTAGGGATCGGAGGCAAAAAAAAGAAAAAAATAGCTGGGGATTGGTCCTGCTTTGAGCAGGGGGTTGGACTAGATACCTCCTGAGGTCCCTTCCAACCCGGAGATTCTCTGAGGGTGCAGTAATTTGAGTCCAGTTTTGCAGCGTGGCCGCTCCCCAACGGGCTCGATCGTCGGGAGCGCAGACTCAGGTTAACTGTGCAGTGAAAACTGACCCTTTGTGCGTCTGGGTAGATCAGAGATTCATGCCGGGTATCAGCGCTGCTTTAGCTCTTCTTCCCCCCTTCTCCAGCTGGCCTGCAAGATCCTTCTGCGGAATAAGAAACCGCCTTGAAGCAGAGCAAAGCTGGCCACAGACAGGCTGTTTAAGAGGAAATCGCTCCTGGGCTTCCCATCTGTGGGGGATGTTTCCCCTTGCACAGTGATTAGTGCTCACCAGGGACTCATGGCTGCAAAATGAATACAAGACAGAGCAGTGTCAGCTTTTTAGGAGCTCAGAAAGGAGCTTGGCTCCCCCGAGGCCAAGCGCTGAGCTCTTACAATTCAAACCTCTGCAATGAATTTAACCACCAAACGCTTCAAAGACCTGGCCGCTGAGAACTCCTGCCTCGATTTCTCCCCGAGGAAACCATTAACACCTGAAAACGGAGGAGCCGCAGCCTTGGCCAGAGGATCTGGAGTTGGACACTTCACTTCAGAGCCACACTGGAGCACTATGAAACTCCGGGCTGAGAGACACTTTCATGCTCAGGCACATATTCCCGGAAACAATATCCCACAAGGCTGCAACGGATCCTGCTTGATCTGGCGCCAGGGCTGCCTGTTTTGGAAGGTTTGGTAAAGCTCCATTTGGCTGCCTCAGGGTTACTTGAGCACAGAAATCGGGGTTATTGGTTACAGGAGGTTTCAGGTTTTTCCGAGAGGGGTCTGACAGCTCCAGAGTGGTTTGGGTGGAAAAGCACAGCCTTGAACTGCCCGGTACCAGGCCTGCCGCCTTGTTACACAGACAGCACAAATGTCATGCCCAGAACGTCCCTCCCATCCCTCCTCCCTTCCCACGTTCTCCAGCCGCCTCGCTGGCCCTTCACACAACCTCACCGCACGTGGGGCAAGAGCCTTCTCCTCTGCAGCAACAAAGTCTCCCTGGATCTTTCATGCTCCGTCGCTCTTCATATCTCGGAGCGCTTACCCCTCTGTCCGCACTGGAGACCTGCTTGGTCCCTCAGCCGACATTCGCTATTTAACTCTGCTGAGGGCTAGGGAGAAGAGACCCGATGCAAAGCGAAGCTGGGGCTGCTCTGGGCTTCACAGGACAGTGGGTATAATCTCCCTCTTGCACTTCATAATGTCCCCAAATGGGAGGCTCCCCCGCCCCTCCTTTCCCTCTGCTGTAATGCCGACAATAAAGAAACCTCTGTGTGTCTCCAGGGAAGCGGGACTCGGAGAGGGGCACAAAGGCTCCTGCAGCTGTGTGTTTGCAAACAACCCGGCTGAGCTGTGAAGAGGGGCTGAAAGCAGTAATTGTCTTTAATTAAAGGAGGTTGGAGGCATCTCAGGCTTTGACAAAAGACATTTCCAGCCTGCTAGCAGCTCCAGCACTCAGTGCTGCCTCCCTCGGCAGGCCTGACAGTTCAGCGGCTGAACATTCGAGAGAGGGCAGGGGGACTCTGGTGCCAGGGTGCCCAGAGGGCACAGCTGCTCCTATGCCAGGGCACTCAGAAGTCATGAGTGCAGCAGCTCAGAGGGCTCCCCATGCCTGTGAGGAACTGCCACCCTTCCTGGGCCTCTAGCAAGTGAGCTAGTCACAAAATAAAATAGAATGGCAACCCCAGAATTTCCACCCATCCCAGTGAATGGGACCTGGGAGTCCGTGGGTCTGTCCATACAGGGCCCAGCTACAGAGAGAGGAGCTATGCACAGGTCCCTTTCGGTCTCTTCCACTCCTCTCAGGCGGGTGAAGTGGGACTGAAGCATCCCAGGAGCCCATCCCAGAATGGCTGAACTCCAGAGCTGTGCTCCTGCCTGTATTTCCAGTCACATCTCTCCACGCTCCCCCACACCACGCTGTCCAGGACAAGCTCACTGCCCCACACTGTCCCACGGCTGGGAAATGCTCATCGCCTTAACCCAGAGCCACATCCCTCCCCTCCCCCGGTTCATACAGAGATGATCAGACTGTGCCACGTGTCAGCGATGAGGTCATCCTGCCGAGGGATGCAATGCCACGAGTCAGTCGGCGGCAGCAAGCGTCAGGAGCAGAAAGGACCTGCTGCCATGCCCAAAGCTGGGCAGAGACCCCTGCTGTGACTTGCAGCCCAGCACAAGATGCACTTTGATTCTCAGGTCTGGTTTACTCTACAGACCTGAAAAACCCACGCCCCGAGTGACATAATTATGCCGACCTAACCCCTGGTGTAGACAGTGCTACATCAGCAGGATGGCTTCTCCTGCCGATGTAGCTACAGCCTCTCGGGGAGGTGGATTAACTACGCTGACAGGAGAGCTCTCTCATCAGCGTAGAGTGTCTTCATTAAAGTGCTAGAGTGGCGCAGCTGCACCAGCGCAGCATTTTAATGTAGACGTGCCCTCAGGGACAGCATGGGGAGCTCTGCACTGCAGAGACACTGGCTATGGACTGGAGAGATTATGAATGAGTGAAAGGGGCCTGCAGCTGGGGGGTGAGCTCCGCTTCCCCTAACCACAGGCAGGGCTCACTGAGGGGCAAACTCCAGCCCCCACTGTGGCTGCAGAGGCCTCCTTGGCAGGAAATCAGCGAGGGGGTGCTGCATGCTGGGGCCTCCCTCTGTGGCAAGGAGCAGGGGAGGGGGCAGGGCTCGGGTGCGCTGAGGGAGGGCCAGCCCCAGAGGACCCAGGTCTCTCCCTATGGCAGGGCCATTTTAGGAGTGCACTGGGCTACTCCAGGCCTCCACAGAGTGCGTGTGATGTCTCCTCCGTGTATTGTCCCAGCCCAGCCACTGGGGCCAAGCATTGGTCTGGAGATCTGACCCTGACTCTAGATATCTGGATCCTCCTTGACTCGTCCTGCCCCTTCCTCCCCCCATTGTTGTGATGGCATCAGTCCAGCTGGCCTGGGACCTATAGTGCTTGCTATTAAAAGGGCAGATCACCCCTCTCCCCCCGTTAGACATCTGTGTCTGCTCTCGATATCCTTCCTCCTGGAGCCCCTGAGCCAGCGTTGGCCTGGCTCACAGCGCTCTGACAGCCATGGGCTTCAAGGGCACGACTCCAATTTAGCCCAGCATGAGTGAGAACAGGATCAGGGCATCAGCATTTCACCCGCCTTCCCTGGGGCTGAGTGATTCCTCACTCCACCTGCCCCCAGGGCACAGGCAGGCAAAGCACGGGAAAGGTACCTTGCGTTGCCTATGGGCATTCCGCCCCGTCTCCTCTGCTCTTATGTTTGCAGCGCAGAGAGCCCCAGGAATGCCCCATTACGCTGAGATTTTAATCACACAAGCCTCAGGAAATTCACAGTTCTTGTTCCCATAGTAACTGTAATCCAGCCCCTTTGTGTACAGAACATTCCCTATTCCTGTCTCGAGCGGTAGCTTTATTGCCTTAATACATGTGTGCAACACGGCTGGGCCAGGGCTGCTGCGAGGATTTGCATCTGATGCCTGTGCATTTCACAGCTCAGACTTTCTGATGCAGCAGCTTTATTCTGGCATTTAATTAGCAGGGGAAACCTGATTCTCTTTTACATTAAGGCCCTTTACCCAAGAGTCTTCTGGTTCAAGCCAAATTAGAGAATGAGGGTGACCCTACCTCTAGCAGAGAAAATGTCATGGGAAGCATGGGGGGGTTGTCCTCACAATCCTGGAGGCTTACTCATTTTTGTACACAGACCTAACAATCATTCTGTCATCACAGAAAAATATCGAACTACCAGGTGCCTTCTTTGGGAAGAAATGTGCAGCGAGCAGGTAGGACATGCTCGCTTTCAGTCAGCTCCCTATTCTCATTCTGGTCACTTTAATTTTTATTGAATTCATGATTAACAACAACATAGGAACAGCCATACTGGGTCAGACCAATGGTCCATCCAGCCCAGTATCCTGGCTTCTGACAGTGGCCAGTGCCCCAGAGGGAATGAATAGAACAGGCAATCATCAAGGGATCCATCCCCAGTCGCCCATTCCCAGCATCTGGCACACAGACATTAGGGACACTTCAGAGCATGGTTTTGCATCCCTGCCCATCCTGGCTATTAGCCATTGATGGACCTATCCTCCATGAACTTATCTAGTTCTTTTTTGAACCCTGTTATAGTCTTGGCCTTCACAACATCCTCTGGCAATGAGTTCCACAGGTTGACTGTGCGTTGGGTGAAGAAATACTTCCTTTTGTTTGTTTTAAACCTGCTGCCTATTAATTTCCTGGGGTGACCCCTAGTTCTTGTGTTATGTGAAGGAGTAAACAACACTTCCTTATTCACATTTTCCACACCAGTCATGATTTTATAGACCTCAATCATATCCCCCCTTAGTCGTCTCTTTTCCAAACTGAAAAGTGCCAACAACAGACAAGGATCAGTTCATTTCATAGTATCATAGAGAATCATAGAGTATAAGGTTGGAAGGGACCTCAGCAGGTCATCTAGTCCAACCCCCTGCTCAAAGCAGGACCAATCCCCAATCAGAAAGTCACAGAGGTTCTATCCAGCCCACAAGTAAACGGAAAACAGTTCAATATTATAAGGGCCCCAGAAGACACAAATACTTAGGTTGTTCATTTTGCAAACTCCTAATATTTATAGTAGCACAGTAATTAAAAATGCTAAATGATAAACTTTCCCTTCCAGCCAACTGATCTTCATTATAAATCTGAACACCAAATACTAATACAGGACCCTCTGTTGCTTTTTACAGATTCAGACTAACACGGCTACCCATCTGATACTTGACACCATGCAAGGCACTGCATTTAGCCGTATGGAATGGAAATCTATCAACCTCATGAAGAAACTTGCACAAATACAGACAGATATCATCTTCCTTTCCAAATGCAAACGGATGGACATCATACCAAATGGCACACCTCAACTGTTAGCAGAGCACCTCACCTTCCCTGATTGAACTAACCTCGTTATCTCCATACTGATTTATACCTGCCTCTGGAGATTTCCATTAATTGCATCTGAAGAAGTGAGGTTCTTACCCACGAAAGCTTATGCTCCCAATACTTCTGTTAGTCTTAAAGGTGCCACAGGACCCTCTGTTGCTTTTTACCAAATACTAATAATATTCTGGGCACCAGACAGATTACCTGGAACATAACTCAGGTTTCTCTAAAGTCTAAAGTTAGTGAATTGATTTATTGCTTTGCACAGTCCCAGGACAGATCTATGTGCCCCATCATCTGTAGAAGATGCTTCAGTGCTGCCAATCCAATGTAGTGTTTTCAGTAGGTTAAGGTAGCATTGGACTTTTCATTGCCACATCTGGAATGAAATTGTTTGGGGCAGTTAGAAGATTTCGCTGGGCTTTTTGTTCACCATAGGAACTGTGCTCTTTACTCTTAAGTCAGTGCCAAAGAGCTGTTCCCGTGGGTCTAACCCCAGAATGTATAATAAAGAGTTAAACACCAAAATGACTGCTGACTTATAATGTATGAAGCAGTGAATCATTGTCAAAAATTGGAGTGTAGAAGGGCAGTTCCATAACCTCTTTATGAATAAGGGTGATTGAAAACCACAGTTAGGGCATCATAAATACAGAACTGAATTTGCTTTCTTTAAAATAGAATGAAAATGGCAAAGCAGAAAATACTGCGCTTATTTGTAAGCACTGCAAATAGAAACTCGTAAAGGCATTCACATAATTTCTGTCATTGATTATCCTTAACAGGACTATACCTATCTCATAGAGCTGGAAGGGACCCTGAAAGGTCATTGAGTCCAGCCCCCTGCCTTCACTAGCAGGACCAAGTACTGATTTTTTGCCCCAGATCCCTAAGTGGCCCCCTCAAGGATTGAACTCACAACCCTGGGTTTAGCAGGCCAATGCTCAAACCACTGAGCTATCCCTCCCCCTGCAGATGAAGAACTCAAGTCGAAGGAACAAAAGTTGGAGCTCACACTTTAGAGTATTTCTCAACTAAGATGCCCAGTTAAGGGCTTACTTGGGTTAGACCATTCACCAAATGCTTCTTCTAATTGGTTCTTCCCCACTTGAGCTGCTTCTCCTTTAGAACAATGTCTAGGAAGTGTACAAATGATAGGTATGCATAGAAACCCCAAAAGGGCAGAATAAACTGAATTCTGATCTGTTCAAAGTTCAGCAGTGTTAAGCCTTGGACAAAGTCTCTAAAGGTTGATAGTCCTTTGATATCTCATCTTTTAGAGTTGGTATCTTCTTCTCCTGCAGGCAAGCTGCAATCATGCATATCCAAGGAGTAAGGTAGAATTTTGGCATTGAACCAAGATAGCTGACTGTGTTTTTCCATACTTGCCGCATGGTCCTATGGAAAGAATGTTATCTGATCTCCTGAAGATGCAAAGCATCTTCTCCATAAGTCAGATTGGAAAGAATAAAAGGAAAACAATATAGTGCTTCTGTGCTTGGGATGTGAGGATATTGTTGTGAGCATTTGTAAAATATATCAGTTCCAAACCTTTCTGTCTTTGGAGCCTGAGTCTCAGTATTTTTCCGTAGCATCACACATCAAGAAGTTGGGAGTACTGGGAGGGCTTGGAGGAACCATGGTGCTTGCGGGTTTGTTATCAAGTCGACTTAGCCAAACAGAGATAGTGAACATAAGAAATAAGTGTGACCATAATGATCCATCTAGCCCAGTTTCCTGTCTTGCAACCATGGCCAGTGCCAGAAACTTCAGAGGGAATGAACAGAACAGAGTAATTATCAAGTGATCCATCTCCTGTCATCCAATCCAGCACCTGGCAGTCAGAAACTTAGGGACACTCAATGTGTGGAGTTGCCTCCCTGACCACCTTGGCTAATAGCCATTGATGGACCTACCCTCCATTAATTTATCTAATTCTTTTTTGAACCCACTTATACTTTTGGCCTTCACAACATCCTTTGGCAATGATTTCCACAGGTTGACCGTGCATTGTTTGAAGGAGTACTTCCTTATGTCTGTTTTAAAGTTCCTATCTATTAATTGAATTGAGTGACTCTGGTTCTTGTGAAGGGGTAAATAACACTTCCCAGTTCACTTTCTCCATGTCATTCATGATTTTATAGACCTCTATCATACCCCAGTATAGTCAGCTCGTTTCTAAACTGAACAGTCCCTGTATTTTTTATCTCCTCTCATATAGAAGCTGTTCCATACTCTCAAATATTTTTGTTGCCCTTCTCTATACCTTTTCCAATTCTAATATATATCTTTTCTGAGCAGGGATAAGCAGAACTGCACGCAATATTCAAGGTGTGGGCATACCATGTATTTATATAGTGGCATTATGATATTTACTGTATTATCTATGCCTTTCCTCATGGCTCCTAACATTCTGTAAACTTTTTTCACTGCACATTGATTTGAAATTTTCAGAGAATTATCCATGATGATTCCAAGATCTCTTTCTTGCATGGTAACCGCTAGTTTAGACCCTTAACATTTTGTATGTGTAGTTGGGATTATGTTTTCCAATGTACATTACTTTGCACTCATCCACGCTGAATGCCACCCACCATTTTGTTGCCCAGTCACCCAGTTTTATGAGATCCCTTTGCAATCAGCTTTGGACTTAACTGATCACTTTCCTCTCCTCTAAATGTTTCATAATTGATTCCTTGAGGACCTGCTCCATGATTTTTCCAGGGACTGAGGTGAGGCTGACTGGCCTGTAGTTCCCCGGATCCTCCTCCTTCCCTTTTTTAAAGATGGGCACTACATTAGCCTTTTTCCAGTCATCTGGGACCTCCCCCGATCGCCATGAGTTTTCAAAAATAATGGCTAATGGCTCTGCAATCTCACCCGCCAACTCATCTCTGCAATCTCACCCGCCAACTCCTTTACACAGTAATTTTGTATTGTCTACAACACTGTCACCTCACTATTCACTCCTCTTTCCAGAACGTTAGTGAATATGTTGAACAGCACCGGTCCCAATACAGTCGCTTCAGGAATCCTGCTGTTTGCCTCTCCATTGTGAAAACTGACCATACATTCATCCTGTCTTTTAACCAGTTACTTATCCACGAGAGGACTGTCCCTCTTTATCTTATGACTGCTTACTTTGCTTAAGAGCCTTTGATGAGGGACCTTGTCAAAGGCTTTCTAAAAGGCCAAGAACAGCATACCAGCTGGATCATCCTTACCCACCTGCTTGTTGTCCCCCTCAAGGAATGCTAATAGATTGGTGAGGCATGATTTCCCTTTACAAAAGTTATTTTGACTCTTCCCCAACAAATCATATTTATCTCTATGTCTGATAATTCTGTCCTTTTACTACAGTTTCTACCAATCTGCCTGGTACTGAAGTGAGGGTTACTGGCCTGTAATTGCCAGGATCACCTCTGGAGCACTTTATAAAAATCAGCGTTACGTTAGCTATTCTCCAGTCATCTGGTGTAGAGGCCGATCTAAGCGATAGGTTACATATCAGAGCTAGTAGTTCTGCAATTGCATATTTGAGTTCCTTCAGAACTCTTGGGTGAATACCACCTGGCCTTGATGACTTATTACTGTTTAATGTATCAATTTGTTCCAAAATCTACTCTATTGATACCTCAGGCGAGGCCAGCGCCTCAGATCTGCCACCTCATAAGAACAGCTCAGGTGTAGGAATCTCCCTCACATCCTCTGCAGTGTCTTAAGACTGATGCAAAGAATCCATTTAGCTTCTCTGCAGTCAGGACCGGCGCTAGGCACCAGCAAACCAAGCAGGTGCTTGAGGCAGCCTTCCGGGAGGTTTTTTGTTTTGTTTTGTTTTTGTTTTTTGCTTGCGGCGGCAGAAGACCTAGAGCCGGCCCTGTCTCCAACGATCGTCTTCCTTGAGTGCTCCTTAGCTCCTCAATCGTCCAGTGGCCCCACTGTTTGTTTGGCAGCTTCCTGCTTCTCATGTGCTTAAAAAATATTGCTGTTAGTTTTTGTGTCTTTTGCTATTTGCTCTTCAAATTCTTTTTTGGCCTGCCTAATTGTACATCTACACTTGACTTGCCAGAGTTTATGCTCCTTTCTATTTTCCTTAGTAGGATTTGACTTCCAATTTTTACAGGATGTCTTTTTGCCTCGAACCATCTCTTTTACATTACTGTTTAGCCATGGTGGCATTTTTTTATTTTTTTGGACCTAGGCTTAATGGTTTTATTATAATTATTTTAGTTGGAGCCTCTATTATGGTGTTTTTAAATAGTTTCCATGCAGCTTGCAGGCGTTTCATCTTGTGACTGTTCCTTTTAGTTTCCAATTAACTAGCTTCCTCATTTTTGTGTAGTTCCCCTTGTTGAAATTAAATGGTTTCGTTGGTATTTCCCCCCTCCCTACAAGGATTTTAAATTTAATTACATTATGGTTGCTATTACTGAGCGGTTCAGGTTTATTCATCTCTTGGACCAGATCCTGTGGGCTCCAGAACTAGCTACTCCAAGAACCAGTCATTTATGGTGTCAAGAAGCTTTATCTCTGCATCCCGTCCTGATGTGACATGTACCCAGTCAATGTAGGGATAGTTCAAATCCCCCATTATTACAGAGTTTTATGTTTTCGTAACCTCACTAATCTCCCTGAGCATTTCACAATCACCACCACCATCCTGGTCAGGGGGTCAGTAGTATATTCCTAATACTTTACTCTTATTATTCAAGCATAGAATTTCTCTCCATAGAGATTCTCAGATATTGTTTGAGTAATTTAAGATTTTTACTATATTTCACTCTATGCTTTTTTTCGCATATAGTGCCACTCCCTCACCTGCACAACCTACTCTGTCCTGCCTATATGTCTTGCATCCTGGTATTACCCATTGATTACCATCATTCCACCAAGTTACTATGATGCTTATTATATCAGTATCTTCATTTTCTACCAGGCACTCAAGTTCACCCATCTTAGTATTTAGACTTCTTGCATTTGTATACAAGTACTTATAACATTTGCCTTTATGTGATGTAACTGAATGGGGACTCTTTTTCGTTTGACTTTCTCTCCAGTTCCTACCTGTGCTTTATCAACTTCTATCCGCTCCTCTTTACGGGGATATGGAGTATCCCCTTTAATAAATCCTCCTTTAAGGCAGTGTTTTTTTCATTTCCAGACCCCTACACAATTTCAAATGGAGGTGTGGACCCTTTTGGAAATCTACTGTCTCTAAAGATAGTTGAATTCTATTCAGTCAGTTTTCAGTCTAAGTCTTTCTTGGACCCCTTAAACATAGTCCGTGGATCCTCTGGGATCCGCGGAGCACAGGTTGAGAACCACTGCTCTAAGGAACGTCTCTGTCCGAACCGTGTGCTCTTCAGCCACAGCCCTTAGTTTACAAACTCCTCTATAACCTTTTTAATTGTGTGTGGCAGCAGTCTGGTCCCGTTTTGGTTTACGTGGAGCCCGCTCATCCTTCCTGTATAGACTTCTCCTTTCCCAAAAGGCTCTCCAGTTCCTAGTTGTGGTAGATCTCTGAAAGCCATGATGTAAGGTGTATGGAAAGGGCTGCAGATTCATATCTCCAAGCATGTGAATTCCTCAGGGGATCACAGATATGAAAATGGAAATGGGGAGTCTTGTTGGACGGGTGCCTAAACCTCTTACTTGGCCATAGTTAAATGAAAGCTGGCTACAATGTACTCAATGATTTTTTTGCCTCTGTCTTCACGAACAAGGTCAGCTCCCAGATTGCTGCACTGGGCAGTACAGTATGGGGAGAAGGTGACCAGCCCTCTGTGGAGAAAGAAGTGGTTTGGGACTATTTAGAAAAACTGGACGTGCACAAGTCCATGGGGCCGGATGCGCTGCACCCAAGGGTGCTAAAGGAGTTGGCAGGTGAGATTGCAGAGCCATTAGCCATTATTTTTGAAAACTCATGGCGATCGGGGGAGGTCCCAGATGACTGGAAAAAGGCTAATGTAGTGCCCATCTTTAAAAAAGGGAAGGAGGAGGATCCGGGGAACTACAGGCCAGTCAGCCTCACCTCAGTCCCTGGAAAAATCATGGAGCAGGTCCTCAAGGAATCAATTATGAAACATTTAGAGGAGAGGAAAGTGATCAGGAACAGTCAGCATGGATTCACGAAGGGGAAGTCGTGCCTGACTAACTTAATTGCCTTCTATGATGAGATAACTGGCTCTGTGGATGAGGGGAAAGCAGCGGATGTGTTATTCCTTGACTTTAGCAAAGCTTTTGATACGGTCTCCCACAGTATTCTTGCCGCCAAGTTAAAGAAGTATGGGCTGGATGAATGGACTGTAAGGTGGATAGAAAGCTGGCTAGATCATCGGGCTCAACGGGTAGTGATCAATGGCTCCATGTCTAGTTGGCAGCCGGTTTCAAGTGGAGTGCCCCAAGGGTCGGTCCTGGGGCCGGTTTTGTTTAATATCTTTATTAATGATCTGGAGGATGGTGTGGACTGCACTCTCAGCAAGTTTGCAGATGACACTAAACTAGGAGGCGTGGTAGATACGCTGGAGGGTAGGGATCAGATACAGAGGGACCTAGACAAATTAGAGGATTGGGCCAAAAAAAACCTGATGAGGTTCAACAAGGACAAGTGCAGAGTCCTGCACTTAGGACGGAAGAATCCCATGCACTGCTACAGACTAGGGACCGAATGGCTAGGTAGCAGTTCTGCAGAAAAGGACCTAGGGGTCACAGTGGACGAGAAGCTGGATATGAGTCAACAGTGTGCTCTTGTTGCCAAGAAGGCTAACGGCATTTTGGGCTGTATAAGTAGGGGCATTGCCAGCAGATCGAGGGACGTGATCGTTCCCCTTTATTCGACATTGGTGAGGCCTCATCTGGAATACTGTGTCCAGTTTTGGGCCCCACACTACAAGAAGGATGTGGAAAAATTGGAAAGAGTCCAACGGAGGGCAACAAAAATGATTAGGGGTCTGGAGCACATGACTTATGAGGAGAGGCTGAGGGAACTGGGATTGTTTAGTCTCCAGAAGAGAAGAATGAGGGGGGATTTGATAGCAGCCTTCAACTACCTGAAGGGGGGTTCCAAAGAGGATGGAGCTCGGCTGTTCTCAGTGGTGGCAGATGACAGTACAAGGAGTAATGGTCTCAAGTTGCAGTGGGGGAGGTCTAGGTTGGATATTAGGAAACACTATTTCACTAGGGGGGTGGTGAAGCACTGGAATGCGTTACCTAGGGAGGTGGTGGAGTCTCCTTCCTTGGAGGTTTTTAAGGCCCGGCTTGACAAAGCCCTGGCTGGGATGATTTAGTTGGGAATTGGTCCTGCTTTGAGCAGGGGGTTGGAGTAGATGACCTCTTGAGGTCCCTTCCAACCCTGATATTCTATGATTCTACAATGCTGTAGGCCTCTTGGCTGTCTGGAGGCTTCAATTTCACTGAGTTAACATAGGATTCATCTGCCAAGATACCATTTTATGTTCTTTATTGTGGTTGTGATGCACTGTCTGGAGACAGGAGATGGATACACAATGGACACAGGAAACAGGGCCTCCCTTGCTTTGCACTGCTCTTTAAGGAGAAAAGGCTAGAGGTGCCAGAAGATGCAAATAGGCAACAATGGGATTTTCAGAAGAACCAAAGTAGGTTTGGCCGCTAATGCGCATTGATTTTAAGCACCTTGTTGCATTGACCAATGGGAGTTAGGCACCAAAACAGCGTAGACACTTTTGAAAATCCCACTTGGTGCCTATCAGCATCGTTACACACGTAAATGCCTTTAAAAACCTGGCCCTTCATCTCTGCTCTGCAGCTATTCAAATAAAGGAAGGCATGTGGCGAGCCGTGGAACAGTTTGATGGAGGTAATTGGTTGACGTCTGAAACTAAATATCTCCAGTACTACAAAGAGATCGCCCCAGAGCACTCTATCGAAGGCCTTCTCCACATCTGCTGCCAGAAAAAGGCGGTGATGTTTGCATTTCTTTAATGATAGTTGCCATTTGACAAATGTGATTTGTAGCTCTGCCTTAAATAAAGCGAGAGCGCTCGGTGAAAATCACCAGTGACAGGGCTAGAGGCAGCTGGTTGCTGAGGCTGTTTCAGTGTTTTATTGTCTAGTTTAATTGATCAAATTAGCCTGAGTGAGACTCAGTCTTCTGGATTTTTATCATTTTTCAGGAGTTCAGTTACATTAGCTTCCAAGCAGGAATTGGGCAATTTTCCTTGTCCAAGGGAGTGACCGAATGTTTAAAGTATTCAAGGCACTATTAAGCAATAGTCTCAAGTTGCAGTGGGGGAGGTCTAGGTTGGATATTAGGAAACACTATTTCACTAGGAGGGTGGTGAAGCAATGGAATGTGTTACCTAGGGAGGTGGTGGAATCTCCATCCTTAGAGGTTTTTAAGGTCAGGCTTGACAAAGCCCTGGGTGGGATGATTTAGTTGGTGTTGGTCCTGCTTTGAGAAGAGGGTTGGACTAGATGATCTCCTGAGGGCTCTTCCAACCCTGATATTCTATGATTCTAACTCCTGAACAGATTTCTAGAATTCGCTGCTAAAGCCAACCAGCCCTGGAGAATTACCCTTTGGAACAGCATTTTGTAGTTTCTCGGTTGATATCTTTGCTTCAAATTGCACTTTCTGTTCTTCAGTAATCTCCAAGATTTGGGTGGTTTCAATACCACAATGTATTTCTATTGTAGCAGGAGTTCATTTAGGGTGAATACATGTACAACATGCATCTGTTACTGCTATTTAACTATTGCCCTTTTATTGTCTCAGGTCTGGCCTACACTACTGACCTATATCGGTATAACGACGTCACTCTGGGGTATGAAAAACCCACACCTCCGAGCGATATCGTTAATAACCCCCCATGTAGACAGCACCATGTCGGTGGGAGAGCTTCTCCCCCCATCAACAAAGCTACCGCTTCTCAGGGGGTGGATTGGCTACAGCGACAGGACAGCTCTCTCCTATCTCCATACCGCAGTGCAGCTGCATCAATGCAGCATTTTAGGTGTAGAAGTGCCCTCGGTTACAGATGCAGGTATAATGGACAGGGCAAGAGTGGGATGGCGTGGTTTGAAAGCTAGGCGGTTAACGTTATTGCCCAGTTCCAAACGTTGGCCACATGAGTGAGTTTCTTGAGCCTTAGATGTGATAACGTTCTCAAGTTGCAACTAAATTTCTTCACCTTGAGCTTATGTTTCTTAGGTAATGCCAGTGATCAGCTGTTGAAGAGGTTTGAGTTGCTTTGCTAAGATCAGCCACTCTTCTAGGGTACGTCTACACTTACCTCCGGGTCCGGCAGCAGGCAATTGATGTTCTGGGATCGATTTATTGTGTCTGGTCTAGACGCGATAAATCGATCCCGGAAGTGCTCGCCGTCGACGCCGGTACTCCAGCTCGGCGAGAGGAGTACGCGGCATCGACGGGGAAGCCTTCCTGCCACGTCTGGACCCGCGGTAAGTTCGGACTAAGGTACTTCGAATTCAGCTACGTTATTAACGTAGCTGAATTTGCGTACCTTAGTCCGAAGTGGGGGGTTAGTGTGAACCAGGCCTAAAAGAGCTCTTTGGGTTTGCATCTAAGGGAATGGTTATTCCCAACTGCCTCCCCCAAAACCTGTAGGCAGACTGTCCCATTGTCAGTCATGTCAAAATCCTTCTGCATCTGTTCATTGATAAACTGCGCAAATGCTTTCTTTTTAGTATATCAGAGGGGAACCCCCCTCTGGACACGGACACCATTGTTTGGGGGCAAAGCTGTACTGGAGCATGAGCTAGAATAAGGACTGCACTTATCTCAAAAGCTGCTTCAGTCTCAATGAAAGTCAAATATATTCAGAGTCAGGAATCATACATACACTGTGGAGGGGAAAGGAAAGTCTCTCTCAGTTGTGCTTAGCAGCCTCGAGCCTGTGGTGAGTTCACCAGGGATATGATTGAAGGGTTTTGATTATTTATGTATTTATTTGAGCTAAGTACACACCATTGACTGTATTATTTTTATTACAGGAGCGCCTCATAAACCAGAATCACAGTGCAGAAAAGGATTGAAATAATCTTCATTTAACTAACAGCTTTTCCAGTCTGATTATATGCCCGCATTCATTTACCCCCCCAAAGTACCGTTTTCGGTTCTTGAATCCTTGCACATTTCAGAGTTTTTCCAGTGGTTTTAAACATAAAGGTGGGTTCCTCGAAAGCTTTACTCCCTTCCCCAGACTTTGGTGAAATTTGGACGCATCTTTAGAGCCAAGTTTGTGGCCCTTTAATTTTAGAATATTGGGGGAAATCAAGTGCGATTAATGTAGTGAGCAGTTTGTCTCGGCGAGATCAGAAGCTCTGAAAACAGGCTAATGGAAAATGGCCTCAATGAAGATATGTTCTCACATACATCTGGCAGGGAGCCGCCCAGCCCAGATCCACAGACTTGGGCGTTAAAAACAGCAGTGCAGATGGTGCAGTTCGGGCTGAAGTTTGGTCTCACAAGTCCACCCCCAGGCTTGGGAGCCTGAGCGCCAGCCCAAGCTGCAACGTCTTCAGAGCTATTTTAGCGTGCTAGCGTGAGCCCTGCTAGTACAAGTCTGCCGACCTGCACTGGGAGACTCGCTCCCAGCTGCAGTGTAGACGTACCTTAAAGGACTTCAGTTCACCATTCTAGCAATAGGAGGCGCACAGCTTACTGAGAGTTTCAGCTAGAAGCTATGAGAATGACCAGCTATTAAATTAGCTTCAGGGAAGCTCCTCTCTTGTTTCTTGGATGCAATAGAAGCATATTGAATCACTGGGAAATATTAATACACATCCAAACAAGATTAGGAAGGTGAATCAAAGCCGGTTCCTTAGGTCGTTCCAGGATCTGCCGCAAATGCAGACCGTATTTCTGGCAAACTGGACTTGGTTTACTCATAGACTCATAGACTTTAAGGTCAGAAGGGACCATTATGATCATCTGGTCTGACCCCCTGCACGCTGCAGGCCATAAAACCATCCCCGCCCCTTCCCTGGACTCTGCTGCTGAAGTCCCCAATCCTGTTATTAGTGACCTCAATCGGCAGAGACCCTCCTGCTAGAGATCCCTGCCCCATGCTGCGGAGGAAGGCGAAAAACCTCCAGAGGCTCAGCCAATCTGCCCTGGAGGAAAATTCCTTCCCGACCCCAAATATGGCGATCAGTAAGACCCCGAGCATATAGGCAAGAGTCTCCATCCTGACCCCTTTTAGCCATTATGCTATTTACCTACCATTGCTTGGTTTTCCTTGACAACTATGTTTTACCATTAAACCATTCCCTCCATAAACTTATCTAACTTAATCTTAAAGCCAGACAAGTCCCTCGCCCCCACCGTTTCCCTCGGAAGGCCGTTCCAATATTTCACCCCTCTAACGGTCAGAAACCTTCGTCTAATTTCAAGCCTGAACTTCCCCACGGCCAGTTTATATCCATTCGTTCTCGTATCCACGTTAGTACTAAGCTGGAATAATTCATCTCCCTCCCTTGTATTAATCCCTCTAATATATTTAAAGATAGCAATCATATCCCCCCTCAGCCTTCGCTTGGTCAGACTAAACAACCCAAGCTCCTCTAGTCTCCTTTCATACGACAGGTTTTCCATTCCTCTGATCATCCTAGTGGCCCTTCTCTGCACCCGTTCCAGTTTGAGTTCATCTTTTTTAAACATGGGAGACCAGAACTGCACACAGTACTCCAAATGAGGTCTCACCAGCGCCTTGTACAACGGAAGCAGGACCTCCTTATCCCTACTAGATATACCTCGCCTAATGCATCCCAAGACAGCATTGGCTTTTTTCACCGCCACGTCACACTGTCGACTCATAGTCATCCTGCGGTCTACAAGGACCCCTAGGTCCTTCTCCTCTTCCGTTACTTCTAACCAATGCGTCCCCATCTTGTAACTAAAATTGTTATTGGTCATCCCCAAATGCATCACCTTACACTTTTCACTATTAAATTTCATCCTATTTCTGACACTCCAATTCACAAGCTCATTCAAGTCTCCCTGCAGGATATCCCTATCCTCTTCCGAATTTACAACGCCTCCCACCTTCTGTTCTTCAGTTTACTGTGCATTTGCTTGTTGGTTTTCAACAAGTGATAGAGAAAGCGATGCACTGCAGCAGCTAAGCAATAGATCAGTGAGCTTGTGATTGAATCTAGAGAGGGCTGGAGAATTTGCGATGAAACAGAGCTTCACTGGAAAATGCCAATTCCTCGAACCTGAAATGTTTCACGAAAACAGTTCAGGTTGAATAAATTTTTGTTGAGCTCCAGAAGATCAGCCTGGTTCACTGCCAGCTCGCCTGGGGAGCTACGAGGGAGGTGGGTCTTCCAGGGTCCATGGCTCCAGGACAGCCTCACCATGCAAACTGCCGGGGGCTGGGATGCCCCCTGCCATGGAAGTCCTGGGACAGGCTTCCAGGGGCTCTGACTCCAGAGTGCCTCAGTCCAGAGATCCCACTCGGTAGTTGGGCAGCCCGCGGAGCCAAGCTGGCCTGAAAGCCTTAGGATCCCCAGCCCGAGGCAGACTGCAAGATGGAGTTGCAGGCCCTTCCAGCCCCAGTCGCTGTTGACAAGAATGGAGTCCTGGGGACCAATTTTGGATTTAGAAACATCATGTGTCAGGGTTTCCAGAACTGGCCTGGGTAGGCACGCTGGTTGCTGGGAATAACAGTGTAGGCAGGGAACTAAACAGCAAAGTAAGGGAGGTCATTAGAGGGGAAAAGGCATCCTTTAAAAATTTGGAAATCAAAACCTAGTGAGGATAAGAAGAAGGAGCACAAAGCCTGGAAGCTTAAGTGTAAAAGAATAATCAGGCAGGCCAAGAAAGAATTTGATAAGCAACTTGCTAAAGATGCAAAAACTTAACAGTAAGAATTTTTTTAAGGAGACCAGAAGCAGGAAACCTGCCAAACAGGCAGTGGGGCCACTACTTGACCAACATGTTAAAGGAGCACTCAGCGAAGACAAGGCCATTGTAGAGAAGCTAAATGAAGTCTTTGCATCAGTCTTTGTGGCAGAGGATGTGGGGGAGATACCCACAGCAGAGCTATTCCTTTGGGACAAGAAATCTAAACAACTGTCCCACATTGATGTGTCAACAGAGGAGGTTTTGGAACTAACTGACAAATGAAACAGTAACAAGTCACAAGGACCAGATGGATTCACCTACGAGTTCTGAAGGAACTCAAATATGAAATTGCAGAACTACTGACTATAGTATGTAACGATCACTGAAACAACCCTGCGTACCCGGTGACTGGAGGTTAGTAATGTAAAGCCAATTTTTTAAAATGAGCTCCAGAGCCGATCCTGCCAATTATAGGCCAGGAAACTCAAATTCAGTACGAGGCTAATTGGTATAAACTATAGTAAAAAACAGAATTGTCAGACTTATAAATAAACATGATTTGTTGCGGAAGAGTCAACACGGCTTTTGGAAAGAGAAGTCATGCCTCATCAATCTATTAAAATTCTTTGGTGGAATCACCAAGCATATGGACGAGGGTGATCCAGCTGCTGTCGTGTACTTGGACTTTCAGAAAACTTTTGACAAGGTCTCACCCCAAAGGCTCTTAAAGAAACTAAGTAATCAGGGAATAACAGGGAAGATCCTCTCATGGATCAGTAAAGGCTTAAAAAATGGGGAACAAAGGAATGAATAAATGATCCGTTTTCACAGTAGAGACAGGTAAACAACAGGGTCTCTCAAGGAGCTGTACTGGGACCGGTGCTATTCATCACATTCATTAATGATCTGGAAAAGGAAGCGAGCAATGAAGTGGCGAAGTTGGCAGAGGATACAAAATTATTCAAGATAGTTAAGTCCAAAGCAGACTGCGAAGAGTTATAAAGGGATCTCACAAAACTGGGTGACTGGGCAACAAAATGGCAGATGACATTCAACATTGGTAAGTGCAAAGTAATGCACATTGGAAAAAATAATCCCAATGACACATACATAATGCCGGGGTCTAAATGAGCTGTTACCTGTCAAGAAAGAGATCTTGGAGTCATCGTGAGTAGTTCTCTGGAAACAACAGCTCAATGTTCAGCAGTGGTCAAAAAGGCTAACGGACTGTTAAGAACTATTAGGAAAGGGATAGAAAATAAGATGGAAAATATCATAATGTCCCTATATAAATCATAATGCATCCACACATTGAATATTGTGTTCCGTTCTGGTCGCCCCATTTTAACGAAGGAGATAGTGGAACTGTAAAAGGTTTTAAGAAGGGCCACAAAGATGATCAGGGGTGTGGAACAGCTTCCATATGAGGAGAAACTAAAAAATTAGGCTGTTCAGCTTAGAAAAGAGACGATTAAGGGGGGATATGATAGAGATCTATAAAATCATGAATGGCTTGGAAACAGTGAATAGAGAAATTTATTTACACTTTCCCACAATATAAAAAACAGGGGTCACCTGACGAAATTAATAGGCAGCAGGCTGAATACAAACAAGAGGAAGTACTTTTTCACACAGTACACAATTAACCTCAGGAACTCACTGCCACAGGATGTTGTAATGGCCAAAAGTATAACAGGGTTCAAAAAAGAATTAGATAAATTCATGGCGGGGTAGGTCCATCAAAGGCTATTAAGTCAAGATGGTCAGGGGGACAACCCCATGCTCGGGGCATCCCTAAATCTTTGGCTGACAAAAGTCAGGAGCTGAGGGGTGGATCTCTCCAACATTTCCCTGTTCTGTACACTCTCTCTGAAGCTCTGGTACTGCCCTCTGTTGGACAGAAGATACTGGGCTACATGGACCATTGGTCTGACCCAGTATGGCAGTTCTTATGGTGCAGCCTGGAAAAACCAAGAGGGGAGAGGGACGTAAGTCTATGCCAAAGAAGGGCAATGGCTGAAGAGACAGGAGCCTGGAATGAGTGTCCTTGGGGAAGAATTCAGAGGAAATATGGGTGGCAACTGCCATGAACTGTGACACCCACCACCAGTACATGCCTACCCCATTCCCTCTGATTCCTGTTAGAGAGGGATGGGACTGCACCTATCTTGGGCCTTTGGCTGTCCTTTGTGCGGTAGTCTCCAGGTCCTGGCTTAGATGGGTAGAAACGAACCCGCCCCCCTTGATTTGTTTTTAATTCAGTCTCCTTTCTTAGCCGTGGTCCTTCCTCCATTGCTGAAAGTGACAGAATGGGCCCCTTGAGCATCACCATGGGCACCCCTCCTTAGACCTACTGGGGCAACACCACATAGTCATCTCCAGAGCTTCCTCAGAGCCACTTCCCCCACGAGCACACCATAAAATTAGCCCCCATGGGGGACTAGCCAAGCTGTGAGGTTTCCTATTTCCACAAATCTGGTGCCGTCCATTTCCGGGGGAATACATCTGGCAGAAGAG
Source organism: Chrysemys picta bellii (assembly GCF_011386835.1). Taxonomy (NCBI): domain Eukaryota; kingdom Metazoa; phylum Chordata; order Testudines; family Emydidae; genus Chrysemys; species Chrysemys picta. The sequence continues at coordinate 18,813,185 of NC_088811.1, forward strand.
AACACTGCACCTTCCATCTGAGGATCTCCGAGTGCTTCAACGCAGTGATGAATTACAACAAACAAGCCCACACATCGTCTGGGAAGTATCATCATCTCCATTTTACAGACGGGGAATTAGAAGTTAAACAATTAGTCTGAGAGTCAGTGGCAGAACCCAAAGGCATGGCACCCAGTCAGTCCCCTGCTCTAGCCAGGTTTATGTTCACATTCTCTCTTTCCTAGTAATTGTACGGACCCTGTTCTGGGTTTGATTTCCAGGTCCAGGTTTCTCCTCTTGTGATGCAGCAGGAGGAGGGCAGAGCTTAGTGGTGCTAGAACAGGTAACGAGAAGAGCTCTCTCCAGAACTCATCAGGAAGATGGGCAGGGATGTAAGGCTCTAGAAGCATTCCAGAGTTAAGTGTCCGCATGGGGAGATATTCCAGAACAGCTATTCCAGGCCATTTCCCCCTGCAGACAAGCCTTGCTGGAAAAACTCGGACCACAAACTGTGTCTTAAAGGCAAACCGACAGAGCAGTTCCCTGCAGAGTCCCTGCTTTCCTCGCCTCTTTGGGAAGGTCAGCATAACCTCTGGGGAAGAGCCTCCGCTCCCGAGACAGCTCTGTTCCTCTCTGAGCAGCCCCCACCTCCATCAAAAAGGACCAAGCCCCTCCAGGAAAGTGGATCCTCCCCTCCCCCACCAGAGCGCACAGTGGATGCGGGGGGCGACCTGCACCCTCGCCGGGGAACGCACTCATACCACTCATTATTCAGGGACATCTCCATCGCAGGCTTGGCTAGGAGCTGAACTTACAGGGGACATATGCCACCTAACTCATGCGTCTGCCCCTCCCCCAGCCCCTTTCCCATCGCCAGGAGCCCGAGCACTGTCCCAGAATTACAAGCAGAACAGGCTGGCACCTCCCGGGGCTCTGAGGCACTGAGCATGCTCAGTGTCGTTAATAGCCTGATGCTGTGCAGCTGTGATCCCCATCGCGGTGCTAATTGGATTCACAACACGCAGGGGTCAGCGAGAAACAGGAGGGAAAAGAATGCAGGAGGAGGAAAGAAAGGAGCAGCATTCTGCCTGCACAGACAAAGAGGGGCGCCCAGAGAATGGGACCCACATCAGCAGGGTCCAGCAGCACCAGAGCCCAAGAACCAGCACACACCGGGAGTCACGTAGCCAAAAACACACCCCACACAGATGGGACCATGCTAGGACAGGGCTAATATATGCCCATGCACATAGGACATAGCTAGTCCGCAGGGCACACCACTTCCTGTGCACAGCGAATGTTTTCCATGTCCCGATGCCATTCACATCCAATGCCCTGGAATGAATCCCATTCTGGTGTGTGGCTCCACAGAACAGCCTGAAGGCAAAGTGATAAAACCTGCCCACAGTCCTCTGTGTCACAGGGGCACCCAGCTGTACCCAGCAGCATCGTGGGTCCCTGGGCATGTCAGGAAGTTCACACCGACACGGGAGAAACACTCACCCTTTCGTGGCATTGTCCCTCCCTCAGGAGGGCAATGGGCGCTTCATGCATGCAGACAATGCTCTGCATACGGCTCTCAAGGAAGCAACAGCAGCCACGTAGCCTGGCACAGCAACTCGTGACTGTGGATCAGCCTGGTGAGTGGGGCACAATCCAGAGCTGCAGCCACGCAGCAACCACAACTGGCCGGTGTCTGGCTAAGCCGCTAATCACTCACTCGGGGGGTTAAAGAACACGGTTCTGACACGAAACTCTGGGAGTGAGGCTTGTCCCGCGTGCAGCATCCCTCTCTGGAGAGCCCAGAGTAGCGAGCCTCCGGGGACAGTCAAAGGAGAGTTCTTGCCTGTCTCTAGAAACGCCTCGGACAGCCATGGAAACAGCCCGTGGAGCGCGGGTGAAATCCTCGCCCTACGGAACTTGCGGGGAATGTCCCGTTGACTCCAATGGGGCAAGGAGTGTTACTGCAGTGGTGCTGGGCTGGGACCCAGTGTGCTGTATGTACAAGACACATCAGGCCTATACACCGAGACACACCACGCAAATCCAAAGGGGAGGCCACGGGACCACGCACAGCTCCTGCCATTGCGGGTCCATGGGCAGCTGCTTCTCACCTACCACCTGGCTTTAGCGTTTAGCCAGAAGCCTTTGCGAGCAGGCAGAGGGGCACCGCTATCAAAGGGAGCGCTTGATTTCAGAGTCTGGTACAAACAGACCTAGCAGAGCGCACAACAATAGCTTTGCCTCTGCCATCCCAGCACAGAGCCAGTGAACGAGAGAGACAGAGACTACAGTGCATGGGGTGGGGAGGGAGTACAGACAAAGGGACGGGGCATGGAGAAAAACCGCAGAGGCAGAGGGAAGGAGAAAGTGAGGAAGAAGGAGAAGCCAGGAGGCTGTGTCTCTGGAGGGAAGGCCTGGGGGAGGGGCGTTCGGCTGCAGCATGTTAATGGGACCCTGGCAAACACAAGGGAAAGAAGCAGGGAAGGGATTGTGTCTGGGCAGAGGACAAGCGGTGCTACTCACTCAGTCTCCCCTGTGGGGCCCTGTGGCATTGGGTAGCAGGGCCCAGGGGAATGGAAATCTCTTAACCACACAGAATTGTTAACTGCTCCCAAATCCTTTTGTGCCATGGCTGCAAGCTTAGAAGAGCTTAAGCTGTTAGATGCATGAACTTCCTCCATAAATCTCTCCTGTGCGGTGCCTCAAGCAGGTTTGCATTGTAGTACCCAGATGAAAAGCCCTGCAGAGAAAGCTTGCAACTTTCCCAGCTCTTTAGCAGCGTTTGGGGCCTTTTAATCACTCGGGATGCATCTTCCAAATGAAATGCATTAATAACACAGCTCAGGCAAGCGGAGTGCTCCACCTCTGCGGGCCGGGTGCCGTGCAGGCTGCCCGGGCCATCTGATAGTACTTCACACTGAAGGCCGGCTTTTATATGCCTGTGTTTTGCTGTTGGAAAGAGGCCCAGACTTCCTCCCACCTCTGGAAACACGAGAAAACCTGCCAGCCACATGTACGGGTTAGTGCTCCGGGCCAGGCTGCTCAGGGATGGGGCAAGGCTAAGGAGGGAGTCGGGGGGGAGGAGGGGGAGGGAGAGGAAAGGGAGGTCACAGCTCCCCAGAGCCCTATAAGAGAAGCAGGTTGGGAACCGAAGGCCCTTTCACTGTGCCATCACCGATCCTGTCCTTCTCCCCTGCTGTGGGGGCCCAGCAATGGGGCTGCCAGGGCTGAGTTGTGCCCCACAGGGAAGGAGCCCCCCCAAAGGGCTCTCCCTGCAGTCCTTCCACAGCTCAGGTGTGGCTAAGCCCAGGAACAGCTGTGCTGCCCGGCTCTCTCAGCAGCGGGCTTTGGCAAACAGGCCTGGAGGCTCCCACGTTCACAGACCCAGCACCCCACAGCCCGGGGTGGGGGTGGCTGGCGAGCGGACAGCACTCAGCACCCCACAGCCGGCCTGCTCCTGGGGCAGGCTACCGCCACAGGAAAGGCCTGCGAGCTCTCCCAGGCCCTCTCTGCCTTGCACTGTGCCTGGGCGCCCGGCACTGGCAGGCCAGGCTCTGCCCCGGGGATTCCTGGGAAAGGCTCTGGTGTGCTGTCATGCAGGAGAGAAGGGATCCCGTATCCCATATGCTCCACAGGGGCTCTGCCAGGGGAAGAGATCTGAGACAGGGACACCAGGCAAACAGACTCCCAGGACATCTCAGCCGGACACACACAGCCCTTCCCCAAGAGGGGTCAGATCCCACTGACCCCAGCCACCGACTCTCCCTCCTTCTCTCCTCCAGCCCCCTTCTTTCAGGGCGGCCATACTCCTCCATCCTCCAGTTCCCATGAGGTCTCACAGCCCCCTCCACAGGGGGCCTACGCCTCTGCCTCCATCTTCACCACTGTACCCTGTATCCTTCCCTCCCAAACCCCCACATGGCACCCCACCTCACACCACTCCGTCCCTGACCCCCCCATGCCCTTTTCGTCCAGTGAGCCAGTTTAGAGACCAGGCCCGTCTCTGTAGACACAAGCAGTGCTGGGCCCCAGCTCCCATTGGTGTCTAGGCCAAATGTTACCTTGCCCACAGGCTACTCTGCTCAGCCCCATGGGGATGGGGCAGTCCTGGGTCTCGGACTCTGGTGGGGATGGTTATTATCCCTGCAAACACACTCTCTCTCCATGGATAGGGTTACCATATTTCAGCAAGCAAAAAAGAGGACGGGAGGAGCCCCGCCCTAGCCCCGCCCCTGCCCCTCCCACTTCCCGCCCCCCCAGAACCCCCAACCCTCCCCCCGTTCCTTGTCCCCTGACTGCCCCCTCCTGGGACCCCTGCCCCTAACTGCCCCCCGGGACTCCACTCCCTATCTAAGCCTCCTTGCCTCTTGTCCCCTGACTGCCCCAACCCTTATCCACACCCCCACCCCCAGACAGACCCCTGGGACTCCCACGCCCCATCCAACCACTCCCCACCCCCTGACAGCCCCCCCCCAGAACTCCCAACACATCTAAACCCCTCTGCTCCCTGTCCCCTGACTGCTCCGATCCCTCTCCACACTCCTGCCCCCTGACAGCCCCCCCAGAACTCCCAACCCATCTAAACCCCTCTGCTCCCTGTCCCCTGACTGCTCCGATCCCTCTCCCCACTCCTGCCCCCTGACAGCTCCCCCCCAGAACTCCCAGCCCCCTACCCCCCGCTCCTTGTCCCCTGACTGCCCCCTCCTGGGACCCCTGCTCCTAACTGCCCTCCAGAACCCCACCCCCTACCTAAGACTCCCTGTTCCTTGTCCCCTAACTGCCCCTTCCTAAGACCCCCCCCCAACTGCCCCCCAGGACCCTACCCCCTACCTGTACCCTGACTGCCCAAAACTTTCTCCACTCCCCTCCAAAAGCCCCCCCAGAACCTCCCTGTCCCTTCTCCTGCCCCCCCTTACCCTGCTGCTCAGAACAGGGTGTTGGGCTCTGTGCCAGCCGGACACATGGCTGAGCTCCCCTGCAAAACACAAAACCCGGTCCCTGGCCCTGCACAGGGCTGCCGGAGCGGGCTGCAGGAGGAGGAGCTGCCGGCCGGCTCAGAATGCAGGGAGGGGGGGGTGGGAGGAGGAAGCTGCTCTGGAGTCCAGCCCGGGACTTTCCTGCAGCCCTCCCAGCCGGGGGAGGGGGAAATCCCGGACATTGTGAGTGCTTCACAAATTCCCCCCGGACGCTATTTTTAGCACACAAAAGGAGGACATGTCCGGGTAAATCCGGACGAATGGTAACCCTATCCATGGATGGCCCCTCTCCTGTTCCCATTCTCCCTGGACTTTCCAGGAGCCCAGCCAACCGTGGGAATGCAAAGCTGGGCCGTCAGGCCTGGCACCTTCCCCAAACACCTTCCAGCTCCAACCCCTCCATCCCCCCGTCACTGAGTCCCACCAGGCTGCCTCTGCCAGCGTGGCACCCAAGGGTGCTCCCCCACTTGCTGTGGTGCAGGTCTTGAGCCAGCTGCCCCAAGAAGACTGGATTGCAGGCCACTGTGTTATTAACCAGCACGTGGAGTTCAGAGCCGCACACGGCCTGAGTCACTGCACCTCCCCCAGTCCTGCTGCTAGGAAAACAAAGAGAAGACACAGCCCGGCTCTCCCTCACCTCCTCTGTTCACTCACTTTCTAGACCACTTTCAAATTCCCTCCTCTCCTCTCAGCCCGGTCAGACTGGGCCACAGCCGGAGGCTGCCATGCCAAGCTATAGGCTTCATGAGTCTCCCAGGCAAGTGGCGGAAGCCCGAGCACCTGACCAGCTAAGGTCACTGCACCAAGGCGCCGGCAGCACCGGCTGGCGAGAGCTGCTTGGGCCAGCACTGACATCGGGAACTGCAGCTCCATCAAACCCGAAACATTTCCCGGAAGCCAGTCGATTCTCACACAATTCTTTAGGAGAGAAAGTCAAAAGGAATCATTCCAACTTTCTCCTTTCCATTGGATAGCAGCGAAACATTTCACTCTGATCAGGCCAAAATGTCTGGGTTTGATATCATCCGACTTTCCTTCATTTTGACTTTTATATTACATTGAAATATCACATTTTATTCTATTTGTTTCATTAGTTTAGTTAATAATACATAGAATGTATTATATTTAATAGGCTTGCATAATATAAAAGTCAAAATAAAAGGAATCAACTTGAAACGAAGCGTTTCAATGGTTCTCAACAGAATGTTTTTAAATTTTCATTCCATGGGAAATTTTGTTTTTTTGTTTCGATTCAGATTGAAGATTTGTGTCAGAATTTCCCGAGAACAGACAACAATGTCCAGGTGCTCTCTGGAGCGGGATGGACAGGACTTAGCACGGCTTTTCCATCTCTGTAGTATTATTTGTGTTACCAGCGCACATAGGAGCCCACCATGGTAGGAACTGTATAAACACAGTATGTGTCACTGCTTGCAGCAGCCAGTCCAGCTCTGTGCTCATCAGTCGCTTGGGAATCTCGTTAGCAACCCACCTCCTTACAAGAGAGAGGGCTGAGTGGTTCATCCTGGAGAATCTGCCCATTCTTCTGTCCTCAGAGCCCCTATGTCTGACCCTTGGAGGACACTGGTCCCCAGGACCACTAGCACGGACCCCGAGACACCCAGAGCACGTTGGTCCCTGTGATCACAAGCACCTACCGTACTACACCTGGCATGCATGGCAGGCCATGTTCTGCTCCAAGCAGGACACGCTCTGGGCTTCCTTCAGCCCCTACTCCCTGGACGTTCCTCCTTGGAAGGTCCATTTCCCAACACCTTTCATATCTACCGGGATCTCCCTCCGCTATCCCTCCCTCCATGTCTGTCTGTCCGTCCTCGCTGAGACGCGGGGTTGTACAAATGCCTCTGAATCTGCCTGCATGTCCCCTTCAACCCTTCCATCACCTCCTGGCTTCTGCCCACACTGTAGGCGCTCCAGCAGATCCCATCGTATCTGTCCAAGGCTGGCACAGAAAGCTTTACCCCGCTGTCCCACCCAAAGCCAGGGACCTGGGAGAAGTATAATGTCCTAGAGAGGCTGGCACAGCCTTGAGGTTTCAGGTTCCCTGCCCGGCCCCTACAAGATGTTGTGGTAGGGTACAGAGGCTGTAAACAGACACAAGAGATTGATGGAGAATTCCCCAGTGACAGCACTTCATTGGTATGTCCCAGGCCACCCTATACTGATGCCCCCATCCCCGCCATGCAAGTCCCAACACCAGGACATGTCAGGTGAGGCCGCGCTACAGGGCAGTCTGTGCTGTTGTGGAGCAACCTACAGGCACACTCAGGAGGCCGCTATAAATTAGAGGTCCTGGCTGCACTGATCTCTGCCAAGGGCACCAGCCGCCTCTATGACAGCCCCAAATCGCCAGGTGCCTGGGTGCCTTACAGTGCAACACTGCCTGGGGCCCCTGAGACTCCCCCCAGTGCTCTGCTCTGGCCCTGCCCCACGCTTGCCTGGCCCCTGCACTGGGGCGTGTCGGGGCCTATGACCCAACACAGCGCCTGCCCCGGGGGCACTCCAGGGACTGGCCTTTCCTGTTCCAAGATGGAGGCTGATCACGCAGACCCAAAAGGGCCCGTTCTGATCTCAGGCCAGTTCACCCTTTAGTTGTCGCAGCGATTCAGGGAGTTTAAGGCCTGCCCGCTGCCCCTCCCCTCCCTTCCCGCTGGGAGAAGACGCAACCCCCACTCCGCAGCGAGCACATTAGGATGCCTTCCCCTTCACAAGCCCCTCCGCCATATCTATAATTGATCTCGGAGAAACTCCGTCCGGACACCGATTGCCAAGATGCTATCGGGGCTGTAATGGGATTTTTATATTTCGCTTGGACAAGGGACGGCTCTGTTGGCTGCAATGAAATGTTTCAATAACGGTGTCTGCCCGGGAGCCAACCCGAGCCCCCTGGCTGCGCTGGCTCTTTTCACAGGCTCGCCCGCTGTTCTTCCTCCCTCCCGTTATCTCAACCGCTTCCCCGGCTCGCTCTCCCGCACCATCCATCTGCTCCGGGGCCTGGGAGTTCCCTTGTCAGTGTATTACACAGCTGCAAAACTTTACTTCTCTCTCCAACCACACTGCCACGTTCCCTTCCCACACCTCCACCCTGGCCTGGCGCTCAGCTGCGTCCTGTTAACACCCCAGCTACTCCCATCATCTCCAAGCCTGCCAGAGAGAAGCATTCCCTTTCCAGCAGCCTCGGAGCCGGCACTAGGGTGACCAGACGAGAGGAAGGGGGTGTCTGCCGGCGGAGCAAAAAAAAAAAAAAAGCCGAATGCTGCCGGCGGAGGAAGGAAAAGAAAAGAAAAAAAAGCCGAGTGTTGCCGGTGGAGCGAAATATCGGGACAAACACCTAAATATCGGGATGTCTGGTCACCCTAGCCGGCACCGTGGTGGCTGACCCTGGGACATGTCTACACTACAGCCACATCAGCGGCACAGCTATGGCGCTGCTGTGGTGCCGCTGGAGCACAGACACTTCCTACATCAGCAGAAGCGGCGGTTCCATTGATGTAGGTAATCTACCTCCCCGAGAGGCAGTAGCTACGTTGATAGAAATATCCTTCTGTTGACCTAGCCACATCTACACCGAGGTTTAGGTCGACCCAACTACAGCACGTAGCTAGGTTGATCTAATTTTTGAGTGTAGAGCAGGCCTGAACGTGGGTAGGAGAGAGCAAGGACATGGGCGTGCAGGAGGAGGAGAGAAAAGCCTCATTGCTCCAGGTGCACAGACAGTATCACAGAGACGTTGTGCCCCAGTCACTGTGCCCGGCAGAACCTTCGTGCTGGCACAGCCAGTACAAACGGGCTATATGGCAGCTGCATGGCCCTGAGGGCACCTTCTGCAGGAACATCCCTGTACCTGGTCCCCCTGCACGGGGCACTGTGGGTGGGCAAAGACCAGGCAGGAAGGGACAGGCCAGAAAGTTATGACATCCTAGAGATTCTGCAGACACTACAATGGCCCATAGATGGCTGCCCTACCCTGCACCAGGACTGAAATGAGCCCCGGAGCAGGGGGCATAATTGCCTCTCCTCTGGCTTCGGCTGGGCTGAATTCTCCTGACCGTCCCTTTTCTAACAGGAATATTGGTCTCCAGGCCCTGCTCCACTGGTAAGTCACCGTGTCCCTTCGGCACAGCCCTGGGACCAATTTCTTTCACAGTGCCAGCTAGCTTTAGTGAGTCAGACGTTCATAGATTCCCAGGCCAGAAGGGACCACTGTGATCATCTATAACACCGGCCAGAGACCTGCCTCAAAGTAATACCTAGAGCAGATCTGTGAGAAAAACATCCACTCTTCATTTTCAGTGATGGAAAATCTACCACAGCCCCTGATAAATTGTTCCAATAGCTAATTACCCTCACTGTCAAAAATCTACGCTAGGAGGGTGGTGAAGCACTGGAATGGGTTCCCTAGGGAGGTGGGAGAATCTCCATCCTTAGAGGTTTTTAAGGCCCAGCTTGACAAAACCCTGGCTGGGATGATTTAGTTGGGGTTGGTCCTGCTTTGAGCAGGGGGTTGGACTAGATGACCTCCTAAGGTCCCTTCCGACCCCAATCTTCTATGATACGCCTTATTTCCAGTCTGAATTTGTCTAGTTTCAAACTTCCAGTCATTGGATCATGTCAGACCTTCCTCTGCAAGACTGAGGAGTCCAGTATTAAATATTTGTTCCCCAGGTAGCTACTTATAGACTGTGATCAAGTCACCCCTTAACATTATTTTTGTTAAGCTAAATAGATTGAGCTCCTTGAGTCTATCAGGATGAGGCAGGTTTTCTAATCCTTTAATCATTCTCTTGCCTCTCCTCTGAACCCTCTCCAGTTTATCCTCATCCTTCTTCAACTGAGGACACCAGAACTGGGCACAGGATTCCTGCAGTGGTCGCAGCTGTGCCATGTACAGAGATGAAATAACCTCTCTGCTCCTACTCGAGATTCTCCTGTTTATGCATCCCCGTGATCCCAGTAGCCCTTTTGGCCACAGTGTCACACCGGGCGCTCGTGTTCGGCTGATTATCCACCGCCTGCAAAAGCTTTTTCAGAGACACTGCTGCCCTTGCTAGAGTCACTCAGCGCGTATGTACAGCCTACCCACTTTGTTCCTAGATGTAACATTCACACTTGCGTCAGGCTAATTTACCAAGCGATCCAGATCACTCTGAATCAGTGACCTGTCCTCTTCAGTATTTAACACACACACCCCCCTTCCAATTTTTGTGTCATCTGCAGACTTTATCAGTGATGATTTTGTTTTCTTCCAGACCCCTGATAAATATGTTAAGTAATGTAGGATTAAGAACCGATCCCCAGGGATCCCACGAGAAACCCACCTGTTCAATGACGATTCACCACCGACAATCACATTTTGAGACCAATCAGTTAGCCAGCTTTTAACCCCTTTAATGTACGCCAAGATAGTCTTATCTCTCTCTAGTTTTTAAATCAAAATGTCACGCGGTACCAAGTCAAACACCGCACAGAAGCCTAAGTCTATTACGTCAACACTGTCCCCTTTACTCCCTGGCTGGGCTGCAGGCAGCACTCTGGAGGGGCTGGTGGAAACAGACATGGGAGCACCCAGCGGGGTGACCCTCCCTGGTTCCACCTGGTCACCAAAGCAATCGGCTGGAGGTTGGCACAGTACAATGACTCTGCACTCTTCCCCTGTACATCTGCTCCTCTCCCAAAGCCCCTCACCCTGCCCTGTGGCTGCCCACCCAGCTCCACGCACAACTCTGCGGATGCCTCAGTCCTCAGCTGCAGACAAAGGGGGGTTCTGCACCGAGGACCAGGACGTAGAACGTTCCCATTAACTGATGATTTAATCCAGACATGCCCACAGTGATTAACCAGAGAACCAGCCCGCAGATCTTTGGGCCCTTCAATGACCGCAGCCGACAGAGAACGGAAAAAACGTGACTCACACTTAATCTGTTACAGCAGAAAAACCACCAGATCCGAATCCCTGACGCCTCCAGCCAGATATCACAGCACACCCACCCCTACCTGCAGCACGTGACTCGGTTCCTTTAGACGGAGCTGTGAACAGCAAGACACCGGACTCTGTCAGACCACTGGGAAGACCAAAGTGACCCCCTGAGCCCATTTCTGGGCCCTTCCTGCCACTCCCCTCCTGTCACCCCCCAGGACTGTGGAGGGCAGAGGGCAGAGCTGCTCCAGCCAGAACCCTCAGCAAAGCCCAATGGAAATCATGCTGATTCAGCTGTATGCCAGTCACAGTGCAGCCCCTCTCCAGTGCCCGGCAGAAGGGCTAATCATGGAGTTCTCGGGGATGAACAAAGTGCCAGTGGAGAGCGAGGGAGGGTCATGCTAGCTGGGACCTTGATGGAGAGTTCTCCTCGCTGCTGAGCAGTGAGTGGGACTGGCAGACCTTGACTTTCTGTGCCTGCAGGAGGCTCTGGTCCTGGTGGTCTCTCCTGTGCTTGTATCTCTCTGGTTCGCCCAGGGCCTGCCTATCTGCTGAGGCAATTGCAAGTGAAACTTGATCTCCAAGAAGCAGCAGCTAAGATGGGAGCTGGCACGAGTGTGAGTGGGCCTGAAGAGATGGGAGGAGGGGGGCAGTGGAACTGGGGGAGGAGGCTGGCAGGCCAGATGAGTTGCGGGGGGGGCGGGGGGGGGGGAGCAAGTGAAAGTTATTCATTCCTGGGAGACCCTCTTCTGCTGCTCTCCCCTCCCTGCCACAGTAAGAGACCCGATTGCAGCCACTCCTAGCAGCACCTCGGTTAGACATTGCTCCCTAATTTGGACGTCCTGTTACAGTCTAAAAATAATCCCTTTGGATCACAATTCTCCCTAAGAATGGACTCCCCTTCGGACCTTGCTGGTGCAGGGAGGGACTCTGCCCACCTACCCTTTCGCCACCTGTTCTGATTGGCTAGCGCAATCCTGCCCTGCAAAGCTAAGGGCTGCTGGCATCCTTGAGATGCCGAAATCAGGCAGTGCTGGGACCCCCTAGCCAGTCGGGGGCGAGCCTTCCACTTGGCATTTCCCAGGTGAAGTGCAGATCGGCTGGGAGATCAGCGGGCATGGTGGGCACTGAATATGGAACACGCCCTGTCTGTGTGTGTGCTCGGGAGTGCAAGGGTGGGTCAGCCTGGCCACGGTACACACCAGCGGGCACCCAGACCCGGGCACAAATGGGCAGACTGGCTCCGAAAGACAGGAGCGCACATGTATGAGCAGAAGCTTAGCTAGAAGGAGCATGCGTTCACAGTGCCCCCAGGCACCCGGACAGGCAGTCCAAGCAGGCTATGAACAGGGACCATAGTGATGGGAAATCAGCAAACGACAGAGAGAGGGGTATGTAGATCAGCCAGCCAGATCCATGTTTAGAACCAATGGCAGCTCTCAGACATCATGAAGAGCCTGCAGAATGAATGGAAGGGACTGGATCGTGCTGCCCAGCGCAGGCAAAGCTCCCCGTGGGAAGAACGACGGGGCAGTGACTAGCCGCACACACACACTGCTGCAGCCCTCACAGCAAGGCCCATCTGTTGACCTAGGCAGAGTGTGCTCCCTCGGGCCTTTGTTTGGGCGGGTCTCCTATTGTTCCCCTCCCGGGCTGCGGAGGGCACGGTCAGGTTGACAGAGCTGCAGATTAAAGCAACGAATCCTAATTCCTCACCCTGAGCAATGCCCACAGAGCCCAGGTTCCCCCGCCCACCTCCAGTGCCAGGAACCGGGGCCCACAATATCTCCTCCAAATCCTAGTCACCGAGAGTTTGCCAAAGAGTCGCTGCCTGGCAGGCAGGTGCTGGGAATGGCTGATGCAGCAACGGAGCAGGAAACTGGGGAGGGAGCAGCCAAGGGATACGGGGTGCCCTCAGACTTGCTGCCACTGCAGGGACAGGACAAAGCCACTGCGCAGGGTAGGTTTGCTAACCGCATGTGAAAGAATCTGTGCCAGCCAACCTCCCTCTGCCTGCAGGAGAAGCAGCATTCTGAGGCACCTCCAAGAGCCGGGGGCTGTGCCCCATGTGCCCTGGCCGAATACAATCACAGGTTCCCACGCTAAGGACGCAGCAGCCTAACAAAAGCAAAGAGAAACGGTTACCTCTGCAGACGGTCCCGTTCTCCACCGATTCGTAGCCAGCCTTGCACATGCACCGTCCAATGGGCACCAGCCACTCCCCGTCCCCATTGCAGTACAGCTTGATGGGGACATCCACCTCCTCTGCGTTGGTAATGCACGACCCCCTGGCCGCCACCAGCGAAGTGCTCTCTGCTCCCGAGAGCGTCTCCTGAAACACGGCCCCGTTCTGGATCACTCGGGGGCACTTGCGGTAGAAGACCCGGACAGCGATTAAGGACATGCAGCCCCCATAGTCCTGGAACGCCAGATAGAATCCGTTCTTAGAGACCGGCCCGAAGCTGCGCACCTCGGTGTTGATCTTCATCACACGGCCACCCAGGTCCACCTGGGAGAAGCTCTCATCAGCCGCAATGGTGTCCACCTTTGCCCAGGGGTTCTCCATCCAGTTGGGAAAAGTCTTGGTGGCCGAGTCAAAGTCAGATTCGAAGTAGTAGAGATTGAAGGTCTCCTTGCAGGAGCCGGGAACGTTTGGGATGCTGCTGCAGTCCCGGACGGAAAATTTCATCTCCACGTGGATGCGGTGAGCTCCTCTCCTCCGTATGTACTTGGTCCGCAGCCAGTTGTTCTGATTGGACTCAAAGACGTTACACACCTGGTACGTCCGGATCGTGTTCATGTTCTCGTCGTATCCGCTCACCTCTTCCCACTGCGGATGGGACACAAAGAGTCAGTGGGCTGCATTGCATTTACATTCACTGGCAGTCAGCTTGGGCCCTGGTGGGGGCACAGCTCTGCCTCCCCCCCCATCCCCTGACAGGCAAAGGCTCAGGCTGCCTGGGGGGGAGGGAGGGGGAGGGGAGAGAAGCCAGCTTCAATGTGGGGTCAGCTGCATCGGTACAAACTGCGCTGCAGCAGGGTCAATTGTGTCTACACTAGGGCTCTGCCTAGGTGCAGCCACCCCAGGGTCTAATGCCAACGTACACTGAGTCCCTCCCAGTCTCCGGGCTCCCTGAGCCAGGGCACACGCCTCAAACACTTCATACTCATCTAATGCGCCACGCAGGCCGCTACTGGGAATGGCTGATGCATCGAAGGAGGGAGCAGCCGAAGGATACGTGGTGGTGCACTACCCTGCCACTGCCGGGCCAGGACAAAGCCACCACACAGGCCAGGGGCTCTATTCTCCCGGGTGGTTACTTGGTTTCCACTCGCGTTAGTGGGAGATACGTGCACTGACTGGCAGAGGAGACTCTCCAAGGGTCATTAAAGTACCTACATGTGTCTAGCACTGCCTGGGCTCTGGTGGAAGGGCTCTCCCCTCCCGGCCCATTCCACTGTCACAGGGGAAAGGGTTACTTGAGATTTTAAAAAGTAAACTGCAAAGAAACCCATGAAGGGCCAGAGTCTCCATCACCCTCCCCCGGAGCCGTCACTCACAGCTGGGCAAAGGGAGTGAATGGCAGCGGTTCACCATTGCACTGGTACAACTGACGGCCCGAAGAAGGGCAATGGAGTCAGACTCCCGGGGTGAAATCCTGGCTCCACGGCAGTGAATGGCAAAACTCCCATTGTGCCTTTCAACGCTCCTTTACGAGGGAGGCAGAGGTCTCGGGAATTTACTGGGCGTTTCCATATTTTTTTCTCCAAAGTAAAATGCCGTCTCAGCCCTGCATCTCCCGGTCTGTGCTGGGGGGCCTGGTGAATAACCTCATCCGGAGCCCTGCCTCCTGTCCCCACCCCGAGATGGGACGATGCGGAGTTGTAGGGGCCAACCCCGCACTGCACTCTGCATGGTCCAGAGAGAAAACTGGGGCTGTAACATCATCGTCTACTTTCCTTTTCTGACGCTGAGTGCGAGAACGTGCCTGCGCTGTGCCAGGTGCTGCAGCAGCACGAACCATGCAGCCCAAAGGCCTCTGTTCCACACAGAGCAGACACCACGGGGGCAGTGCAAGCTCCCACTCCGCCCACAAGCTTGGCCTGAAGCCTGGGGTCGACCGTGGAATTTGGGCTCTGGGACCCATTGCTTCCATGAAAGGTTCCGTTAGTGCCACGTGGGATCGCTCCTCATAGAACGGGGATGCCAGGAACTAGCCTGAGATCTGTCGGCTCATTTTACACAAGGCATCAGCCTGGGCTGGACTCAACCAGCAGCCAAGACATGAGACCCTCCAGAGCCCCTGACTGATCCCTGGCCCAACAGTGCAGCCAATAGGAGCAGCATGTCATGTCTGCTCTCTTGGCCAGCACACAACTAGAGAGCCAAGCTGCCTGGCTCGGGCTGTCACAGACTCCTGTCCTCTGGGGACTCCCCGAGGGGACCCTGGAAGACACCCCCCAGCGGGTTACAAGGACACGTTTTTGGAGGCCCCGGGCCCCCAGGAGGTGGGCTCTGCTAAAGGAAGGAGCTGCCCCGCCAGCCCCTCTTTGCCATTAGCGTATCGGTGCAGTATTTCCTTCTCGCTCGCAGCCCCGCTCTGCCAGGAAAGGCAGCCTGATCCTTTGCAGGATCTACCCAGAGTGGGGCAGGGGGCACCTTGCACCCCATTACACCCCAGCCTTCCCTGCACAACTCTGGGTGGGCGAGAGCAGGCCTCCACCCCACTCTGCCGAGACAAGAACTCGTGAGCCTCGCAGAGCGCGTCCCATTCCTGACGAGGAGAGGGGGCCGCTCTGCTCACCTCCAAGGGGCACGGCCAGCCGGGCCAGGCCTTTGTTTGCTGTAGCTTCGCTCTCCGCTGACTGGGAGACCATCATCTGGGAAGCTGAAACAGATCCCACCCCGCCCCACGCCCGCCATCCACCTGCCCTCCACCTGGGCTTTGGCCTTGTCAGGATGGTGAACCTCCCTCACTCTCCCCTTCCAAGCTGCCCTGTCCCTGCGCTAGCATTCCTGGGGCGCTTGCATGGCTCCCTGGGACGTGCTGCTCCCGCTGCACCCGAGGAAAGCTCTGGGCTAGGCAGTGTAGGTCCAACCCAGACAGGGACTAGCGTTTTGACTTCTCAGTGCCAGGCTGGGCAGGGTTCACACACATCGCTCAGGGCATTCGCCACCCAGATTAGACCCGTGTTAAGGTGCTGAAGGAGAATGATCCACTCCAAACTACATGTCAGGGCTCCTTTCACTGCCCGAAATGGAGCAGAAACCCCAGTTAACCACTTAGCCCCTGGGCGGAGGCCTGGCCTCCGCCTTGTCTGCAGGGAGCTGCTCTGGTTTGTGACCAGGGTTTGCGGCCCAGAACCCTGCTCTGTTCCCAGGAGATGGAAGGGGTGTGTGTGTGCCTGGCATTCTGGGGGCTGTGTGGTGGGGCTGCGGCAGGCACGTGAATCCCATCTGCGAGCAGGTCACGTCTTTCCCAGGGATCCTCTCCAGCAGAGGCCCGTTAACGGCCCAGCCTCGCAGTAAAGTTACACGAAGCCTTTCGCAGATACTCCCACTGGTCCTACCGTGGTTACAAACGGGGCAGACGCTCCACAGGAACCTGCTCCCTCAGGAGTTCCTAACTTGAAGGTAAAATCCTATTCCAGGCTGAACCTTGGCCGAGAGGCCAGGGCCATCCACACTGGTGGAAGGGGCTGATTAGCAGCCCAGAAAATGGAAAGTGTCCAGTTGGCTGCCGAGCAGCAGCAGCGTGAGCAGTGGGGCAGCCAAGCTTCCCCACGCTGCCCCCACTGTGAGCACGTGGCTGAGGCCGAGGGGCCCCTCGGAGAGGAGAGGGGAGCTCAGTCACTCCTCGGCCTCTGTCCTGAGGCTGCCAGCAAGGAAGGGAGTCAGGGCCCCTGCGGTGGCAAGGCCTGTGCAGAGAGCACTAAGCCCTTACCCAGCAGCGCCCAAACTTCTCCTCTCGCCCTCCCCCCCCAGTAATGGAATGCATCCATCCCCCCCGTGGCCAGAGGCTGGGAGCGGAGCAGGGGCCACAGCTGCGGCTGGGGGCAGGGCCGGAGTGGTGCTGGGCACAGAGCGGGACTGGGTGGTGCTCCCTCCCTGCCCCCCCCGCGGGGGCTGGCATGAGTCCCACCATGCGCCCCACACAGTTTGGGGCCCACTGCCCTGACTGAGAGCCACAAACTCACCTCACATCAGACATGGAACGAACCTACAGGGAAAACAACCTCTCTAGACATTTGGCATGTGTGACCGGGAGGGTCCCTCTTGTTTGCGTCACCACTGGCAGATCTGACCCACAGTGACTGGCTTCCTCGGTGCTAATTCCCTGGGACCGCAGCACTTCTTGCCAGGAGGAGATGCCACTATCCCTTATGGCGAGGGCAAAGGCGGGACCCCTCTGCCACGCTACTTCCAGGAGCTGAGCTGTCTAGCTGCTCCCCGACCAGACAGAGAAGCCAGGCCAGCTTCACTTGCTAATCTCAGCCAGTTCACGACGGGCGCTGGGCCCGCAGCGGGCGCGTTTGGGGTCAGCATCCCTGGCCTTTTCCAACCCGCATAACTGACATTTCTCACATTTTGACAATTAAGAAAAAAAAAATATCTGGGAAATTTTGTGATGAAGCCTTTGCTGAATCTCCCACCCCCCTCCGAGCGTTCCAGCGACTATGGCAAGTGGGCTACAGCTTCAAAAGCACCCGACTGCCGTTTTCAAAAGGGACGTAACCCCGGAGGCGTTTCAGTCCGATTGACAGCCAATGAGAATTCGGCTCCTAATCACACAGATGCTTTTTAAAATGTTACCCCACATCAAACATTTTCAAAATCTCAGAATTCAGGAAGGGGGGTGTGTGTTTTTGCCGTCTGCTTGTTTTGGTTTTGGCCCTGTTTCGGTGAATCACTTTTTGTAACATCTGGGATTACTTATCAGCCCCAATCTGGGTGGTCCACCACTGGTCCCTTAAATCCCCTGGATGCAGGGCCCACGTCCCGAGGAGAACAGAACTCACCCCTGAGGGAGGATGCACTGTCCAGCCCAGCTCTGCCGTCGCCGTGGTGGAGTCCATTAGCGTTTCTGCGGGGAGATTACAAAAAAGAGCCGTCAAGGGGAGGCAGGTCCGAGTGAGCAGCACAGCAGAGCCATTCACCCGCCCCAGGAAGGCCTCCAGGCACGGCTCAGGGCAGGAGCCTGAACAAGCAGATTGGTGCAGAAACCAGCTCTGAGCCTGGGCAGCGAGCAGCCTCCGCCCCAGGTTAGCATCTTGTCTCTTCTCATACCGCTGGTGACCCCCTCCAGAGCTGGGTTCCGCCTGCTCTCCACAAGGAGGGGGGCCCCTGCTCAGCTAGGGCACGATCCACGGAGAGCCTGCCCTTCGCCTCCAGTGGGCACTGGATCCGGCCCTTGGCGCCAAGCCCAGCCCCAGCTCCGCTCGTGCACTGGGGATCTCCCTCCGGACCATGGGCTGGGGAGAATTCTCCAGTCCCTCCCGCAGGCTCATAATGGGCTGATCCACGGAGGGGCAGACAGAGGTCACTCAAGACAATCTGGCGTGTTAGTGTGCTGCACCCCCGCGCCTAGCCTAGGGCAGCTGGTCATGATGGAGCGGGAGCCAGGCCAAATTAGAGTGAGTGGTGTTGTGACCTGGCACCCAGGGTCGCAATACCACACAGATTTGGCCTAGCCGCTCTCTGGCATGACAGAGGGGCAGCCGGGCCAAATCTGCAGCCCATGGCAGCTGCCTAGTCTACCTAAGGCGAGAGTAGCCCCTGGTGGTAGCTCCCCCTGCCCCACCCCTTCCCTGGTCTGCCTTGCCCCAAGCAGGAGCTAAGCTCCATGTAGGAAGTGCTGAAACGGCTGGGTTCAGCCGTGTTATCGTGCTGCCAATCCCGCCCGTCTGCGTAGAGGAACCCATCCACTCTGCGCTGGGGGTCGGCATTTAACCCTACGTGCCACGTGTGCACAAGCAGCGGCAGCTGTCTGAGCCGTCGTGGTGCTCAGGCTCGGCCTCGGAGAGCCCTGGCATTGGTCCATCTCTGAGCACGGCCCTGCCCACCTTGCTTCACCCACAATCTGTACCTACAGGGGGCTGCAGCCCAACCGTTGCACACCGTCCACGTGTGAAGTCCGCTCCTCCACGGGCGGGTTTCCCCCTTTACAAATCTAGAACCCTAACGAAATACGTGGCAGCCGCTCGGAAACGGCAGTTCAGGAACTGCAGCCCAGCGAGCGGTAACAGAGGCTCCTCTGCTTAGAGAGCTGAAGAATACGACGTTTTGCCACCACTTTGCACGGTAAGAATCATGGTCAGCAGCGCGGCCAAACAGCACCTTGTATTGCACAGGGAAAAACCCTGATTTAAGGATTTAAACGACATTAAACTAACATTAAGGCTGATTTTCCAGCCAACATGGGTCCAAAGGCTTTAGGTCAGATGATGTTTCAGCCAGTCAGGACTGAGAATAAAATAGACAACGTTTTATAGACAGTGCAGGTTGCAATGGTGACCGTTAAGGCTGCCAGATACTTTCCATTATAAGATCCTTCTTTCAATTTCTTATACATTTGCCAAAATGTAACCATTCCGTCTGAAATTTTCCTTGCCAGGTGTCTGCCTCAGGTGGAGATGTTCTGGAAAGTTTCAGATAAAATGGTCCAGCCTTTTCTCTGAACAAAATTAGGAAAAATATGTTGTTTTCCCCGTGTTAACAATAGCCACACCAAGCATGGGGGTGGGTACTACTGCAGCGCTTTCACAGTGCCCCGCCGGGCTGCAGAGGGGGGGAGCTGGAAACTGAAGACCCCCACATCCCCCTCCAGGTTCTCCCACACCCTGCACTCTGCCACACAGAGCCACGCTCACGCAAGGTCAGTCTCATGCCTGGGCCCCCCGTCCCCATCCACCGCAAAGGGCTGAGCGTGGCAACAGCAGGGAGGGCTGGATTTGGGGCTGCTGAGGGGTGACGCAGGTCACAGGGGTTTTACCATCTCAGCCTTTCATTCAGGGACTGATTTATTTTTAAACACAGAATCCCTTTGATTGTTGCTTCTTCGTGTTTAGGAACAGGCCAGGCCCAGGTACGCTTGGCCACCTGTGCGATGGAGCCACACAGCACGGGCTCTGTTAACCCGCCCACAGCGCACAACGTGGGACGGGGAGACCCAAAGGCAAGGGCAGGGGACGGGCTGGCAGCACAAACCCTGCCAGGTGTGCTGGGCACCTTCCGACGCAGTGGTCCTGGCGGGGAAGACAGAGGAATCAGAGGCTGGGACTCTGGAGGGGCCCCGCTGGAGAGATGCTCCCGGTTAGCAGTGTGGAAGTACTCCCTCCAGGCAGCCTCCTGAGGTCACATGCCGTCAGACCCAGGGAGGCTGAGTGGGGGCGACACAGCAAGGGCCCAGGCCCACAGAGCTAGGCTAACTGGTCTGCACTGGGGGACCCAGATACCACGCTCCTGCCACTTGCCTCTGGAAGCGTTACCAGATGAGCATGCCACATACCATAGGCACCGACTCCATGGGTGTTCCGGGGCTGGAGCACCCACAGAAAAAAATCGTGGGTGCTCAGTACCCACCAGCCACAGCTGTTTGGCAATTTGGGGGAGGACAGAGAGCAATGAGCGGAGGCCTCACGGGGGGCGGAATGGGGGCAGGAAGAGGCAGGGCAAGTGTTGGCCCTCGGGGGAGGGGGTGGAGTGGGGGCGGGGCCTCGGGCGTACCCCCGTGGGGAAAAGTAAAATGCAGGGCCTATGCCACATACACAATATAATCTTATACTTCAAGTGCTGTTCTTGTCCGTTTCTCCTTAATACCTTTCGTAGGCGAGAGCTAGCAATCCTCACACACCGCTGTATTAGTGCTGACAAGATACCTTACAATACTGGCAACGTAACTGCATCTAGTCACCCCAACGTATAAGCAGGACTTAAAAACCCACGATGAGATAGGTTCCTGATGAGACAGTACTGACAATGACTTCTCCTTTGGAGGAGTCCTCTCATTAGCATAGATATGAGTCGCTGTGTTTGCTCTTGGCCTGTGTGCGTAGGGTTTACGTTGTCTTTCTGTGTTGTGCTCGACTTTCATGCTAAAATGTATTGGAAAAAATATTTTAACTGTTATTTCTAAACAAATTTCCTCCAACTTCAAAGCCCACACGGAAGGCTGGGTTCAGGGAAAGTCTGATGCTTCCACAGAAGACCGTATCTTAACTAGTGAGCAGCCTTCTCTGAAACGGTTGCCCAAAGGGGACTTGTTTGCAGAAAGCTCTAATTGCCTGAAAACAGGCTTGGGACTAAAATACCTCCTGACCCCAATGAGAGCATCCCAGACAGTCCCAGGTGAGAGTGTGTGACGGAGAGTCTATGGCTAGGGCTGCACTGAGGTTTGCGGTTATAGCAGGGCTTAGATCCCTTTCCTAGGTCTGAGTAACGTGCAGCGCACACGCAGGGTGAAGAGTGCATTTTCAGGGACACTCAAAGTCAAGCTATTGAGGTGTTTAGGAGTTGGATGCAGTTCCCCATGAAACGTAGCCTGGGATCTCACCTTTCCTCCACTCCCTCCAGCTACCAAAGGGCTGGGACGGGACACTTCAGACTTTAGGCCTGCGCAGCTCCAGACTAAGGCCCCAATCCAGCAAAGCACTTTAGCATGTGCTTGAAGTTTTGTAAGTGCTTTGAAACGGTGCTAGACCGGGGTCTGAGTCCCAGATACCAGCTCGTTTTATATTAAAAAGGAGACACGTTATGTGACTTTTGCCAAAGGAAGCTGACAGAGATTGCCGCCTCCGTCATTCCACAGCCAGCAAAGGGCTGGAGTAGGAGTGAGCCTTCACTCCCCTGTCCTACTGCCCAACCTACCTCCCCAGCCTCACTCCCCTAGCTCCATGCAGCCCCTCTAGCTAGCTCCCCCATGTGTCCCTTGGTTAGGTCATGTCACAGGAAGGCCTAGTCTGGCACACCTAGCCGGGTTCATTGGCGTAGGGCTGCTCTCCTGGGCAGCACAGGAAATCTGCCATTTGTGCTTCTTGGGGAACCTTTGCTGGAAGGGAAGCCGCCCCCTTCCTGCTCTGTCCAGCACTTGGGGGTCGGGGGGCGGAGCAAGGAGGAGGCACCCAGAGGAGGAGGCATTCAGCAGCTGTCCTCCAGGAAGCAGAGGTGGTCCCTCGCTAGGGAGGTGCTTCCTGCTCTGGGCTTACACAAAGCACTGCTTAACCTGTGGAAGTGGCAGCTGACTTTGCAGGGACACAAGGTGTTCGAGAGCAAGGGAGGGACCCTGAAAGTAAGGTACTAGGACAGAGAATGGGAGTGGCCAGGCTAAGCCTCTGAGCATGCCCAGTGGGAGCTGGATAGTTGAAGTGCCAGAGCAGACTCGGGCTGGGCTGAATGCTCGCGCAGGCAGAGGTGACGCGTGGGGGGCGGGGCATACGACGGGGCTTTCCCCCCCCAAATCTGCCTCCTGAATGCTCACCGTTCCAGCAGTCATCTAGCTTCAGAGGTGGGTGGGGAAGTCCTCACAATCAGCCCTCAGGCTGCGCATCTGCCAAGCACGTTAGCCCCGGGCACGGCTCGTGAGGATAGGACGCAGTAGAAGCATGTGGACATGTGATGGTCAGTCCTAACCAGCCTTGTGAGCTTTAGCTCCCCCTGCTAGGGCGGTCACTGGCTTCCGGGTCAGGGGAGGGGCGCTCCAACCCAGCCCGGTCTCTGGCCAGTGAAGTGCAGGCAGGAGACTGGCCTGGACGTAGGACGGGGCATTCCTGCAGTGCATGATCCAGGGCTCCCGGCCGCTGCATTGTCCTCCCAGGTGGTTAGTTTTTAATGACACCGCGGTGCTGAGTGGAGGTCGCATTGCCAACACAGCAGGGAGAGCAGCTGAGGCACATAGGCCCAAGGAGATTTGAAATGAGGAAACAGGCGGAACTTTTCTTTCTGCGGGTTCTGAAGCGTCTGCAGTGTAATTTCTGTTCTTCCACTGTGCCACAACTGGGTCCATGGTGACTTCATGGAACCACCTGGAGGAGCTGCTGGTTTTACTGGCTATAATGGGAAACTTGTTCTGCTTGGAAACTGGCACGTTGCCTTTCCTGCTTGCATTGCCTACACACAGCAGAGGAAGGGCAAACACTCGACAGAGAGCCCCCAGCATTCGTTAGCACCGTGGCCTTTGGAGTCACTTTTTGTTCAGCTCTAGTTATGTTCTGCAGATATGGAGATTATCAACGTAACAGGGACTCCTCCCTCCACAGCCGCCCATTCGGCATCACAAGTCCCTAGCCCCTGCCCTGGTCTGGCTAGCAAACGAAAACTTAAAAACCAGAGAGAGGAGGCGATATGACAGGATAGACGGGGAAGGGGGCAGGAAATTAAAAACCTGTCCAGCTAGACAGAGCGACTGCCTTAGCAGCCCATCCACACGAAGGTTGAAACCATGCTAGCAGCAGCCATATGGCGGACATCTCTGTCCTGCTCTACCAGTGATTTCAGGCCATCGTCCGACTCCTGGGTGGCTGCACATGGAAACGCAGCACTGTTGTGCCAGAGACACCAATCAATCATTATTTCACCCGCCGTCAGCTCCCGGTTGGGGGACTCTCGACGTGTGCTAGATCGCAGGCTGCCACTCTACAGTGTCAGCAGATGGCACCGACTTCCTCGCAGCGTCGGAGCCAATCACAATGGGAACCACAATCCAGCAGCCCTGGGAGGCCTCCCAGAGATGCTGCCTCCTGCTGATGGGTCCTGACAAGTGAAGAATCAAAGCACCCTGCAGCAAGCACCAACGATGGGATTCCTCTCTGCTTTTAGCGCCCAGCATGAGGAGCGGGGGGAAGGTGGCCAGAGGGTCTCATTGTGCGCAGCAAAAAGGTGAAAAGATCAGAGGCTTACACAGATACAGCCCCAAAGGTGCACTGTCTGCTCGTCCTCTCCAGCACCTGTCCTCTGGACATCTCCAACGCTCCTTAATGTAACCCCCCAGCTAGTCAGAGGTTGCAAGGCCAGATGGGACCATTGTGATCATCTACTCTGACCTCCGGTAGGGCACAGGCCAGAGAGGATTAGGCCAAAAGAAACCTGATGAGGTTCAACAAGGACAAGTGCAGAGTCCTGCACTTAGGACAGAAGAATCCCATGCACTGCTACAGACTAGGGACCAAGTGGCTAGGCAGCAGTTCTGAAGAAAAGGACCTAGGGGTTACGGTGGACGAGAAGCTGGATATGAATCAACAGTGTGCCCTTGTTGCCAAGAAGGCTAACGGCATTTTGGGCTGTATAAGTAGGGGCATTGCCAGCACATCGAGGGACGCAATCATTCCCCTCTATTTGGCATTGGTGAGGCTTCATCTGGAGTACTGTGTCCAGTTTTGGGCCCCACACTACAAGAAGGATGTGGAAAAATTGGAAAGAGTCCAGCGGAGGGCAACAAAAATGATTAGGGGGCTGGAGCACATGACCTATGAGGAGAGGCTGAGGGAACTGGGATTGTTTAGTCTGCAAAAAAGAAGAATGAGGGGGGGATTTGATAACTGCTTTGAACTACCTGAAAGGGGGTTCCGAAGAGGATGGATCTAGACTGTTCTCGGTGGTAGCAGATGACAGAACAAGGAGTAATGGTCTCAAGTTGCAGTGGGGGAGGTTTGGATTGGATATTAGGAAAAACTTTTTCACTAGGAGGGTAGTGAAGCACTGGAATGGGAGGTGGTGGAATCTCCTTTCTTAGAGGTTTTTAAGGTCAGGCTTGACAAAGCCCTGGCTGGGATGATTTAGTTGGGGACTGGTCCTGCTTTGAGCAGGGGGTTGGACTAGATGACCTCCTGAGCTCCCTTCCAACCCTGATATTCTATGATTCTATGACCTGCCCCACAATCATTCCTAGAACGGATCGGTGAGGAAAACATCCACTCTGGATTTTAAAATGGTCAGCAACGGAGACTCCACCACATCCCTTGGTAAACTGTCCCAAAGTTTCACTGTTCAAAATGTAGACCTTATTTCGAGTCTGAACTTGCCTCGCTTCAACTTCCTAGATCTTTCTCTGCTAGAATGAAGAGCCCAGGCTAGTCTACACTCCCGCGCTACATCGGCACAGCTGCATCGATGCAGATGTGTCACGGTAGCGCATCCGGTGAAGGCGTGCTAAGCCGACGGGAGAGCGCTCTCCCAGAGGCATAATTATTCCACCTCAATGAGAGGCGGAAGCTGTGTCGGTGGGGGATCGTCTCCCACCGACACAGCGCGGTGTGGACAGCGCTGTGAGTCGATGTAACTTGCGTTGCTCGGGGGTGGCTTTTTCACACCCCTGAGTGACGTAAGTTGCATCAACTTAAGCGGTCGTGTAGGTAAGCTCCCAGTATTAAATATTTGTTCCCCGTGTAGATACTTACCGACAGTAATTAAGTCACCCCTTTGTGATGGGGTTTATAAACCCTACACCAGTGACGAAGGGGTGTGGGCAAGGCTGGCCCCACCCCCCTGGCCCTGTCAATCATGTCAGGGGTGGAATAAGGGCTGAAAAGGAGGAAGTTCCCGGCAGTTGCCAGGCAGCTCTTGGAGAGAGCAGATGGTGGCTCTACAGCTCCACAGGAGACTCCTGGATGTCTTCGGGGAACTTCCCTCCGGAAGGCCATTTTCCAGATCCCCACCGCCAGGCCTACAGGGAGAAAAGGACCCTGGTCTACTGGCCGGGTAAGACAGGTTTGGCAAGCTCCACACTAAAGGGACTCGGTGCAAGGGAGCTTATACATGGGCAAGGGACTCTAACTCAGTGCATATTCGATACCCCTACTGAGGCAAATGGAGGTGCCCTAAGGATTTCTCGGTGTCCCTACAGTAGGACGCACCCATCAGCAGCCCAAGAACTGTGACCCCACTTAATCTTCCATGTATTAAATAGTGATAGACTCAAGGAGCTCCATCTATCAGGCAGGTTTTCTAATCCTTTAATCATTGTCATTAAATTAATCATTTAATCTTCTCTGAACCTTCTCTAATTTATCAACCCCTTTCTAGAATTGCGGGCACCAGAACTGGACACAGGATTCCAGCAACAGTCACACCAGGGCCAAATGCAGAGGTAAAATAACCTCTCTGCTCCTACTCGAGAGTCCCCTGTTTATACATCCCAGGATCCCATTAGCTCTTTTGGCCACAGCGTTCACCAGGAGCTTGTGTTTAGCTGATTATCCCCCATAACGCCCCAAATCTTTTTCAGAGTCACGGCTTCCCAGGATAGAGTCCCCCGTCCTGGGACTGTGGGCTACATTCTTTGTTCCTAGATGTACACACTTACATTTAGCCATATTAAAATGTACGGTTTGCTTGTGACCAGTTTATCAAGTGATCCAGATCGCTCTGTATCAGTGACTTGACTTCTTCACTATTTACCATTCTCCCAAGTTGTGTGTTATCTGCACACTTTAAAGGTCACTGATAAAAATGTTAATAGTGCAGGGCCAAGAACCGACTTGGTAACACACCTGCTTAATGACAATTCCCTGTTCACGGTTACATTTTGAGACCTATCAGTTAGCCAGTTTTTAATCCACGGTGTGCCATGTTAACGTTCGATCTTTGTAGTTTTTTAATCAAAATGTCACACGGTACCAAGTCAAACACCTCACTGGGAAGACACTGGCTCTAGAGGGCCCAGGAAGAACTGTTTGGAAGCGTTACCTCATTGCTAGGCAATCCGAGCCCTCCATTGCAACAGCAGAACATTAGACCAATCAACAGCTCGGGAAGGCAGCCTTGAGGGAGGCTCTTTACTGGCTGAAATGCTGCTCTCCCCTTCTCCTCTCCGGCATGTGAATCAACAGTGGAACCATAAGTAACTAGTTCACTCCAAGCCTCTGATTTTCCCGTTTGTTGCCTTGTTCTTGCTGAGCACTGCCTGGAAGGTATTCCCTACCTGGGATCGGTGAGCACTCACTCTTTTCTATTTCCTGCTGCCCACAGCTCTGGAGCGAGGTGTACAGCCTGCCGTGCATTCCTGCTCCGCTCCCTGGATCAGCGTCACTCATCTGAGCGCTCCAGGGCAGCACGCTCGACTCTTTCCTAACACACTGTTTACTTCCAAACCCAGTGACGGGGTTAATTCTCTGGCTTCCAGCAAACGGAACCAGGGGCGATTGGCAATCCATTCATGCATCACTAGGCTGCAGGGGCGTAGCTCTGCCTCGCTCCTGGGTTCCACATCGGATCCACTCCGGTACCCTTGGTGAGAGGCTAGCAGGGCCAGATTGCTCCAGAGAGGAGACTCCACATGCCAGGCACAGAGCTAGTTAAAGGCACAGTGGCCCCTGATTTCACAGTCTCTCTTTGAAATGCTGGCATGGAGTCTAAACTAGTGACCAACAAAACGGTGAAGGTTTGAAAAAGCATAACCTGGCCCCACCCCATCTCCCCAGCCAGCCACCCTGAATGTCCCCCAGGGTCTGTTCTTCTTTAAATTGGACAGGTCTTATTGCTGCATGGGGGCAGAGGAAGCTTATCAAATAGGAGGTTAATAGGTGACATCACTGTCTGTAAGTACCTGCACAGAGAGCAAGTATCTGAGAGCAGAGGGCTCTGCAGCCTAGCAGGGAAAGGCAGAACAAGAGGCAACGTCTGGACGTTGAAAGTGGCAAACTTCCAATTGGAAGGCAGACCCAGTTTTTTACAGGCAGAGTAACGAACCCGTGCAGAGACGTACCCAGGGAGATGGTGGATCCCCCGGCACTCAGAGAGTTCAGCTCGCGAATGGACGCCTCTTTCTCACAGAGAAAGCAGCTCTGGGCTGCATGCAGAAAGCCCTGGGCAAGGTTACCTGGCCTGTGCTCTGCAGCAGAACGGATTAGATGGTCCTAGAGGTCCCCCTTGCCCTGGAAAGTCTGAATCTATTAATAATCCTCTAACTGCACCAGAAAACTGTCTGCCCTGCCGAGCGAGTCCACTCCCCCATGCTCTGCGCCTGTCTGCTGTGGCGGCTTGTCAGGCTGAGCCCGGGGCTAATTCTCTCTGCAAGGGAAAGGCTCTGCCACAAAGCTACACTCCCAACCTGCTCCTTAATCTGTTTGTGAAGGGGGCAGATTTCTCTCTGTACCATAGCCATAATGCTCTTCTCCAGCAAAAAATCTGCGTCAGTAGCCAAGTGCTTTAAACAACTCTCTAACAACAAACCATTGTGCAACCCAGCACTCATCTGCAACCCTGAATAACTACAGGGCTGCTGTGTATTTGTCACACTCCTGCACTGCCCAGTAGCAGAGTCTGACCCCACACCTGTGAATGCTACAGCACAGAGCTCTGTCATTTTGCCTACAGGAGCAACTAACAGGAAAGGGTGGGGGGAGGAGTGCATGCTGCTGTCCTATATGAAGCTTGACCCCTACAGGAGGTGCAACAAACACACGGCCAACAGGTTACACAGTGACTTGTGAGCCACGGTGCAATATTAGACATCAGGATTCCTGGTCTCAGTTCCTCGCTCGGGGAGTAGATTGTGGTCTAATGAATGTAACACCAGCCTTGTTTGGGGCATGTGGTTGTGACACTCTGTACCCCAAAGCAACACCCTGGCACCCCCATATTCACTAAGGTGCTATAATTATAAAATGTTTTGTACAAAGTATACCTTGTGAGGGATCATTTTAAACATCTTGATCTACTGAACATTAATACCCTGTCGGATTGCGTGTGCTGTCATTGTACGGGAAGTTATGAAGTTTTGCTATGTGTGCGTTACTGAAATGTGTTGTAAGGTTGGAAACACCCACAACCAACCTTTCAGGAGCAACAATGGAGGAGCGAGATGTATTGAAGGCTCATTAAGGGGAATCCGCGCTCCCAAGGACTACCCCAGAAACTACATACAATGGAGACCTCTCCGAGATAGCACACAGACACTGGAGACTGCTTGACTCATGTCATAGCAAAGGATCTTTCCACCAAGCTGGAAGAAGCTATAAAAGGGGCAAGTGACATCATCGCTTGTCCTCCCTCCCCTCACAACTCAACACCTGGAAACACGTCTGGAGAACAAAGACTTTGAATGGGGGAGGTGGTCCCAGGCTGAAAAGAGGACTCCCATCAGGGTGAGACACTGCTTGATTCAAACCCTGTCTAGTTATAGAACTCAGACTGCAATTCTTCTTTTATTTCTTAGGTGACTGACTTTGATCTGTACGCTTGCTACTTATAATCATTTAAAATCTCTCTTTCTGTAGTTAATAAATCTGTATTATATTCTACCTAGAACAGCTGGTTTTGCTTGAAGTGCTGGGGGAATCTACTCAGGAACAAGAGCTGGTGGCATGTCCTCTCCACACTGAGTGAGGGGTGGACTAGGTTATAAACGTACACTGCTCAGGCTTCTGACCAGGACAAGACGGTCCAGTTCTGGAATGCCAGGCTGGGGATTTGGGGGGAACTGGCTGGAGCGTCTATATTGTTGGTTCATGAGTGGCTGGCGAAAGCATTCATGTAACTCAGGGTACATCTACACTACACGGGGGAGTCGATTTAAGATACGCAAATTCAGCTACGTGAATAGCGTAGCTGAATTCGGCGTATCGCAGCCGACTTACCCCGTTGTGAGGACGGCGGCAAAATCGACTTCTGCGGCTTCCCGTCGGCAGCTCTTACGACCACCTCCGCTGGTGGAGTAAGAGCGCCGATTCGGGGATCGATTGTCGCGTCCCAACGGGACGTGATAAATCGATCCCCGAGAGGTCGATTTCTACCCACCGATTCAGGCAGGTAGTATAGACCTAGCCTCAGTTAGGGGTGTCCCTGCCCGTGGATGGCTGTGTGAGTGCAGGACCCGGAGGGGTTTGCAGCTTGCCACAACGTCACAGTGTGAGAGGGAGCCCACACTGGTAAGACAGAGGGCTCACCAGTACCCCAGTTCAAGGTTGCACCCCAGCAAACCATCCCAGTTGGGGAACCAACCTGAGGACATAAATGCCTGAGCGTTTGCCACTTGACCTGAAGACCCCACCCTCTTAGCAAGGAAGCAGTACCTGAGTCAATGCAATATAGTCTAGCTGCTAGCTGGTAACACAGACCACCACCAGGGTCAGGTGGGTTACACCAGCACCTAATTTGACATTCTTCTCCTAAAAGACAATGGCAAAGTGGAGGAGATGTGGCTCTATTACATCAGCAACTTCCAGCTCTGTCTGGTGATCTTGGGTAAGCTCTCAGTGACCCGCTCTGTGGAATGGGTGACTGACAGTTACTAGCGTGCGACGCTGATGCACAAGAGAGGCTGGCAAGCCACAGACCCGTTAGCAGCACTCAGTCGCAGAGCGGAGATTAGGGCTTGCAGGGCAGTGTCTCTCCTGCTAGGCTACTGCATGCAGGGCTCCTGCCCCTCCCTTTGGGTTTTTCTGCCCCCAAACCACAGAGAGGCTGCACAAGCCATCCTGCAGCAGGGATGCAGAACATGTGACCAGTGCACAAGAGCTGGTACACTGCCCATCCTAGTGACATGGACCTTTCCCCACAGTGACCCTGAATGGGCTCCTGTAAACACCCCAGCCCCACTGGGGCTCCCATCTTCCTGCGGACCCCATGCTCACTCCCAGATGCAGGCTGACGCCACATTCCCACCCCAAAACCAAGCTGGGCCCCTGCCCATCCCATGGTGGGATCAGCGCTCAGACAGTACCAGAAAACGCACAGCAGTTCTGTGCCCTGACCAGCCCAGACCTGTCAGGTCCCGAGGAGCCGCTGGCAGCCCTGCTGGCCCCAGGAACCCACCGCTTGCCATGAGGAGGCCAGGTGAGGCTGCCTGCCCCTACACACACTCCTGCTCGGGAGACCTGGGCTCAAGCCTATAAATTAATGTTTAAAACTGTGATTCTTTAACCCTGGTGGGGGACTCCCCACCCCCCGACTCTGGACCAGCATCAGTGGAGCACTGGCAGGAAACAATGGCAAAAGGTAAGGCTGAGGACAGGGAGTGAATCAACGGGGATGGAGGGGCAGGGAGACAGGCTCCGCCGGGAAACAGGGAACAGCAGCAGCATGGTCACCCCTGTAACATCACATGGGACTGATCCTGCCACCACTGAAGTCAGTGCAAGACACCCCTTGATTTCCTGGGGGCAGGCGGCTTGTCTGCTCGTGCAGTGCCAAGCGCAGATCAGCAATAGCATGGCCAGTGCTGCAGAGGGCTCCCTTGCTCGGGACAGGGAGACCCCATCAGGCAGGGCCCCAGACAGTGTCTCCATTCCCCCTGCCTCCCCAGGGCACTCCCCACCAACGACCCTGGTGCTCCGGGAAGGGCAGCCGCTAGCAGTGTGCAAACTCCCATGCACCAAACAAGCTGTCACGCCAAGCGATCTCAATGGGGAGGCAGCCGGGCTCAGACGAGCAGCCCCCTCCTCTCTCGCCAGGCAAGGCACACTTCCCCCAGGGGCACACTGCAAACTGCTGCACCCAGCTCTCTCTCCAGTTCACATTCAGTCGTGCCGAGAGGCCCCACTGTGCTAGGTGCTGCGCAGACATATGGGCACCGCAGACCCAGTGAGCACCAGCAAGAAACCAAAGGTTATCTGGACCCCACTCAAACCCAGCATTGTTTGCCCTGGCCTCTCGCGCTCCTCGGGGCTTGCTGATCTTCGCGCCGCTGGACAGAGGTCAAACGCCACAGCTGCCACCAGCAAGGTTTTAAAGGCGACTCGAGGACGGTCCTGAAGGCAGGAATTGCCAGAGGAGATCAGACCAGCAGCCTATGAGCCCAGCAGGGAGGAAGGCAGGACGCTTCCCCGCGAGCCCAGCTAGTCAGTGGTTGCTCATCCCCTGAAGCACACGGGGTTATGCCCCTTCAGAGCACTGACCTGGGTGTTTGTGTCCTGGGAACTGGCCTGAGATCTCAGCTCCTTTCTCAAGGGGACCGCCGAGCAGCCGCAAACCACTGGCAATCACTCCTACCCTCAGCAGGATTTGAACTCGCAAGACAACAGCAAACATTCCCATTCCCCCCACCCCCAGGCATCAATCCCTGCTAATGCCACACCATTGCCTCCTGGGCATGGGCTGACTGCCAACTTCACGGGCACCGTGCCAGAGAGAGCCCCACACCCGACGTGCCGCTGCATGCCACCCACACCGAAGGGCCGCAGCCTCCTGCAGCCCAGCCCAGCAGCACTGCCTGCCACTTCCACCGCCCCCCCCAGCACACTCCCCTCCCCGCCCTGCACAGCGGTGAGCTGCTAGTGGCTCCAAGAGGCCCTGCGTGGGAAGGAGACGGCTGAGCGGGGCTGGGGACGAAGGAGTGGCGGTACCTGGAACGCTGGCTTAGCGCCCGATCAGAACGGCAGGGAGGAAAACCGAGTGGTGCCCAGAGACAGACCAGATTCAGGACTCCTGGGTTCTAGTCCTAGCTCTGCCACTCAGTTGCTGTGCGATTTTCAGCATCTTCCCCTGCCTCCCAAGGAGTACAAGGCCTAATTCGTTGTCAAGTGCTTTGAGGCCCTTTCCTCTGGGGATCTCAAAGCAAGGGAGGTGGTAGGTGTAGTGCAGGGGTGGGCAAACTACGGCCCGCAGGACACATCCGGCCCGCCAGCCATTCTAATCTGGCCCTCAAACTCCTGCTGGGAAGTGGGGTCTGGGACTTGCCCCACTCCGGCGCTTCTGGGAGCCGCTTGAGGTAAGCGCCGCCCGGAGCCTGCTCCCCTGAGCCTCGCCTTGCGCCCTAACCCTCTGCCCCAGCCCTGATCCCCCTCCCGCTCTTCAAACCCCTCAGTCCCAGCCCAGAGCACCCTCCTACACCCCAAACTCCTCATCCCCAGCCCCACCCCAGAGCCCTCACCCCTCCCACACACACACACCCTGAACTCATTTCTGGCCCCACCCCAGAGCCCACACCCCCAACTAGAGCCCTCCCTCCCTCCCACACCCCAACCCCAGTTTTGTGACCATTTATGGCCCGACATCCAATTTCTATTTCCAGATGTGGTCCTCGGGCCAAAAAATTTGCTCACCCCGGTCTAGTGGCTAGAGCAGCGAATAAGGGTGCCAGCCCTGCCATTTCTTTGCTGTGTGTTTTGGGCCAGTCGCGTCCCTTCCCTGGGTCTCAATGCCACGGCCTGGCTTGGTCAGCTGGTTTGAGGCGCTAGAGGAGCGTGAACGCTGGTTATTTGCGCAGCAGACGGAGGAAGGGCAGTGTCGAGGCAGACGACCGGCTGCCTCAGCAGAGGGGCTGCTCGGGTAGAGATCTACCCACCCAGGAGCGAGCCTGGCTGCTTTTCTCATCCTTCCCCAAGCCTCGGGCGGTGGCGGCAGCCTGGCACGTGCTAACTGGCAGGTGCTGTCACGCGGCTCCCAGAAGAACAAGGGAGCTACCAGGGAAGGCCCACGGCACAGGGGCAGTTCAGCAGCTTTGATGCCACCTGAATCATGGCAAGTGCTGGATGCGTCGCAATGCCTTGGCAGGCCCGGAAGCGCCTGCTTCATGCAGAGCCCAGACCTGCGTCCTGGCCGACATGGTGCTCTGCCAATGCCAGGGACAAAGCAGGCCTGCGGGGAGCAGGAGGGAGTGGGTGTCTGGCTGCTGGCCCATCGCTGGTGGCTGGCGATAGCTGCAGCTCAGTGAGATCCTCTCGCAGAAGCGGCATTTTATCAGTGTTGTTGTTTGTGTTATTCCCTCCCGTGTGTTTATCTGCAGACTCGCACACTACACCCGGCATTGTAAATAAATCTCCAGCTGTTCAGAACTCGCAGACACAACTCTGGACTCCTTCCCACCATAAACCGCACAGCTCCCCACGGCCCAGTTACGGTAAGTGCCTGTCCTTTTCACTTTGAAGAGGCTTTCAAGGAGCAACTTTCTGCCCACCACTGGCGGGGCTGGCCCTGGAAGGACATCCACAGCATTACAGCCACTCT
Organism: Chrysemys picta bellii; assembly: GCF_011386835.1. NCBI lineage: Eukaryota > Metazoa > Chordata > Testudines > Emydidae > Chrysemys > Chrysemys picta. The sequence goes on from NC_088811.1 coordinate 18,846,960, forward strand.
GCCACCCTAGCCTGTGCTCGGTCAGTCCCAGCTCAGAGCACGCTGCAGGTAGCGCCATCGGAACACAGCCGCCAGCTGATTCAGAACCTGGGCCATGCGGAAATCTTATCACACCCGTGTCGATACCCTGGGGGGGGGGGGGGGCACCTGGCTTTGCGCACTAGCCTCTTGCTACTTAAGTCACAAGTGAAAAGAGTTTGGGGACCTGAGCCCCAGTCACTTTTCCCCAGCTGGCTGGTTCAGGATTGAGGTTTATTGGCCGAGCTGGGAGGAGAAGGCAGGACAGGACTAGTAGAGGATGCTAAAGGTCAAAATTAAGGGGCATTGGCAAGGGGGAAAGTGGGGAAGGGGGATCATCACAGGATCTGTGTGCACTGTGGTCTAGTTCACAGACATTGAGGATCTGGCCCCGTGTTGCTCACCAGTTGTGCCATCACTTCTCATTCACAAGCACTAGGGTCCAGCTGCAAAGTGCTCCAAACAGCTGGAGTCCACCCCTTTATTTCTCCTCTCCCATCTCTAATCCCTTCTTCCCCTCCAGCCGCTCCTCCCTGCAGCCTCTTCCTCACTCTGCTTCTCTAGTTAGTTCTCAGGGTAGGGAATAAAACCAACGTTTCTCGCACTTCAGTGTAACTGACTCAGTAGACCTCTGCATGGACACTGGAAGGGACTCCCTCCTGGGCTAGTGCTGGATGGTAATTGCCTATATAATTAAATGCCACTTTTTAGGATATCAAAGCCCTCAACTGCAGTCGATGGTAACTCAGCCCTTGGAGTATAAAGCTCATTAGGTGCATTGCCCAAGAGCTGCAGGCAGCAAAATGGATCTAAACTGGACCTACAGCATCTCATTGGGTCAGGGCACGCAGCGCAGAAAGGGCAGCCAAGGAGCTGCATCTGTCCTGCCAGTTCCAGGCTGCTCTCCTGGCAGTGCGGACAGCTCCCCGCACCCAACGCCAAGACCTCGGTGCAGACGAACCGGGCTCAAAGGGTGGCTCTGACTTGTACTGGGACGGCCTTGCAGTGACGCTCCCACCTCAGCAAGGCCCCGTCCAAGGCAGCAGTGACCCCACACTCCATGCTTTGCCCTGACACAGGGCAGTTTGGCCTTGGGTGGGCCTGAGCACGTTAGCGGGAGCTGTAACCCCCAGGAAGGGATGCACGTATGCGGGGAGAGGGACGCCACCGCTCCCAGGAGGGGCATCTCCAAACGCCCCTTGGCCCCGCCAGTGCCAGGCTGCCAACGCCCAGCACTCGCTATCACTGCCCTCAATGTCACGAGGTCAGCTTAGAGCTCAGGAGATCTTTGAAACAATACGTCTGGGGTTCTCGCTGTTTGCTTTCTGGTTCGGGGGGGGGGGGGGGGGGGACGTTTTCAAGCTTTTCTCCGCAGTCAGCAGGGCTGGGAACTTCCTTTAAAAAAAGAAATGAAAGGCCAGGCTCTCTCGGAGTGCCAGGACTCCGGGAGCTGGGGCTTTAAGGGATGCACCAAATATCATGAGACTCGTATTAAAATGGCAAGAGTTGGTAACGCTGTAAGTGACCAAAGGAAAACAGCGACAAGAATGCAGGCCTCAGCCCTGGGCACAGACATAGGCAGGGCAGGGTTCCCGGTTCCTTCCCCATTGTGACGAGCGGAGCCAAGGGACGGCCCTTGGCACAGCTGTCAATGGGGCTCAGGCATTTCCCTCTCAGCAGAGCGCTGGGATCTCCCGCAGCGTGGCAAGCCTGGGGCTCCGTGACGTGCAGACGCACAAATGTGCTGATGTGGCACAAAATCCCTCATCAAAACGGGAACGCGCGCTCCAGGCCAGCCTGTGCACAGCCACGAACTCCTGTCCAGGAGGGGTAGCTAATGAGGAATCCATCTGGGCCTGGCCAAGAAGCTTTGCTGCAGATGTATTTATCCTCCTTGCAGTTGAAAGGCCCCCTATCTGCCTCTGGCTCTTTACTGGGGCCTAGTATAATATTTTCACCAGGCAGAGCGAAGAGGGTCTTGCAAACCCAACGGCAGCTGCTTGTCCGTCACTACAACACCCCGCTTTGCTTTGCCTGGCCGGGGGCCAGCGGAACAAACTGAAACCCAATCCCCCCGGCCGACCCGCCAGCACAGTAACCGCACACTGCGCTGTGAACCGGGTACTCGGGATACTTTGCTCAGGGATCCACTTAGCCTCCAAGAGGGAGGGAGTGATTGATAGGGAGAGGGAATGAACGATGACTGATCTGGAATGGGATCCCCACACACACTTTTCCCGCCCCGGCCCCCCACCCTAAGGGAACAAGGAAAGCCAAGGGCATGGTGTGGCAGTGCCAGGGAGCACTGGGGCAGCAGGGAGCAGGCAGCCAGGGGCAGGACAATTTCTCCGCACTGGCCCTTGAAAGCACCGAGTACAGAACGACGCCCATGGCTCTGGCCTCACGCCCATGCAGCAATTCTCCATGTACCCCAGGAACTGTCGGGCCCCGGCCTGACCCTGCAGTGGGATGTGTGTGGCCAGCCCCACAGCTCAGAGCATAGGAGTGGGGTCTTTGTCAGCAATAACAATGCACGGGGAGGGGCAGTCCTACACCCCGCTGGTATCACTGGATCGAGGACTGAGTCCAGGCTGAGGGTATCAGGAGAAGAGCCCATGTTCCCAGCCCTGGGGAGGATGAGGCACGCATGCCATCTGCCTGTGGCGGGCCAGGGGCCCAGCAGGAAAGGAAGGGGAAGCCGTCTGCTCACACACTGGGTGGATGGAAAAGGGCCCCGGATGGTGCGGATATCCTTAACCAGTAAGCATCACCCACCCTCTGGCTTCAGAGTGACTCCCGCAGGCTCCCCCAGCCCCACCCGGCTAGCTGGGCTCTTTATGGCTTCAGAGTGACGCCCACCTGTCCTTGGACTCGGGTCCCAGGTCTGCTCCTCCTGCCTCGGAAGTCAGCAGAAGGCTAGCCAGGTACCAGGTGCTGAGGACTGGCTTGTGTAAGGCACCGTGCTAGGCTGGGGAGGAAATCAAGGGGCTGCTGCACTTGTGCGGCAGATGATTTCACTGGGGGGTTCTTGCTCTGCCTACGCCCACCAGCTCCGGGGCTCTATTGCACCTTGGCTTCATCTCTCCCGCTAGCGTCTGAATCTTTCCCGGGAGTCCTGAGCCCTTGGAGGGGTGTCTGCACAGGGCAGAGCTGGGCTGGGCTGCTCACCCTCCCTTCCCCCCCCAGGACTGTAATGCTTCCTTCTCCACAACACAACTCCTGTCCCGCTGCACAGGGACTGGCCGAATGGAGTGGCAGGTTTCCGCGCCGTCTCACTGCCAGCTGGGAACGGCCGCTCGCAGAGGAGGGTGAGTCCCCCGTACAGCTCTGCCCCTCCCTGTGCACAGCACCCTGCATCTGCACCGCCCTCGGCGACAGAGAGTGAGTCATTCGAGCCAGTTTGCTCCCCATAATCAATTCCCTCCTATGGCTTTTCGATGCACACAACTCGATCGTTCCCGCCGGCTGCCTGCGGACTGAGAGCAGTGCCGAGCAAACGCAGGCTACATCGACGGCACTAACACAGCCAGCTGGGCCTCGCGCACGGAGCGTGGGAGTGAGCGCCAAGGAGTCCAGAGCCCATGCACTCACTGGATGATGTTGAATGAGCCCCAGCCTCACCCCTTGTGCCTCAGTTTCCCCATCTGTACTAGCAGTGACAAAAACCTTGGCCACCACCCAGGTGGATTAATTAGTTAGGCCAATGATTTCAGAGGTCGTGTGGGCACCAACCCCAATCTGAGTGCAGATCGCAGGGCATGAGCAAGACATGGCTGCACTGCGCATTAGCAAAGGGCGTGGCAGGCTGCACGCAGAGAGGGGCTCGCATGAATGGGCTGGGCTTGGGCATGGGCTCAGGGAACACGCACAGGTGCCCAGATGATTTGGGTTTACATGCCAGCTGTGACGCTGCTAGGTGTGAGCTGGGAGGGGGGGCACTGCTGGGGGCACAGATGCATCTCGCAGAGCACTAGATCTGCACAAAGCATCTGTATTTGCGCCGGTCAGCGAGCTGCAGAGGCAAGTCCCTGGCACACATGGTGTATGAGCCCAGACGGCGGCTCCTGAGAGCCACCTGCCAAGCTTACAGGAGAGTGATGTTCCACCCCTCGCCGGGGAGCGTATCTGGTGCAGCCAACACAAGCAAGGAGAGAGGAAATGGAGAGGGCTCCTGCCGGCCTCACCAGGGCTGCTTGGGCGTCCCTGTTACTAGCAGTCTGAGGGCCAAGGTTGCTGCATGACAAATGGGTAGGAGAGCAGGGCTGGGACGCTGGCAGCCCCGTTCCTCAGTCCAGCACCGACCCACTATTAAACAGCAGCAGTTCAGTGGCCGCTCTCAACACTCACCCACGGCTGTGACAGCTCCTGGCCTGCAGGTTCCCGGCCCTGCACCTGCCTTGCCACACTCCCGGTAACCTGGTTCTGACCCTCAGCTCTGATTCCTGACCTCTGACTCTGGCTCCACCCTAGCCTCCAAGTCCTGGCTACCGACGCCTGCTCTGACCACTAGGCCTAAGTACCATGCGGGGAACTGACAGTTTGAGCAGCCCAAACACAGACAATAAGGGAACTAGACAGGATATAGCAAGCCTGGTCCACAAAGGCCAACAGCTCTGCCAGAGAGTGGGAGCCCTACAGACTTTGCAGAGCCAAGGTGCCTCGCTCTGCGCGCACAGAATGCGCTCCTGCACGCTCCAGCCGCTCCGCCTTCCCCTCCCCGAGCCCAAATTCCCCCGCCTGAGAATTCAATAGCAATCGGGACAAATTTTGTGGGTTCCTAAATACGTGTTGGCTCCTATTTCTGCCATGACCACAGTCCTATCCCACTGACCAAGCCAAAGGGGACTGATTATCAGCCCAGTTACTGGAAAGGCCTCGGCCTGAGCGTCTACTTCTAGGACAATTTGAGGACTTGGTTGGAGCTATGTACAGACTGCTGACGACGCAAGCTGCCCGTCAGTTGTAGCAGAAGGGACACTGGCCAGTGGCTACACATGCAGCCTAGTTCCAACGCCTGGTGCATTCATCAAATGGAGTGAGGACACCCAGCGTTATCAAATCCAGTTCAGCCTCAGCAAGGATACTGAAGATGAACTGGCCCAGGTGGAATCCCCAGCCGGCCTGGAGGCTTAGTCAACCGCCTGGCTGATCACCTCCAGCTCCAGCCCCTCCTCAGCAGTACTTCCTCCATTGCCCGAACCCATGCAAGTCAATCAGGTCTGGCCCCACCTCTGACGTAGAGAAGAGGCGACGCTGGGCATCAGGCTTATGCCTATGCCGCAGGGAACCAGGACACTTTACATCAAGATGCCCCATGAAGGTCCAAGCAGGAAAAAAAACCTAAACTATTTGGGACAAGGAGCTACCGGCCATCAAGGCAGCTTTTGAGGGGTGGTGCCACGTCCGAAAAGGAGCCCAGTTCTGATTCAAGTCCTGCCAGAGCACAAGAACCTGGAGTACGTACAGACTGCCAGACGCCTTCGCCGACGCCAGATCTGCTGGTCTCTTTTGTTTGCACACTTCAGCTTTGTTGTAGCCGATCACCCAGGGACAAGAAACGGGACGGCAGAGGCCCTATCCCCCAAAGACGAATTTCTTGAATCTCAAATCTAGTGGTGAGCCTTCTGCCACTGTCAACGGGATGGTCAACAGCAGTCTGATGTTCTGCATCCCCTGCTGTGCCGAATTTGCATATATCAATGCAATCCACATCTCGCCCCAACACAGCAAACTTTCTCCCCTGCTTCCATCTGGACTTACCCTGGAGTTCCCCAGTACCAGCCACTGTGGATTTAGCCTCCCACCTACACCAGTGCACCAGGACCTCAAAGAACACCTGCCGTCCGTCAGAGAAACCTACTAACACCATGCAGACCAAGGCTGTCAGGGTGCCCCCAATCTGGCCATAAGGGACAGGGTGTGACTCTCTGCCCCGAATCCCACATCGAGCCGCCCATCTGCCACACTAGACTACCAATACTGGGCCCCTTGAAGACCATAGAACAGGTAAACCCAGTGGCCTTCAGGTTATAGCTGCCTGAGTCCTTGAAGATCCACCCCGTCTTTCACATCTCAAGCCCTACACCAAGAACCCAAACCCAAACTTCTCCCATCTGCCACTGCCACCCACAACAGTCCATGGACAGGAGGAGCACTTGGTCTCAGGGAGTTAGGGGAAGGCTGCAGTGCCTGTGGACTGGGAGGGCTATGGGCCAGACGAGCAGTCTTGAGACCTGGTAGAGAACATCTGTGCCCCAGACCCATTGCGAGAATTCCATCGGAAGTACCCCAAGAAACCAGTCGCCGAGGTCCCTAGGAAGTGCCCTGGAAGAGGGGATGCTGTCAAGAATCAGGGCCTGCATCAGAGCCAGTCTCCAGGCAAGCTAATAGGATGTCTGACGGGTCGGAAGAGTCAACAAACTGGCTCTTATGCCCAGCAGCAATTCAGTGGCTGCACAACGATTGGCCCATGGCTGCGATAGCTCCTATGCCGGCTTGTTCCCAGCCCTGCCTCTGCCTTGGCTCCAGCCTTGCCCCTGCCTTGCCTGACTCCAGGGAGCTGGTTCTGACCCTGGGCTCTGGCTTCAGCTCTGCCCCTCAATTCCTGGTTACCAACTCCAGTTCTAACCACTAGGCCTGACTGCCCACACCCCAGTCACGCAATACAGACACCACGCACGGATATGCCAGTGCCCATGTCAGTGCACACACACACACGGTCTCCCAGCATCTGATCCGGAAGGGGAGGCCTGGCATTTCTGTGTGCCCTGTGGTTGCTCTGGCTGGGAGATGAGTAACTCTGGCTGGATACCAGATAGCCCCTTACCTGGGTAGCAGTGTCTGCCTGCTTGCCTTCCTCAGCCTGTTAGCCATTACAGACCCTCCCACTGATCTGGCTGGGATGTAAAGGCAGTACTAGAGATGCAGTGGGATGGCTGGGGCCACAGCTCCTGCAGACCCAACACAACAGACACTTCCTGGGCGTGCTCCAGACATCCAGTCCTTTGGGGCACCCACTGATGGCCCAATGGTCTCTGACAGGAACAAGCAACAAGAGCAGAGGAATTATCCTCCTGCATGGATATACCCAGCAGCCGCTGGGCTGGGCCGTCTGCCCTACTCGGGGGACAGCTCTGATATGCCAGGACACCCTTCGTCCAAGAGGCTCAAAGCACGCACTTCACCCCTGGGGCAATGCTACCAAAGGGAGTGGAGTTTCACCAGGAATGAACCTGGCCCAACCTGTGGTTAGTGCTCCGCACTCAGTTCTCCTTCTGCCTGACGGGCAGGACAAGAGGGAGGGTGTCTGCCTGGGAGCCTTCGGGGCCCGGCAGAGATGGCTCATTTCTTTCCCCTCGCAGGACTGCGCCCAGACTCCATGGCCCAAAGCCCCCGCCGGCTCATTGTCCCCGTAATCACGGGGAGGAACCAGCCTGCTGTGGCAGACCCGCCAGCGCCGCGAGCAAAGGCAGAAATTCCAGCTCGAATTGAGAAATTGGAGCTGAAACCTCAGGAATCCAAGACGGCCAACTTTCTACCCACTGGGAAAGTAACACAATTTCTCTGACGTGCAGAGCGTGCCAGGGCTTCCCTGCCGGCCTCTGTCCTGTCCTGTCCTTCCACCTCCTGTAGGACATGGCTGCAGGGAGGGAGGTTCTGGGGAAAGCGGCTCTGCCTCTCGAAGCTGCTCCTGCCCCGGTATCCTGCCCCTTGATCAAGGAACAGACACTTGGAACAGCTGCTTCTCAGCACGGCACAGGCGGGGCAGGAGCAACAAACCTCAGGCCCACCACGACTCTCGGACAGAAAATACGACTGCCTAGACTGCAGGGAGGCTCCCACCTGCAATCTCCACTCACTGGATCTTTTCAAATCCGAGCCGCCGGCACAGCCCCTGCTCCAGTCCTGCAAGGTGCAGGGGAGTCTCGAAGAGCCACGAGAGATCCCAGTCTGCCCCTCAGGGGGCCTGGAAGCTGCCCCATTGCTACCATCAGCACATACACTCCATAAAGCAAGCGACTGCCAGCCCCCATCAAACCTGGCGCCCACCCAGCTCTCTCCTGCCTCCGAAAGTGGCCAGCCCCAGCTGCCTCCAAGGCAGGTGCAAGAACCCCCCAGGCAGGCAATGGCGGGTGCATGCCCTGCTGCAGAAAGGCCCCAGCTCTGTGATGCTAGCGAATGCCACCCGTCTGTCCAACAAAAAACCTAAGAACTATCAGAGCAATATAAATGGCTAAACCTTTCTGCAATCCTGGGAAACACTTGGTCTCCAAGATCTCTTGTGGCAGGAGCCCATGGGCTCCTGGGACCCGATCCTCAGCCCAGCTGCGCTGGTGACATCGCTCATTTCGGCGCCAACAACGCGGCTGCTTGAGACAGCGGGTTGTGGCGGCGCTGCGGGGTCCAGGGCACCGATTCCCACACAGACCCTGGGGGACTGCAACAGCCGCCAGGAGGAGGCAGAAAATGAACAGCTAAATCAATTGCTTGTGGCGCAGACACACACCGCTTGCCCCTCAGCACGAGCGCTCCTATGGGAGCTCAAATGGGCCGGGTTCAGTGCTGGCTCGGCAGCCCGGGGGGAAGACGCAGGTCCCTGGATTCCCCTGGAGGTGCCGCACTCACTCAGTACCCTGGACCAACCCCCTTTGCCCCTCTGCCCAGGGGATTAGTGCAGCAGCTCTGGGCTCGGGAAGCGCTCGGATCTGCTGTTCGCTCCCCACCACGGCCAGAGGCCTGGAGCAGCGACTGGAACTGAAGCTGCGCCTGCCACCCCAGGGGCTTGGCCGGCACCATGACGAGGCTGTGCCTGACCCAGGGTGCGTTTCCCTCGCTGGGACGGGACGGAGGCTGCCAATCCCCGACCCAACGGAAGTGCTGCGCCCTGTAGATTAGATTCTCTGGGAGCACCAAGGGGCTGAGCTGTGGCCAGGGTCCACGAGTAACTGTACCCCAGGGGATGTGCTGAACCCCCGCCTGAACGCGCTCTGGTGCTGCACGTCGCACGCTGGCACGGCACTCTTACCCCCGTGCAATCCCTTAGAGCTCAGTGCCCGGCCTTAAAGGGACACTGCTGATTTCAAACCATCTCCTGAGCTACGGCACTGGGCAGACGGGTTTCCAATACGCTCCTTGTCACGTTCTCGTTCCGCACTACCGTGCGTGTTCCGGTGACCCCCGTAGTCCCCAGCAGAGACCCAGCCGGGCCCCAAGAGTTCACAGTCTCAATAGCCAAGCACTGGCGAGAGAAAGGGAGAATCAGCAGCCCATTGTACAGATGGGAACTGAGACCCAGAGAGACAGTGGCTTGCCCAGAATCACCCAGAGAGTCTAGGGCAATGCCCGAGCCACAAGGCTGCCCTAGTAGGATGTGTCGGCCCAGTGAGCTAGCTGGGTTCTGCCACTCGATTGCTACGGGGCGGGGGGAGGGGGGTGTCACTTTGCTTTTGTCTCTTTTCCTTAACACAAACCCTGCATGTAGAGGGAGCTGACCAGATAGTCCCCAGCGGCTCCCCTGGGCAGGGATGGGGCTCATCCCTTAAGGGAACAGGACAGGTCTGGCTGCCAAGTTGCAGTGCGCAGCCACTACCTGGAGGCGAGCGGGCCTGAGCAGGGTGCACCGTGCCAGGCCTGATCCGTCCATGAGCAGCCTCCCAGGCACAGTGGCTTCCCCAGCCCCTCCTGGGGAGGGCCATGGACTGAGGAGGGCTCTGAGGAAGTCTTGCTTTAGCGGCTGCCCTGCACAGCCTCTCCCTGAGCAAAGTCCAGTCGGCCTCCTCTGAGCACAGCAGGGGCCAGGCCTCCCTTGACAGGCTGTCACTGTGGGAACCAGCCAGGAGGTAAAGCCGGTCACCTGAGCTGCCAGTCTCATCCCGTCACTGCCCACCCAGCTCTCCCACGCTAGCCTCCCCATGCTGGTTCCCTTTGGCAGCGTCAAGGGGATCGATCCCCACCAGGGCCTGCTCCCCCCTGCCCAGCCCCTGGGGCACACTGCAAACCAGCCTGATGATCTAGCTACAGCGCTGGCAGAGGTGTGAGTGCAGCGTGGGTAGGCAGCCCCAGGCTAGCTTTAACCTCGCTAGTGCAGGTGAAGGCACAGCAGCCTGGACCCACACTCGGAGAACAAGGCTGCCAGGGGAGCTGGGGACATACTCAGGATGCCGCGCTACCTCGCATCACTGCTATTGTTCCCTGTTCTAGCTCGGTTAAAGCTCGCACGGGATGGCTACTGACACGGCAAGCGCACCTTCAACTGCAGTGCAGCAGTCCCCAAGCCTGGGTTTACACGGCCGCCCCCCGAGCGATGCAGTTACACCCTCCACACTCCCGGTGTGGACAGCACAGTGTCAACTGGGGCAGGGAGGCTTCTCCTGTCCACAGAGCTCCTGCCTCTCGGGGAGCGGGATTCGCTCGGAGCAGCTTCACTAAGCTCTTCGGCACTGCAGCGCGGTGAGTGGAACCACGCCCTGAGCCAGAGCACTAACACCCTTAGCGCTGGCCAAGCCCGTGGCTCACCCTGTGCCCCAGCCCAGAAGCTCTCTGTTCAGGGCACCTCCATGTAAGTGACAAGGGGGCTCTTGCCAAGATGGAGAGGGCTTTGGGGCTGGGAGGACCCCCCCCTTTCCCCACCGAGCACAGCCATGTGGAGCTCTGCTCAGTGATCCAGCAGCGGCCATACGCTCACCGAATCCCCACCCATCATCCTGCAGGATCTGTGAGAGGGGCTCCGAGTAGGGCCAGTCACGTCTGCAAACACAGGCATGGAAACCGCCTCCCTGCCCCCTCCCAGCTTCAGGCCCCAGGGGGCGCGTGCTGGTGAGCAGAGCCACCCCCAGCTGCCCGCCCCATGGGCGGTGCCAAGGGCAAGGCGTGCAGCGGGACCAGCAAATCCAGCAGCTGCGCTCTCGGTGCAGGCAAGGCCCAGCCCAGGGCGGTCTGTGCAGCTCATCCCCGCGGCCAGCTGACCGCGCCGGTGGGCAGCAAACCACAGTCCCCTGGGATGGGATGAGCAGGGCTGCACTGCCCAGCCGGATACATGGGGAACATTGGGACCTGCCCTCAGCCCCTTGTCCCATCTGACCCAGGGGTCGAGCAGCTGGGCAGAGGGCTCTTCCCAGTGGCAGGCAGGGCCACCCCCCATCAAAACCCCCCAGCCCAGGGGCTGGACTAGCCCTTGGCGGCGCTGGGGTCGGTGGGACTCCAGGTGTGCACGGGGCGCCGGCAGCCTGCTTGCCAGAGAGGCCTGGGCTCCGTGAGATTCGCCGCCCTGCCCAGTGGGGTCATTTGGAAGCAGCTCCTCACTCTCAGCAGGCTCTGGAGCCCTGCTCAGAATCCCAATCAACTCCTCCTTAATGGGCTTCCATTTTAATTTCCTTTTATTGGAAAACACAGATGGTGACCCACCTCCCCTCCCCCCCCGTGCCCCTCCCCTTGTATGCACACAACGTAATAACATTTCTAAAGGAAAAGATTATCTGCAAGTACGGCCAACGCCCCGATGGAAACCCAGAGCCGGCGGCATCGTGCAGCTGCCCCACGGACAGCGACGTCTGGCTGGACCACACGGGCGCTGCAGAGCCAGGGAGCAGGAGAGCTAAATGCAATCCAAGGGGCCAGCAAGCACAGGGGCAGCCCCATGAGCAGTCGCTTTGCTTCCCCTTCCCCTCACAGCACCAAACCCCATTGTGCTGGGCACGGGCAGGGAGCCACAGCAGCAGTGGGGCTGGGCAGGGCAGGGCAGGCTATCTATCTTCTGCCTCCTAGCAAGGGGCCTTTCTGCCCGGCCCCCCTCCCCGCCCACCCCCCGAGGCAGCAGTGGCAACCCCGTCCCCTTTGCTCTCTCTCTCTCACACACACACCTCATTAGTTCTCCGCTGGGCATGGAGCTGTCGCCCCAAGCAGAGAAGAGCCGTGCTGGGTGATCAATCCCATAAGCCTTTGAGGCTGACACTTGTTCTTAAAAATGCATCTAATTAAAATGGCTGGTGACTGGGAGCTGGGGATGGGGCGGGGGAAGGGGAGGAAATCAGAGCGCAGATCTGGCTCCATTGCAGGCCGAGTGGTTCCCTGCACCTGAATCAAGGGTCTCCGCCAGCACCCTGAGCAGCGGGATGGGTCCGCAGCAGCTCCCGGGAGCTGGGGAGGGGGATGGATCGGGCCGGGCTGCACTCAGCAGGAGCAGACAGACGGGTAAACACTGGTCCTGGCACGATACCGCACGGTCCCCTGACAGAGCCCAGGCTCCCAACGCGCAGGAGGTGCTGTGCAGTCACACCCCCCGGCAGGCAGCACTCAGCAGCCCCCATGTGCTTCAGTCACATCCATGCAAGTGGGGCAGGGTCACTGCCCTGGCACAGAGACCAGATGAACTGCCCAGGATCACAGAGTTGGGAATAGAAGCCGGTTCCTCTGGCTCCCAGGCCCGAGAACACTACATGGGATGCACCCAGAGCCCGCTGGGCTTCCCTGACCGTGGCAGCTCCCCACAGGGCCTGACGGAACAGCCCAGAGAGGGGTCAGGATGGGGCAGGAGCACAGGACAGCTTTGGGGAGCTGCTGAGAGCGAGTGGGGAGCCTTCCCCCCAGGAAGCCGTGTTGGGTGTATTGGGCATAGTGCAGCAAGCTGCATTCAGCACTACAGCCCTATTACTTCCTAGCGCTCCCCACTGCAGGCTGGCAGCCGGCGTGAATCCCAGCGGCACCACCTCTCCCAGCTAGGCTGCTAGGCGACGGGGCTGCAGGTGGGGGGCCGCGCTGGTGAAGGGCACTAGGCAGCCCCTGCCTGTACCATGGACTCAGTGAGTTTGGTTCCCGGCGTCTCTGGTGGGAGCGGCACATTCAGTGCCCCACAGTGGAGAGAGAGGGAGGTTCAGGGCAAAGTGCAAGGAGGTCACAGGCACCAACAAACCAGTCATTGCTCATGTCCTTTTGTTTGCATCAGAATTCAGGCTGCCCAAGGGAACATTTCCATCTTCCAAGTTGTCGCTCCATTAACTGAGGTGGGCACCAGTGACCGGTAGACCCAAGACCCTGACAGCCGAGTGTCAGAGCTGCCAACCCCACGGGGAGAAATGTACCGGCACATTATGTACCCGCGCTACAGCCCTTGCCTGGCAAGCTTTCAGCCCGGACAAGCTGATCACTGCAAAGCACAGAAACCTTCCTGCACAGGGGCTCGCAGGATGAAAGGAGAATCCCACAGCATCATGGAAGCAATCTGCCCCGCGCAGTATCAGCTTTGGGACCTAGGTGTCAATATTCATAGGTGCCACTACGCCCTGGGTTAGGGCTCAGGTCCTTTCACTGAGGGAGCCCACGCAGGAGTCCTGGAAATACACTGCACCTGGCTGGAGCAGGGACAGATTCTCCCCAGCTGAAGAAGTGGGTTTTTTACCCACAAAAGCTTATGCCCAAATAAATCTGTTAGTCTTTAAGGTGCCACCGGACTCCTCACTGTTTTTCCCCATTTTACTGACCGTGATGGCTGGCTGTGAACATTTTGCCGACAGCCACATGTTCCTGCGTTTCCATATTTTTATGCCTGGTCTGTACCTCTGCTGCTGGTTGGCAGCTCCACCCGGATCAACTTCTGAGGAACCGAAGAGCCAGCTGCAGGTTTGAAAATGGAGAGATTTGGGCTTCTTACCTCAGAAACGCTCCGTGCCCTGACTACGCAGGGCAATGGCAGAAGTCCAGGACTAGATCTCAGGGCCACAGGAGTGACTCCACAGTACAAATGCTGCAAGGATCTAAATTCCCAGCACAGAGCATGCAGGACTCCACCCCAAGAGTTCCTCAGCTGGGCCGTTTCTAAGGGCTCCTCCACCGGATCCGGAGCCAGACTGAAGGAGCGCTTTACACTCCAGATCACTGCATCTACCCAAGCTGCCTGCACTTCTAATGGGCCTGGTGCTAAGGTGCTCAGGACAGTAGTCTTGGGAGACCCGCGTTCAGTTCCATGCTCTGCCCCAGGTTCCCGGTGTTATCTCAAGCAAGTCACTGATCCTCAGTTCCTCACCTGCCCCGTGGGGATAACAACACTGCCCCGGCTCCCAGGGTGCTGGGTTGTGAGGCTAAGCATGCTAGAATCAGAGACCCAGAGGGTTGGAAGGGAACACAAGGGTCATCTAGTCTAGGCCCCTGCCGAGATGCAGGATTTGTTGTGTCTACACCATCCAAGAGAGATGGCTCCAGCCTCCTCTTGAAAGCCTCCGATGAAGGAGCTTCCACAACCCCCATAGGTGTCTGGACTGTTGTCCTACTGGTCTCTTACAGTTAGGAAGTTTTTCCTGAGATTTACTCTGCTGTGCTGTAGTTTGAACCTATTGCCACTCATCCTGCCCTCTGTGGCAAGAGAGGACAACTTGTCTCCATTTTTTATGGCAGCTTTTCAAGCATTTGAAGGCTGCTATCATGTCCCCCTCAACCTCCTCTTTTCCAAACTAAACAGACCCATGTTCAAGATTCCAAAGGGCTGTCGGATTTATGGAGGGAAAGCTCTGTATGAGAGTTAGGTCCTGCTACGACTATGCTCTGTAAGTGCCAAGCTGTATGCACGTACGGGGTCCCCTAGGTGTGCTGCACCGAGGGCTATGGTGCACATGCCAGCTGGGAGCTACAGGTGCTTCCTGTGTAGCTGCAGAAGTTTGCTCCTCTGGGAGCTATGGATGAATTCTCTCTTCCACATCTGGTGTATGAGAGGGCAACCTCTCCCCGCCCCCCACACATGGGTATTCCTTACTGCTCAATGGAACACTCCTGTAAAGGTTGGTGGGGGTAGAACCTTGCATGTTCACCCCAGGTCTTCCTACTTGAGCTAAAGGAGTAATTCCATTGGCTGGTAGTAGTAGTAGGCTAGAATTCTGTGTGCGTGCCGGCCACTAGAGGAAGACATGACACCTGAGCCAGCATGTTACATAAACCAGGGGCAGTGTTGCTGACCTGGCAATGTGCTACCGCCCCATAGGATGTGTGCCTTTAATCAGCGCTCCCTTCCTACCATCAGAGGCTTGGTGCATGGGAATTTCCCCCCCATGCCTGTATTATTGAGAACACCGGGGGAGGGGTGATTTTCTACAGGGCTCAGCATAGGCCTACCTCTGCTCCAATTGAAATCAGTGACCCCACCTGTGCCCTGAAAGCCCAGCTGTGCACATGTGGGGAGGGGACCCTGAATGCCAAGCACAGCTGCAGTCCTTTCACCCACCAGCGGTTAGCATGACCTATGGGGCGGACCTACGCAGTCCCCTCCACATCAGTGGCAGCTAGGGGAGCTGGCCACCCGCACAGAGCAGCATACCCTGGCACCTGGGGGCAGCATGCCCAGTGCACCCTCTTGTATGAGGGGTGAGGAAGAGGGGTCCAGCTGGTAACATGGAAACCAGAGAGGGTGTGAATTTATTCTTCCCTAGTGATGCTGCTGGTTTACTTTTTAGAGTGTGCAGCACTGCTGGCCCCAAGCCATGAGGCAGGCCTCCAACATTTTAAAAATATTTTAAAAGCTAGAACTGTGGGGCTGTCTTTGCCTTCTGGTTCCTGAGCCCTTATGGGTCAGGCTTTCCAACCTTCCTTCACACCTGGGAGGGTCCGACCATTACTTTGTCTGTCATGAAAGCTGACCACACTCACCGGCTGCCCAGAGACTTCCCCACCGTGGAGTGGGTAGAGTTTTACAGCAATGTGCAATGGGAGAGCAGGGAAAGGGGGAGTCTGGGTCCATGTCTACACGACGGGGAATACAGCGGCACAGCAGAAGGGGCTTTTCCATTGCTGTAGGACCACCACCACTCTGAACACCACAGAACCATTTTTCAATCCACTACCTGGCCGGTCTGGTCTGGTCTACACAGGAGTTAGGGCAGCACAGTACTGCCTGTATATGGATTTTTCATAGCCCCGAGAGCAGTAGCGATGTCATGCTAACAGGCCTGGCTGTGTGTGGGTGGAATTTGGGCAAGTGGGAGGGCCACCGTTCCTCCCGGGGCAGAGTTGGGGTGTAGGGCACAGCCGTTGTGCGAGTGATAAGGTTTCTCTCCAGGCAGGGCTACAGGGAGTCTATGGCGCTGGCTGCCTTTACATGTCGTTTCCTTGTGGTGTAGGCGTGTGTGAGGGGCTTACGTACAGAACCTCAGCGGGCACACCCAAAACAGCGCTTACACGCAACCATGGTTAGACAGTATTTCAAAAAAAACAAAGGCGGGGCTTCCTGAGATGAACGCTCCGGTACACAGAATCCCGCCACCTGGGCAGGGGTGGGGGGCTCATGCAATGGCGAAGGGGAGCAGATCTACCCTTGTGATGGCGAATGGGGAAAGGGAAACCAGGACCACCACTGCGGAGGGGAGGAAAGCGTTCTACACAGTGGCACACGGAAAGGGACATGTAAACCTGGCTGGTAAGATGTGGTCTGCACGGTGACAAACAGAGCCTGGTCCAGCTCCTTGCTGAACAGCCCGAACAACTCAGCCTCTTATCCTCCTGCACCCCCAGGAGAACACCTCAACCTGCTTTGAGGCCCTTCTCCGCACTGCCCCCAGGGACGGAGCAGATAGACCCAGGCCCTGCTGGCCCCACGCCGAGAACCATCCCTGGGAGCAGGAAACCAGGGCTCACCATGAAATGAACCTGCATCCTGTGTGCCACGTGGAACGGCCTCGTCGGCATGCAGTGAAACCGTACTATGCAAAGCAGCAGCGTGGGGGACCGATCAATAATAAATGACTCGGGGGAAGACAGAAATAGAAGAAGAAAATGATCCTTTAGTTGGGCTGGAAACATGGAGTATCCCACTCTGCTTTCCCTGCAACCCTTTCCTGGCCGACAGGACCATTCATGGGCTAATGTGGATGTGTAGATCTTTCCCTGCTCTCAGCGCAGCTCAGAGGGGAGGGGGGGGGGGGAAGGGGGGCAGTCACGCTGGGGCGGTGGCCCAGTGATTCGGTTCTGCCTTTCCAGCTTTCAGTCACTCAGGTCCAAGTGGATTCCAGGCTCTCTGTGCCCAGTGTGCTCCGCCGAAGGGAGGGGCACTCCCCCCGCGATCAAACACCGTGTGCATCTTCCCGTACGTGTGTATGGAGAGAAGAGTCATGTCTGCACAGGAGGGTGGGTGGGGCACGATGCTGCCTGGGCCCCACTGATGGACAGTTAAGAACCAGCACATTTTTTAGCGACAAAAATATTTTATGAGAGAGGATTAAGAGCTAATCCTTCCCGGTGTGTCTAACCCAGGGGCAAGACAGCCACAACAACAGGCTGCAAATGCCAAGGAGGGAGGGGAACTGTGTGGGCTGCCACACGAGGCAGAGCTGGGAGTAACGAGGACAGAATTCAGAAGGGGACACTGGGGCAGACAGCAAGCTGTGGTGTGGCATGGCGTGGGTCTGTCCCCCAGCTAGGCCCAATTCCTGGGGCTCCAGCAAAAACTCTTTAAAAAAAAATGTACAAAAAGGACCACCACACAGATTGCCAAGGAAATGGACCGGGCGATCTAGTGATGTCACGGGAAGTGGGCCAGGCAATCCAGTGATGTCACAGGAAGTGGGCCAGGCAATCCAGTGATGTCACAGGCAATGCTCATCTTTAGCTCTGTAGTGCTGTGCTCTCTCTCTTTAAACTCTCAGACTCGGCACTATGTGATCCAGCCTCCTCCCGGCTTCCCTGCAAACCAAGATGCTCTTCTCCACCCAACTTGGTCACGGAAACAATGGCCAGCCCCTCTAGGAGCAGAGCCACCCAGCAGCACCCAGCTGTGAGGACCAGGCAGGAATCACCGGACACACACATGAAGTCATTGGGCCAGCACTTTTGCATCTAAAATGTGCTCCTTAACCTCTGTAAGCCTCGGGGAATTGAGTTTCATGCATCAGTGCTACAGCGTAGTCTGCGGAAGGCACACACACGAACGCACACCTCCACACGCACACACACCCCCAGGCCAGCCGGCCACTCAGACTTCCTCCGAGTGAGCTGCAGCGTGTGAGCAAAGCTCTCGCTCTCTCTGCCAGAGTGCACGCACTCAATTCTGTTCTGTTTTTCCTTCCCCACGGGCTGTGGAATCCCACCACCCAGCGTTTGCTAGGGCGCTGGCGCCCAGCTACTGCAGAGCCCTGGGATGCCAATTCTTGTAAACAGCAACTCAAATGAAATTTCACTGGGACAAGGTCATTCAGCCTCTCTTCCCATGGGAGCTGCTGCCACAAGAAATTCTGCTGCCAACCCCCAGCAGAGACTCGCAGTGCTGGGGAGAGGATCGGCCTTGGAGAGACAGGCAGCTCGCTCACACCCTGGCCTTATTTTGAACGGCAGAGACACTGACACAGCTCAACCTGTTCTCAGGGCAGCCACCCTCACACACACTGCGCTAGACCGGCAGGAAGAATTTCACCTGTATATAAGGAGCGGGAAGTGGAGGCCTTCGTGCTGCTCTGGCCCTGGGTCAGTTGCACGGTTGTGCTCACGCACACTGCTGTGGGGTCAGAGTGCCTGCAGGAACTGGATGGGTTTGCTCAGTCCACAGAACTGAAAAGCTACAAAAAAACTGCAGAGCTACGATTCATTTGCAAATTTAACACCATTAATTTGGGCTTGAATAGGGACTGGGTGTGGCTGGCTCACTATAAAAGCAATTTTCCCTCTCTTGGTATGGACACCTCCTCATCAGTTATTGGGAGTGGACCACCTCCACCCTGACTGAATTGGCCTTGTCAACACTGGTTCTCCCCTTGTGTGGTAACTCCCTTCTCTTCATGTGCCAGTATATTTACGCCTGTATCTGTAATTTTCACTCCATGCATCTGAAGAAGTGGATTTTTTACCCACAAAAGGTTATAAATCTGTTAGTTTTTAAGGTGCCACCGGACTCCTCTTTGTTTTTGTGGGTACAGACTAACACGGCTACCCCCTGATACAGAAGCACAGCGTTTACCTCACAGAAAATAGCTGGGTTTCTCCTCAACAAAGGAATCTGGTTGTCACTGCCTTGACCTTGCTACATATAACACCCCGTTGCATTTCTCTCCGCCCCGGTCACCCCACAGCACTGTACTATGGCGGACGGGCCTATGGCCCCCATTGAGTGGTGGGGAAGCTGAGGCAGAGAGGCCTCTGTTCCTAAAGAAACTAGGTGTAAGGTACTTCACAGGCAGACAGGCCCTGCTCTCCCCATCTTTCTCTTCCTTCCTGCTGGCTGGCTGCTTTGGGGAGTACTCGCTACCCACCCCGAGCCATGAAATGAAGGGCTGAGACGGGTCCACTCGGTGTCTGGGTCTGGCATACAGAACTGTGGCTGAAATGAACCCCAAGGAATTCCCAGTGCACCCAGGAAGGGCAGAGCCTGCAGCCTCAGGCCTGTGCCACCACAGCGAGTGAAGGTAGAGGCCAGAGGAGAGCGGAGGTCGGGACAATACGGACAGGGCAGAGGTCAGTGTCTAGCACAGGGGTGATGGCAGGGTGATCGCACAGGTCAAGAGCGTAGCACGGTTGTGCACAATGGCAGAAAATAATGAGCCGACGTGTGACGGGGTGTCTACCCCACACAAAGCCGCAGGGGTTACGATGGCTAAGTGGGCCGAGGAGCAGCCAGCCAGGGAGCAGGGAACTGACTGAAAGCAGGCTCAGTTATATAAGCCAGGAAACTGGCAAGAGAAGCAGGCTGCAGTCACTCCCTGGGAGAAGGGAGGTGCGACAGGGGTTAGAGGTAGTCCACAGTTACTCCCTGAGAAGAGGGAGGCAGGCGAACCCAGAGAGGGGGGGAAGCCAGGAAGAGAGGAGAAGACTCCAGGGAAAAGCAGCAAGGAACAGGGCTGCAAACCTTGGCTGCTGTTGAGAGGGTCCCTGAGCCAGGACCCAGGGTAGAGGGCAGGTCTGGGCCCCCTACCAGCCATTGATGAAGTGGCACTGGTGGGGCAGCAAGCAGGAAGACTGCCTGAGCCACTCACTGAGAAGACAAATCACGAAGAGCAAGCTCCGCTCCTGAAGCAAGAGCGGCCGCAGGGTGAGACAAGACGGGTGGAGAAACCACCAGAGGAGTGCGCAACACCTGGAAGAGCTAATCCCCAGAGTGACTGGCAGGAGGCGCCACCTGCAGCGAGTGGACCCGGTGACATGATGGGACAAGGGCAGAGCACCTCCTCAGGTCAGAGTTCAAGGAAAGAATGATGCCTAGAACGTGGGGTTAGAAGGGACCAGGAGAGTCATCTAGTCTAATTAACCCCCTGCCAGGATGCAGGATTTGTGGTTCTAAACCATCCAAGGCAGGTGACTATCCAGCCTTCTTTTGAAAACCTCCAGTGAAGGAGCTTCCACGACCTCCCAAGGCATCTGCTCCATTGGCCGCCTGTTCTTACAGTTAGGAAGATTTTCCTGAGTTTTAATCTAAATCTGCTCTGCTGGAGTTTGCGCCCAGGGCCTCTTGTCCTGCCCTCTATGGCAAGACAGAACAACTTTTCTTCATCTTTTTTTAATGGCAGCCTTTCAAGTATCTGAAGACCGCTATCATATCCCCATTTATCTCCTCTTTTCTAAACTAAACATACCCAGTTCCTTCAGCCTTTGCTCGTGTGGTTTGCATTCCAGCCCTTTGATCACCTGTCACATGCCTCTGGATCCTTTCCAGTTTCTCTACATCCTTTCTGTGCATTAGTGACCAAAATTGGACACAGTACTGCAGCTGAGGCCTACCCAGCGCCGATTAGAGCGGTACTATCACCTCCAGTGACTTGCATGCGATGCCTCTGTTCATGCAACTTAAAATTGCATTTGCTTTTTTTTGCAACAGCAGCGCATTGCTGACTCATGTTGAGGTTGTGATCCACAACTCCCAGATCCTTCTCAGCAGCGCTGCTGCCAAGCCAGTTATCCCCCATTGTGTATTTGTGCATTTGGTTTTTCTTCCCTAAGTGTAGCACCTTACATTTGTCTTTGTTGAATTTCATTTTATTGTCTATAGTCCAGTTCTCCAATTTATCCAGATCCCTCTGAATTTTAGCTCTGTCCTCCAAAGTGTTGGCAACCCCCACAGCTGTGTCTCATCTGCAAACCTGATCAGTGTGCTCTCTAGTCCTACATCCAGGTCATTAATAAAGATGTTAAACAACACCGGACCCAGAACAGATCCCTGTGGAACCCCACTTGAGACCTCCCTCCAATCCTACATCATTCCATTAATAGTTACTCTTTGTTTGTGGTTGTTCAACCAATTATGTATCCATTTAATGGTAGTTCTGCCGAGCCTGCATTTCTCCAACTAACTTATCAGATTGTCACGTGGGAAGGGGTGAAGCAGAGCTCTGTGGGGGAGAGGAGCTGGGAGTGTCGGGGACAGGGGCAGAGCTTTGAAAGATGCCCACATATTCTTCAAACTGTCCCAGACAGAGGGATCCTAGGGAAGATGAAGTGACATCTCCTCACAGATAACACCCTCCACCAGGTCAGAACAAGCTCCACCAGCCATAAACTGGCCAACCTATACATCCTGATCTGCCTCTGTGCCTGTCTGCTCCACTGGTCTGTCAATGGCAGGCACTCCCTCGGTGCTGTGAGTAATAACAGCAATAAATTATCATTTGAGATAATCCTCAAATACTTTTGCATGACCCTCCCACAACAGCCAACCCACCTCAGTGCAAATAAACCCCCAGCACACAGCGTAACACATACCTACGTTTACCGACCGAACAACAATTACTGAAGCACACCTAGAGACATACAGACAATGCCCTTCTCCAGAACAGGGAGCAATGCAGCAGCAGATGGGGAGGGATAGCTCAGTGGTTTGAGCATTGGCCTGCTAAACCCAGGGTTGTGAGTTCAATCCTTGAGGGGGTCATTTAGGGATCTGGGGCAAAAATCTGATCTGTCTGGGGATTGGTCCTGCTTTGAGCAGGGGGTTGGACTAGATGACCTCCTGAGGTCCCTTCCAACCCTCATATTCTATGATCCTCTACCTGCAAGAGAGAAATGTGTCTCTTCCCTGGAGCCAGCAACCAGTCTGGCAGCTCCACTTTCCCACCCCTCCCCCTTTTCCAAGCTCAGATCATAGAAGACCAGTGAAAAGTCACAGCTCCCCAGAGCACAAAGCAACGGTTAAGAGGGCAGGCCCAAAAACGACAGTTCTGTTTTGTGACTAAGTCTGAGGTCCCAACATTTGTTTTCATCCCCATGCTGAACAAAAATGAGATTTTTTGAAATGTTTTGTGTAAAGGGGGGGGAGGGATAACTCAGTGGTTTGAGCATTGGCCTGCTAAACCCAGGGTTGTGAGTTCAATCCTTGAGGGGGCCACTTGGGGATCTGGGGCAAAATCAGTACTTGGTCCTGCTAGTGAAGGCAGGGGGCTGGACTCGATGACCTTTCAAGGTCCCTTCCAGTTCTAGGAGATGGGATATCTCCATTTATTATTATTATTAAGGTGTAATATATATATATATATAAAAAAAAGTGCACAAGCGAGTCCCCAGAAGAGCTAATAGCCCAGTGGTCTGGGCACTCACCTAGGATGGGAGAGATCCAGGTTCAAGTCTTTGCTCTGGGGCAGTGTCTTGGGGCACATCTACACTAGGAACTTAAGTCGACCTACGACCTAACATAGTCCTGTCCACACTGCCCTTCTTCTGTCGGGGGTGCGAATCCTCACCAGGAACGCTTCCACGGACTTAAAAGGGGCAGCATGAGCGGGGCCACATGCCTGGCCCACAGCTCCACCGCTGGGAGCCCAGTGGGCTGGGGGAGCCAGGACCTGGGGGGCAGCCTGGATCCAAGTGGGGAGCGGGGCAGGTGCAGTTGCATTGTGGGGTGTGACCTTTAAAACTTCAGCCGTGACTCTGGAACCAGCTGTAAATCTGACAAAGACGGAAAGAGTTTATGCTCTCAGAGCCTGCCAGAGAATGCACCTCACATACAATTCCCTTCACTGACACCATCCACAATCTCAGTGCTAACCAGACTCTGCAAATCAAGTTCTGCACTAAAAGAACAGATGAGAAAGTACCACGCTGTTTGTCCACACCTCGCAGGTGTGTTCCAGGTGCTGCATTTGAGCACCTAGTTGTTCTCCTTGGACATGCTGAGCTCCATACCAGTCAGGGAAATAAGACTTCACACTACTTTAGTACTTTCCACTATTTCATTCTGTTCTAGTCAGGCTCCTTATACTGCACCCATCACCATGATATCCAGTGCCAAATCCCTCTGGGAGAAAACACAGAAAACATCCACCCCTGAAATGCAGCCACCTCTGGAGTGGAGCGTGACAGCAGTTTTATTGGGCATGCCAAGACTCCACAAGAAGTAAAGAGCACTAGACCCAACTGAAGCTGCAGACCAGGAGAGTGCACTTGTCCAGAGGGAAGCTTGGCCAGAATCCTGGGGTAAACAGACTGAATGAGAGTCCTGCTGAGCACAGAGGCTGGGCTGTGCACAGGTGCACAAAGCGATTGTGTTTTTCTATGGGAGCTAGGCTGACTGGACACCAGTTATCATCTTCAAAGCATGGAGCTCACACTCCACGACGCTCCACCACAGCTGGCTCCGCTGCTTTGCACCTGAGCTGATGAGAGAGTCAATCTCAGAAGGCCCCAGCCCACCTGAATGGAGAAATGTGGCGCTCTCACCCGGAGAATGGCCAGACTGCAGCTGCCACGGATTCCCCGAGTGAGGGTCCATCCCACGTACACCCTGCCCCTGGCTCCCGGAGCTTCCCCCTACAGCTTTTTAGGGCAAGAGCTAGGGGCCCTCATGTTCTGCAGACCTGCCTGCCCACGGCTCATTTCCTGGCAGTGCCTTGGGAGCGTCTCCAGAACTTGGCAGGTCCAGTTTACTGGTTCCTGCTCAGCAGCTTTTCGGCTGCAGGAAATCAAAGGGGGGAAGGAATACCACTGCCCACACCTAGGAGATGTGGGTGGGCTGTGACAGGAACGTCTCTTTCCCTGTAATCCACATCAGAAGTGTGGGAACACTTGGAGTCAGGTGGAGGGAAGAGTTCAGAGCCAACAAACCCACTGCAAGAGCCACACAACCACCGGCAGCTTTTTACTCCATGATTTACTAGGGCTGCGTGCTGCTCCTTCCCAGAGCAGGCGGGATCTGTCTGCACACAGAGCAAACTGTCTCTGGAATGCGGCTGCTGCCGCGCTAAGGCCTTGTCTACACTACGAGAGTAGTTCGATTTTACTTGCATCGAATTTTTGTAATCGATATTGCAAAGTCGAGCGTGTGTGTCCACACTAAGGACAGTAATTCGACTTTGTGCGTCCACACTAACGGTGATAGCGTCGACATTCGAAGCGGTGCACTGTGGTCAGCTATCCCACAGTTCCCGCAGTCCCCTCTGCCCATTGGAATTCTGGGTGTAGCCGGCAATGCCTTCTGGGTAACAAAATGAGTCGAGGGTGCTTTTGGGAAACTGTCGTCATCCGTCCATCACTCCCGCCCTCCCTCCCTGAAAGCGCCGGCGGGAAAACAGTTCGCGCGCTTTTCCAGTCATTGACAGCGCGGACGCCACTGTACTCCGAGCATGGAGCCCGCTGCGACCATCGCTGCAGTTGTGGCCGCTCTCAACGTCTCGCAGCTTATCATAAAGGTTTCCCTGAGGCAGATGCAGAAAAGTCAGGCAAGGAGGCTACGGCACCGCGGTGATGTCCTGAAGTCTGAGAGTAGCACAGACCTGTCAGAAAGCAGGCGACCCAGCGCCGAGGACATCACAGTGGCAATGGGTCATGTTGATGCCGTGGAACGGCGATTCTGGGCACGGGAGACAAGCACTGAGTGGTGGGACCGCATAGTGCTGCAGGTCTGGGATGAATCCCAGTGGCTGCGAAACTTTCGCATGCGGAAGGGAACTTTCCTGGAACTTTGTGAGTTGCTGTCCCCTGCCCTGAAGCGCAGTGACACCCGGTTGCGAGCTGCACTGAGTGTACAGAAGCGAGTGGCCATAGCCCTGTGGAAGCTTGCAACGCCAGACAGCTACCGGTCAGTCGCGAACCAGTTTGGGGTGGGCAAATCTACCGTGGGGGTTGTTGTGATGCAAGTAGCCAAGGCAATCGTTGATGTACTGCTGCCAAAGGTAGTGACCCTGGGAAACGTGGAGGCGATCATAGATGGTTTCGCAGCGATGGGATTCCCAAACTGCGGTGGGGCCATAGATGGAACTCACATCCCTATCCTGGCACCGGACCACCAGGCCACCCAGTACATTAACCGAAAGGGCTACTTTTCCATGGTGCTGCAAGCACTGGTGGACCACAGGGGACGTTTTACCAACATCTACGTGGGATGGCCGGGCAAGGTTCATGACGCTCGTGTTTTCAGGAACTCTGGTCTGTTTAGACGGCTGCAACAAGGTATTTACTTCCCGGACCACAAAATAACTGTTGGGGATGTGGAGATGCCTATAGTCATCCTCGGGGACCCAGCCTACCCGCTAATGCCCTGGCTCATGAAGCCCTATACTGGCGCCCTGGACACTGAAAAAGAACTCTTCAACTACCGGCTGAGCAAGTGCAGAATGGTGGTGGAGTGTGCTTTTGGCCGTCTCAAGGGGAGATGGAGAAGCTTACTGACTCGCTGTGATCTCAGCGAAACCAATATCCCCATTGTTATAGCAGCTTGCTGTGTGCTCCACAATCTCTGTGAGAGCAAGGGGGAGACCTTTCTGGCGGGGTGGGAGGTTGAGGAAAATAGCCTGGCTGGTGATTACTCACAGCCAGACAGCCGGGCGATTAGAAGAGACCAGCGGGAAGCGCTGTGCATCCGGGAGGCTTTGAAAGCAAAGTTCCTGAGTGAGCAGGGTAACCTGTGATTTTATAGTTTGTGTACTGAGAAGCTAAACCTGCCCCCGTTTCTTTACCCAGGTAATGTTGACTATCCTATCCAGTTACATACCCCCTTCACCCCCCCTCCAACACACGTGTCGAAATAAAAATAGTTCTACTTTGTTAAAGCACACCGTTTTCTTTAATACTGTTTTAGCGGGAATTTTTTAAAACTGGGACGCAGACTGTGGTGCGGGGCGGGTCTAGTGTTGTGATGCGAATGCAGCTTCTAAACTCAAGGATTGACAGGCTCCGCTGCGGTGGGATGCTTGTTTCAACGGAGCCTGTCACCCCTCCTGATCGGGACTGTGTGTATGGGAGGTCTATTTGACTTTGTGGCAGGGGGAGGACGGTTACAGATCCCATGCTGTGTGGCTCTGTGATCCTGTCTAAGGACCGGCGCTTAAGATCTGTAACTGCCCTCCCCCGCCACAAAGTCACAGAGCAACCCACCCCCCCCAACATTACATCAAAACAACCTCCCAGACTAACCGGGGCAACTAGTCACTGCATCACTGCACTGTGTATGTGCCCTGCTGCTGTGCCTGCCCCCGACTATGTACCCTGCCAAAGGAGACTGTCCTGTCCAATTTCCAACCCCCTTTCCCCTCCTCCTCCAAAAGAACA
Source organism: Chrysemys picta bellii (assembly GCF_011386835.1). NCBI lineage: Eukaryota > Metazoa > Chordata > Testudines > Emydidae > Chrysemys > Chrysemys picta. Next base: position 18,873,408 of record NC_088811.1, read on the forward strand.
TGATTGAAACAGTAGTTAACAGAAACGAATTTTTTATTATCAACTACACATGGCATTGGGAGGTGAAACTTGGACGTGGGCTTGTGTCAGGCGGGAAGGAAAGAACTTTTCAAATTTTGGGAAATGAGAGCCTTCTGCTACTAGAGCTCTCTGCAGGGGTGGAGTGAGAGTTAGCAGGGACTCTGCCGCCTCTCCTTCTTTGCACTTTGGGTGAGGTGGGTATGGGACTTGGTGGCGGGGGAGGGCGGTTAGAGATGGACTGCAGCGGGGCTCTGTCCTCCTGCCTCCGTTCCTGCAGAACATCCACAAGGCGCCGGAGCGTGTCCGTTTGCTCCCTCAGTAGTCCAAGCAGCGTTTGAGTCGCCTGCTGGTCTTCCTGCCGCCACCTCTCCTCCCGATCCATGTTGGCTTGGTGCATTCGGGTCAAGTTCTCCCGCCACTGGGTCTGCTGTGCTGCCTGGGCTTGGGAAGAGGCCATAAGCTCAGAGAACATGTCCTCCCGTGTCCTCTTCTTCCTACGCCTAATCCGCGCTAGCCTCTGGGAGTGTGATTCCAGGCTAGGTTGTGAGACAGTCGCAGACGGGGCTGTGGAAATGGGAAAAAGGGAGTGAATTCCTCTGAAAGATAAATGTAGTTGTGAACAAAGAACATAGTCTTTCTCTGTGAACAAGACCATGCACAGCACCTTTCACATGCGCACTCAGCACAAGGTCGAATTCTCGGCCTTCGCATTCTGTGCCTGGGGTCTTGAACAGCACATTTGAGAAGCGAGGCAGCACAACGGAATTTCTGTTGCAGGCAGACATGGTAAGCCGTACACTTGTGGCAGTTTAAAACTTTTATATTACCACTGGCCTCATTTCACATTTAAATCAATGTCAGTCCCTGCTGCCAGCAATCCGGCAAGCGGGAACTCTGCCCCTGTCCCACCCCCTCGCGGCTGTCCCCGGGAATGATCCCTTTCGGCTGCCCCTCTCCCGCCTCCACCGCGTGGCTGCAAACCAGCGGTGACAGTTCTGTAAAGGAACGGGAAAGCAGTCCCAACACTAACATTCCCCTACCTAATTAAAAGCAGGTCACCATGGCCGACATCACCCTGATGAGGATCTCCGAGAGCGACAAAGAGAGAATGCTCCGGGAAAGCCTCCAAAGACCAGGGCCGTATGCCGCCCTGCTGTGCAGAGCAATGATCCCCGAGTACTTGATAATCTCGTGGCGCGGCAACGTGTCGTACTTCGGAGGACCCAATAAGGCCGCTCTCCCCAAGAACCTCATGCAACGGCTTTCAAGTTACCTCCAGGAGAGCTTCATCGAGATGTCCCAGGAGGATTACTGCTCTATCCCCGCACATATAGACCGCATTTTACTGTAGCTGCAGTAGCAGGGAATACACAGTAGAGCGGCTTGTGCAGGACAATCACTGAAAACCGGACATTGCTAGATTTCTTTTCAAAACTTGCACTGCCCCTTACTAAACCGTTAAGCGCCTAGGGCACACTAATCATGAACAACCCATTCTTTTAATTGTTAATATTCCTGTTTTGTTAAAAATAAATGTTTAGATGTTTACAACACTTACTGGCTGATCCTTCACCAGATTCTGTGTCCGGGGTAATGGCTGGGGACGCTTCGTAGGGGATCTCTGTAAGGGTGATGAAGAGATCCTGGCTGTCGGGGAAATCAGCGTTGTGAGAGCTGCCAACTGCCTCGCCCTCCTCATCTCCTTCCTCATCTTCCCCGTCCCCTAACATGTCTGAGGAACCGGCCGTGGACAGTATCCCATCCTCAGAGTCCACGGTCACTGGTGGGGTAGTGGTGGCGGCAGCACCGAGGATGGAATGCAGTGCCTCGTAGAAACGGGATGTCTGGGGATGGGATCCGGAGCGTCCGTTTGCCTCTTTGGTCTTCTGGTAGCCTTGTCTCAGCTCCTTGATTTTCACGCGGCACTGCGTTGCATCCCGGCTGTATCCTCTCTCTGCCATGTCTTTAGAGATCTTCTCGTAGATCTTTGCATTCCTTCTTTTGGATCGCAGCTCGGAAAGCACGGACTCATCGCCCCACACAGCGATGAGATCCAAGACTTCACGATCAGTCCATGCTGGGGCTCTCTTTCTATTCCCAGACTGCACGGCCATCACTGCTGGAGAGCTCTGCATCGTTGCCAGTGCTGCTGTGCTCGCCACGATGTCCAGACAGGAAATGAGATTCAAACTGGCCAGACAGGAAAAGGAATTCAAATTCAAATTTTCCCGGGGCTTTTCCTGTGTGGCTGGTCAGAGCATCCGAGCTCGCACTGCTGTCCAGAGCGTCAACAGAGTGGTGCACTGTGGGATAGCTCCCGGAGCTATTAGCGTCGATTTCCATCCACACCTAGCCTAATTCGACATGGCCATGTCGAATTTAGCGCTACTCCCCTCGTCGGGGAGGAGTACAGAAGTCGAATTAAAGAGACCTCTATGTCGAACTAAATAGCATCGCAGTGTGGACGGGTGCAGGGTTAATTCGATTTAACGGCGCTAACTTCGACATAAACGCCTAGTGTAGACCAGGCCTAAGAATGGGGCTCCCTGGGGAGACGGCTTTGCTGAGTTATGCCAAGCCAGCTGCACCGAGCAGCTACAGCCGGGAAAGTAATTTCCCAGGTGGCTTTACAGTGCAATGGAGATCAGGGTGCCTGCATCACACCCTTGTTACAAGGCCCTAATGGAGAGATTTACAGGCGAAGTTGCTTGGGCAGCTCCCTGGTTCATTAAGTACCATAATAAACCCTCTTGTCATAACACATACCTGGCTAGTCACTGAGAACACCTGGGCCCTGAAAGCTGCTCTCAGGGAGGAGGGGGAAAAGGGGTCATAGCCCCACCTCCTCCCACAGATTTCTCCACACACTCGCTTCTAACTGAGCAGGGAGGGGAGAATCCCTCAGATATAGAAGCCAGCGGGAAGATCCAAGGAAAGGGCACGTCCATGCAGAGAAACATACACCGCATGCACTCACTTACACACACACACACACACACAGGAGTACTTGCACAGCACCAACGCACATACTACCACAAGTACGTGCACATATGCACTGCCGTGTACAAACACACGTATGCAATATGCTTGCGTATACACACACACACACACACTCTTCTCCATGGCTGGGCATCAAGGCCAGAATATTTGACAATGTTTATTTTTAATTAATACAAACGTGTGAATGCATTCGGTGAACCTCTGCTACTTGAAATAATTCCTCCGCCTTTGGAGGCCGCACCACGGTACTGTACTGACCACTCACTTCCTCGCATCTAGTGGAACAAGTAAACAGATGTTGGGTGGCTGGGGCGGGTGAATCACTTCACCTGTTTGTTACACATTGTCACAGCTTTATAGATCATAAAAATCCACTAGCTGAATACTATTGGGGGGCAGCACTGTGTGTGCAGAGTTCAGTCCAGTCCCCAAGCCATGCAGGGATCCCCGGGGGAGCAGGGAGCGCAGAGGAGGCTGTGGAGAGACAAGTCTCCTAAGGTAAGAGCCATATTGCCCTGGAGAATGACAACCACCGACAGCCAGCTGACTGCACCTTGGCAGCTAACAAGGCTTTCAACTTCAGCTACAGCTTCCCTCCAATAACTTCCCAGCCAAATACAGCACGTTTGCCTGACGGGGACACAGGTGCTAACGCAGCCCACAGCCCACTAGTTGTGGCAGAAATGTGTTCCCAGAGGAAACCGCCCAGACTTGCTCCTCCGAGATCTCCGCAGCACATCCACAAGGTGGGTGTGAGGACGTGCTGGGGGAATGGCCAGGTGCCAGACATCGCATGGGTGTGGCTCTCCTATTGACCAGCTCCCCCACCAGACAGGGACAGAGGGGTGAGGTGCTGGGGAACAAACAGGCTCTCATCACTTTCTGCGCCGAGGAGGTGCACGAGGCATAGCAGAGCCTGGGATCCAGCTTCAGAGGCCCGGACACGCAAGGATAAGCTGCAGCAGCGCAGGCGTATCTGGGGTCATGCCAGCTGTCAAGACTCTGACTCGCCACCTGGGCATGGAGGTGCCCAACCAAGAGATCAAAGGTCAATCTGCAGATTTATAGCTTAAGGCCAGAAGGGACCATTCACTGGGCTCTTCGATCTAGCAGAGAAAGCTGTGACACGATCCAGTGGCTGGAAGTCGAAGCTAGACAAAAAAAATCAGACTTATTTCCATAAAGGCAGAACTTTTTAACAGTGAGGTTAAGTAACCACTGGAACAATTTACCAAGGGCTGCGGTGGATTCTCCATCACTGGCTGTTTTTAAATCAAGACCAGACTTTTTCCCTCCCAGCTCTGCTCTAGGAATTGTTATGGGGCAGGTCCCTGGCCGGTGTTATACAGCAGTGCAGACTAGAGGATCACAGTGGTCCCTTCTGGCCTGGGACTCTGCAAATCTAGGAATTGCAATCACCTTGTCCGACCTCCTGCCTAGCACAGACCACAGAACTTCCTGCTTCTAGTCCAATAGCTTTGCTTGAACGAGAACGGCTCCTTTTGAGAAAGATTTAAACATTCCTAGGGTCAGAGACTCCACTACAGCCCTTTTTGCTTCTCTCTCAAGAGTGCAGGGGGGCTGGAACTAGGGGGTCCCAATGGTTTCCGTCACAGACCGGGTTTACGGTTCGGTTCAATGGCTCAGCACCCCCACTATACAAACTATTCCACCACCACTGGCCGAGTTCTTCACGGACACAGAGCCCGAAGCCGGTGCGCAGCAGCCCCAGTTCCAACCCTTCCCCCTTCAGCGCTGCTCCTTACAAACACGTCACCAGAGGCTTTCCACGCAGCCTGTCCAAAGACCGATACAGCTGCCAGAGATGGAGAAGCAAAGCGCGCGACCCAGCTCAGTCTAGAAATCCAAGCACATAGAGCTGCTGGAAAAGACGGCTCCCGACTCCTGACCATAAACCCACGGCGATCAAGCCAGCAGTGCACCTCGCTTCGCGCAACATGCCACGGAAGCCTAGGGTGACCAGATGTCCCAATTTTATAGGGATAGTCCCGATTTTTGGGTTTTTTCTTATATAGGTTCCTATTACCCCTCACCCCCTGTCCTGATTTTTCACACTTGCTGTCTGGTCACCCTACGGAAGCTCTCTGGAGTGGCGGCAGCATAATGACGTCCTGCTTCCGCATCTTGCAAACCTGGCTGGTTCTGCCTCTCTGCAGAGCCCCACCCTGCATGCTAGGCGTGCCAGCTTTTCCAACACCCTTTCCCCGCCCCTTCTGAGGCCCTGCCCCCACTCCCTCCAGCCCCCCTCCCTCCATCGCTCACTCTACCCCACCCTCACTCATTTTCACTGGGCTGGGGCAGGAGGTTGGGTTGGGGTGCAGGCTCTGGGGAGGGGTTGGGGATGAAGGAGGGGGCTCTGAGAGGGAGTCTGGGTGCGGGAGCGGGTTCCGACCTGAGCGGGTGGGGGGGGGTCATCGAGGTGCAGGCTCCAGCCGGGCAGGTGCGGGAGGGGATTCCAACCTGGGACAGGGGGTTTGGGGTGTGGGCTGCGACCGGGCGGCACTTACCTCAGGCTGGTGGCGCAGCGGGGCTAAGGCTCCCAGAAGCAGCCAGCATGTCCGGCCCCTAGGCAGAGCCAGCCAGGTGGTGCCGCCCCCGCAGCTCCCTTTGGCCGGCGTTCCCAACCAATGGGAGATGCGGAGCCAGCGCTGGGGGCGGAGGTAGCAGATAGCGCTTCCCTGATCGTCCCTGCGCCTAGGGGCCGGACATACCGGCCAGCTGCACAGAGCCAGGCTAGGCAGGGAGCCTGCCTTAGCCCCGCTGCACTGCCGACCAGACTTTTAACGGCCCAGTTTTCCGATTAAAAACCACAGGCCTGGCAACCCTACCTGCATCATCAGCCGCAAATAGGAGGTAGCATCCGACAGCAGACACTGGAGGGCTTGTTCTGAAATGGAATCTGGCCACGCTCGGCAACGTGCACCCATGACCCTCCATGAGGATTATAGTGTTGGCTGGGCAAATAACTGATTGGGTTCAGCCCTCGAACTGACCAAACAGGGAAAAAGTTCTTCCCACCCACTCTGCTCCCCCACACCTAGCTACATTTCAAAAACAACAAACATTGACTTTTCCAGAAACCTCCCCCCTCCTTTTTTCCAGCCAAAACGGTTTGCCAAATTCATGAACGCCTTCAGCTGACCCGAACGTGTAAACTATTCACAGAAAAATTTCACCCAGCCCTAGTCAGCAGTTTTACAAGCACTTAAGACATGCTACAATAGTTTTATTAGTGAACACTTGAAACCAAAATATCTTGTTTAAGATGCGTATTTCTGCTGAAAAATTTGTTGTACAAGACACTCCTCCCAGCAAGAACATGCACAGCTGAAATGCAGCAAATTAAATTCAACTCAGAATTCTTTTCCCAGTAAATGCGTTATATTAGGCAATCTGAGTGATGTGTCATCACTTGGAATTATATTTGATACAAAAAAAAAAAAGATTCTCATATTTTAAGTCCAAAAGGAACCACTCTGATCATCTAGTCTGACCTCCTGTATAACACAGGCCCTAGATCTTCCCCCAGATAATTCCTAGAGCAGAGCTTTTAGAAAAAAAATCCAATTTTCATTCAAAAATTGCGTTATGGAGAATCCTGCGCAACCCTTGGAAAATTACTTCACTGCTTAATTGCTCTCATTGTTTAAAAACTGATGCCTCATTTCCAGTCTGAATTTGTCTAGCTTCCACTTCCAACCTTTCCTCTGCCAGATTACAGAGCCCATTTGGAATATTTGTTCCCCGTGAAGGTACTTGGTCTAGGATTTATTTTGGGGCAGGTCTCTGGCCAATGATATACAGGGGGTCATCAATGATCCCGTCTGGCCTTGGAATCTGTGTTCAAGTCACCTCTTAACCGCCTCTTTGTTAAACTAATAGATGGCGCTCCTTGAGTCTATCACAATCAGGCAGGTTTTCTAATCCTTCAATAGTTGTCGGGGCTCTTCGCTAAACCCTCTCCAATTTAGCAACATCCTTCTTGAGCTGTGGACCCCAGAACGGGATTCAGTATCCCAGCAGCAAATGCACTAGTGCCAAATACAACGATCACCTTCCGACTCGGTTTTCCCGTTTACACATCCCAGGCTGGCATTAGCCCCTTCAGCCACAGTGATGCACTGAACTCATGCTCAGCTGATTATCCATCGTGATCCCTATTTTTTTTTCTTGGCAGAGTCACTGCTTTGCCAGATAGAGCATGGCCTACATGCTTTGTCCCTAGCAGTATAACTTGACATTTGACTGTATTAAAACACACGTTGTTTGCTTGCCACCCAGCTTACCAGGCCATCAGATCACTCTGTAGCAATGACTTGTCCTCTTCATTATTTACCACTCCTCCAATCTCAGTGTCCTCTGCAAACTTTATCAGCAATGATTTAACATATTCTTCCAGGGCATCGATAAATATGTTGAATGGTGTAGGGCACAGGTGCAGACTCCGTGGGCAGCTCCCCATGGCCCCACCCTACCCCCCTGCTCCAGCTCACCTCCTCTTCCTCTGCAAGCGCGCTGCCGCGTCCTGCTTCTCCCCCCTCCCTCCCAGCGCTTGCACCGTGAAACAGCTGATTCACGGGGCAGGGAGGGAGGGGAGAGGAGGGGGGATGTGGCGTGCTGTGGGGAAGAGGCGGGGCTGGGGAAGGGATCCAATAGGGGCAGGGAGGGGGCGGAGTTAGGGCAGGGACTTTGGGGATGGCGTTGGAATGGGGACAGGGCAAGGGGCAGGGATGAGGTGGAGTCGGGGCGGAGAAAGGGGCGGGGGGGCGCAGGCACCCACTGGCGCCAGAGAAAGTTGGTGCCTATGGTATAGGGCCAAGGACCAAACCCTTTGGCAGCCCACTACAAGCCTCCCTGCCCCCTCCAATGATGATTCCGTTTACAATTATATTGAGACCTACCAGCTAGCCAGTTACCAATCCATTTAACAATCAAAATGTCGTTTGACTAGGCAACCACACATATGAAAGAATTATATCAACACTAGGACCTTATCAATCGAACCTGTCATCTTGTCAAAAAATGGTATCAAGTTTGATAGGATCTATTGCCCATAAATCCATGGCATTAATTATATTACCCCCTCCTTTAATTCTTTATTAAATGAGTCCCATATCAGCTGCTCCATACTCTCACCCAGGGTCGTAATCAGGCTGGCAAACCCATGATTACCCAGGTCATCCCATTTACTCTTTTTTAAACACTGGCCCACCTAGCCTTCTTCCAATCTCCAGGACCTTCCTCAGTGTTCCAAGATTTATTGAAAAGGTTCCAGTGGTTAATTATCCACGCTGTTAAAAAACGTGCCTTTTTTACTTGCCCAAGTTCGTCTAGCTTCTGCCTCCAGCCACTCAATCTTGTTCTGCTTTTGTATACTAAATTAAAGAACCCTCTACCATCAGCAACCTTCTTCCCCTGTAGGTATTTATAAACCATGATCACGTCATCACTTAACCTTCTGGAGAAGCTACTTCAGTATGTCATTTTAAGGCAGTCTGCAGTGTAGTTTCCAGGATATTAGAAAGACAAAGTGGATGAGGTAATCTCTTTTACTGGGTCAAGTTCTGTTAGTGAAAGAGACCAGCTGACCTGAAGAAGAGCTCCATATAAGCTCAGAAGTTTGTCTCTTTCATCAGCAGAAGTTGGTCCAATAAAAGATACTACCTCACCCACATTATAAGGCAGGATTTCCAGACTTTGAATCATTCTTGTAGCTCTTTTCTGAATCTTTTCCAATTTTTTCAACATCCCTTTTGAAGTGTGGACACCAGAATTGGCTGTGGTCTCCAGCAATGGTCACATTAATGTCTTATACAATGGTACTGCCATCTCCCCGCTTCTACTCAGTATTTTCCTGCTTATAGATCAGGAATGCATTAGCCCTCTTGGCCTCCACATTGCACTAGGAGCTCACGTTCAGCTGGTTACCCACCATGACCTAAGTCCCTTTCAGAGTCACTGCTTTCCAGGATACAGCCCCCACCCAGGAAGCGTGAGCCACCTCCTTTATTCCTAGCTGAAGGACATTCCATTTGGCTGTATTAACACACATGTTGCTAAAGTGAGCTCAACTTACCAAGTGACCCTGGTCATCCTGTATATACGACCTGCCCTCATCATTGTTTATCACGCTGCCAGTTTTTGTACTGCCTGCAAATTCAGGCCAAATTAGAAACATACCCGTTGAATGAGGAGTCCCCATTTACAGTAAGTTCTTAAGATCTGTCAGTTATGAATCCATTTAATACATGCTGCATTTATTTTATGTTAACTCTTCATCAGAACGCTCGTGGCAGTCTAGTGCCTTGCTGAAGTACTAGTACGTCAACATGTTCCCTTTATCGATTAACCCTGTGATTTCATCAAAGTAGATTTCAAATTTGTCTGTCGAGACCTATTTTCCATAAAACCACACTGATTGGCATTAGTACTTCTACCATCCTTTACTAACTGCATCCGCTGTTCCATGATTCTGCATAGGATCTATGCCAGGTTAGCCGGCCTATAGTTACCTGGGACATCCCATTTATGCTTGTTAAATATTGGGACAGAATTCGTTTTTTCTCTGTCCTCTGGAACTTCCTCAGGATTCCAAGATTTATTAAATATCAACATCAATGGCTCAAAGAGGTCCTCTGCCAATTCTTATCAAACTCTTAGATGCAAGTTATCTGGGTCCTGCCAATTGAAAAACGTTTAGTAGTCGCTGTTTCACATCCTCCTTAGTTACTGTCAGAAAATAAAGTATTTCATTATTACTGCAAGATGTGTACACTCCATCCAGGTTCTTTATGAATATATAAAGAATTTATTGAGCACGTCTAGCTTTTCTGCATCATTATTGACAATTTGACCATTTCTAATGAGTAACAGACCTACCCCCTTGCTAGTATTTTTTTTTGTTCCTGATATACACCCAAAAAAAAAAAATCCTTCTTATTGTCCTTTACTCCACTGCCCATGTTTTTCATTGGTACAAAGGGGGCTGCAGGGGAAGTAGTCTGCAGTCACTTCTGGGGAGATGGGAGTTTGGACGGGTAAATCCAGCGGTAGGTGAACAGAAGACAGAGCAGGGAAGTAGGATGGAGTCCTGGGAAATAGCGACAGGATCTGTAGTTGCTGGACATAGGAGTCCCTGGGCTAGAACCCAGAGTAGTGCGTGGGCCCGGATTCCCCTACCAGCCACTGGGAAAGTGACAAGACCTGGCCTTGGGCTGGAGGACTGTCTGGAATGGCATGCGGACCGCAGACCCAGTGGCACTTGGATACCCCACAAGGGGAGGACTATACAATGACCTGGCCAGCTGGGTGAGTCACGAAGGAGCACTGCAAGTTCTGGGGGAAAAGGTGGGGGGTTATGATGTGAGCAACTGTTGGAGGGCAGGGGGGGGCTTCTGACCTGAAAGGAGCTAATCCCTAAATGGAGCCGCAAGGAAGCACTCCAAGGGTAAGTGAATGTTACACATCAGTATCAATTTTACCCGTCCCTCTGCCGTCGCAGCCCCGTAAAGTGTTTAGTATTTGATGATTCCAAACAGGAATCAAATCCACTCAAATCCATGGGCCTGGCTGCTTTTCCAGTGACCAGCTCTTATGAGCGCTCCTGCTGCCTTTATCGCAAGGACTTTATTAAAGGACTGGCCAGCAAGGGCACAGGGCATCACACACACTGGCCATGGTATGCAACATTTGCTATTTACCACTGGGTCTGCCCCGTCACATGCATTTCCCCTGTAGACAGATTTATTTCAGTAGTAACAACCAACAGTGTGAACACAAGAGTTCGCCATGTCAGCCATGAGGCCGAGGGGAGCATCCTTATATTTGCAATTTTGGAAGCTCATGTTCTTGCTAAAACGTACACCCCTGCGGTGGGCATTTCTGGGTAGACGTCATACCTGCAGCTAATGGCATGGCTGCCTTCTCAGCTTAGCAAGATGCAATCCTTCCTCTCCCACAAACCACTCCAGCCATGATGCTGGGCTGCAGGAGGAGACATCAGGCTGGCGACAACAGTCATTCCCATTAGGCTTAGACGGTTTGTCTTTCAAAGCGGATATGGGAATGCAAACGATCACTCCAAAGGGAGAGCAGCTTTGAAATACAGGATTGTTTAGTTTAGAGTCGTTCCTGCAACAGCCTCCTAAACCAATGGCTCTCAACCTTTCCTGACCACTAACGGCCAATGGGAGCAGCTGGAGGCGGTGCCTGAAGCAACAGCCACACACCCCTGCGCCCCTCCTCCCCCAGGTTCCGTCCGCTTCCCGGAGCGGTGCAGGGGCAGGGCAGGCAGGCAGCCTGCCCTGTCCCCAGTGCGCGTTGGGCCGGAGCCCGCCCCCTGAACTCCCTCCTGCAGCCGAACCCCCTGTCCTGAGCCCCCTGCCGCACCTCGCACCCCTCCTGCACCCCAACCCCACACCCTGCCCTGAACCCCTTGCTGCACCCCGACCACCTGCCCTGAACCCCCCCCGCTGCACCTCGCACGCCGACCCCCTGCCCTGAGCCCCCGCTGCACCCTGCACCCTGACCCACTGCCCTGAGCCCCCTGCCGTACCTCACACCCCTCCTGCACCCCAACCCCACCCCCCTGCCCTGAACCCCCTGCTGCACCCCGGCCCCCTGCCCTGAACCCCCCCCTGCTGCACCTCGCACGCCGACCCCCTGCCCTGAGCCCCCGCTGCACCCTGTACCCTAACCCACTGCCCTGAGCCCCTGCTGCACCCTGACCCCGTGCCACACCCCTCACCCCTCCTGTACCCCACATCCCAACTCCCTGCCCTGAGCCCCCGCCACACCCCTCCTGCCCCCCCTGGGGGCAGGGAAGGGGCAGAGTTGGGATGGGGATTTCAGGGAAGGTTGGAAGAGCGGGGCGGGGCCTCATGGAAGGGGTAGAGTGGGGGCGGGGCCAAGGGCAGCGGGGGGAGAGGTGTCAGTAAATGAGGCCCTCGGGCCAATGTACTACTCCTCATGTGGCCCTCGTGGTCATTTGAGTTTGAAACCCCTGCTCTACACTGAGTAACCAGGTAAATAAGAGCCATCCCAGCAGCAAACCCGCCCAGCACTGACTGCTCAGGGGAGTGCGTTTCACAGATTAAACCAGAACACTAAATAATTGGAAATTGTTCTCTCTGATGCATTTCCCCTGCAGGCACATTTACTTCAATAGTAACAAATAACAGTGTGAAATCAAGCTTGAGTGGAATCCATTGCACAATTTAGCCACATATACAAGGACACCGAGCCGGGGGAAAAAGCAGGATCAGCTCTGTCCACTCATGGAGCAGGATACAGGGGGTCAAGACCGAGCTCATGTCAGTAACCTATATACTGAACTTGGGGCGACAACAGGGCTAGTGTCCCAAAACTGAGGAAAATTATGAGCGAAATTTAGAAAGATGTGAATGAAAATTGGGAGTGCTTTAAGAAGAGTTTATTAGAGGGCCAAAAAGCCACGATTCCACAATCAAAACAAGATGACAACTTTGGATAAAAGCCCATCCTGGATCAGTGTGAAATGAAGGCAGCAATTAGAAACAAATAAGCAATATATAACAAATGGTGGAAAAGGGGTAATGATACAAATTAGGAGTTATGAAGTGCTGAAAATTGATAAGGGAAGCTAAAGGCATGGGGAAAAATAAGGGAAGAGCTAAGGACTATAAGCAAGAGTTTAAGTATATTAGGAAAAAAAAATCCCAGCAATGCTATAGAGCTGTTACTAGATGGAGATGGTAAAATTGTTAATAATGATGCAGCAGCAGTCAATAAATATTTCTGTTCTGTACTCGGAAAGAAGCAGGATGATGGACTTGTACTGTAAAGTATTTCATCATCCTCATGTGGTACATTAATAACTGAGGAGGATGCTAGATGATACAGATTTTTAAAATCATCAGGCCTGGGTTACTTGCACTGAGGAGTCCTAAAAAGCTGGCTAAGGAGATCTCTGGTATGCAGATAACTTTTCATACATCTTGGAATACCAGGGAAATTCCAGAAGACTGATAAAGTGCTAATGCAGTACTGTGCCAACAGACAAAAAGGGCAAGCGGAATGACCCATTAACTATAGGCTTGTTAGCCTGACATCTGTCCTAGGCAAAATAATGGAAATGCTGATACAGGATTCAACTCATAGCAAATTGAAGGACAGGAATGTAATTAATGCCAGTCAACAAGGCTTTACAGAAAATAGGTCTTCTCAAACATAGCTGGTTTCATTCTTTTATGAGATTAAAAGTTTGGTTGATCAAAGGTTACTACTTAGGGCTTTGTGAAGCCTTTTGAGTTAGTACCATACAACATTCTGATTAAATAATGAGCTCTACTCAATATCAATAGAGAACTGACTAACTGACAGATCACAAGAAATAGTTGTCAATGGGGAGTCATCATTGCGGTGTTTCTAACGGGGTTCTGCAGGTACCTAGGGTACCTGATGCTCTTCAACGATCTGGAAGTAAATATGCAATCATTGCTGATAAAAATCCGTGGACGAAGATTGGTGTAGTGGTGAATAATGATATGGGCAGGGCAGCCTTCTAGAGTGAACGGATTTGCTCGGTAACTGGGGCCATTGAAACAAAATGTAATTTAAGACAACCAAATGCAAAGTTACATATCTAGGAATAGAGAATACAGGCCATCCCGACAGACTGGGGAACTATACCCTGGAAAGCAGCGACTCTGAAAAGGATTTAGCAGTTACAGTGGACAAGCATTGACCGTGATCTCTCAGTGCGATGCTGTGGCAAGAAGCGCCGGTGTGATTCTTGGATGTATAGAACTCTTCATTAGGGGTGTACAGTTCCTACCAAAATGGGGGCAACTGGGGCCTCTAGGGGCTACTACAAATATTTAATAATAATAATAGGGCTATAGAAATATGACAGAGTGGAGCGAATACTGAGACAAATAGACTGATCATTCTTCACTGGAGAAGAAGATTGGTCTTGTGGTTTATGAACTTGAATTTCAAATACTTACAACAGTCTCCACACTAACAAGCTACAAACCAAGAATAATTTGCTGACATTATATGATGCATAACTTTGAATAATGCTGACATTTTTTAAACCACCTAGAGGATCTGGACAACGGGTTCCCATTAAAACTAAATTTGGAACGAGGTGTCCAAATCCCCTTTATCCGGTGAAACAAGCACCCTAATTCAAGAAAATTGCAATCTGTTTTTGGTCTATTCTCATGAGAGGAAAAGAAAACTTCTGCAGGTAAACAGTTTGTCCCAACCTACCCCAGAATTATGTGCAAGGTGCAACACCGCAGAAGGGGGGGAAATAGCTAGGAGAAATGGGACTGAAATTCAATAAAGGAAAATGTAGAATGCATATTAAGAAAGATATCCTAGCAATTAGATCTACCAGACCATGGCACGGGCTCCAAAAAGAGGAGATATTTGAACTAGACAATGGTCTAGTCCATTAATAGATGGAAATAGTAGAATTGCCAATAATAATGCAGAAAGGCTGAATAATTCAATACATATTTTGTATTTGGGGAAGAATAAAACAGATGATGTAGTCATACATACAATGATGAAAAATTTTCCATTCCAATAGTATCTCTGGAGGATGTTAACAACAGCTACTAAACCTAGACATTTTTAAACCCTCGGGTCCGGATAACTTGCATCCAAGATTTTGAAAAAGCTGGCCAAGGTACTCTCTAAAGTAGACCATTAATGGGATTTCAATAACTCTTGGAACACTGAAGAAGTTCCAGAAGAAAACTAATGTTCTGCTAATATTTAAGTTGGGTAAATGGGACACCTGGATAATAATAGGCCTATCATCCTGACATGGATCCTGGGCAAAGTAATGGATCAGATGATACAAGACTCGATTAATAAACAATTAAAGATTAGTCTGAATAATGCCAGTCAACAAGGGTTTATGGAAAGTAGATCCTATGCTATCAAACTAACTTGAGATACTTTTTGATGAGATTACAAGTTTGGCTGATTAAGAGAACAGTGTTGATGTAACATACTAGACACCTGTAAGGCATTTGACTTTGTACCACACAAGACAAACTGATTGTACTGAGATAAGGTGGCCAAGTGGCTAAGCAATGGACTGCTAATTCATTGTGCTCCGCGCTTGTGGGTTCGAATTCCATTTTCATCGATTCTTCGTCTTTGGACTCAACAGAGGGGTACACAGGTGAAATTGAATAGCCTCTGATATACAGTACATCAGACTCCATCATTTCTGGCCTTAAAATGTGTGAAACAACATTCTGATTAAAAATTAAAACAATACAAAATTAACACAGCATGCACTAACTGGCTAACAGGTCTCAAAATGTATCCATCAAGGGGTAATCATAATTGAACGGGTATATTTCTTCTGGGGTCCCACGGGGATCAGTTCTTGGCCCAATGCTAGTTAATATTTTTTATCAATGACCTGGAAAAACCACCACATCACTGATAAAATTTGCAGATGACAGAAAGTTTGGGGGAATAGTAAAAATGGAAAGGACAGGTCACTGGTACAGAGTGATCTAGATCACTTGGTAAGTTGGGCACAAGCAAACAATATGCATTTTAAAAACAGCCAAATGTAAAGTCATACTTCTAGGAACAAATAACGTAGGCCATGCTTACAGAAGGGGTCACTCCGCGAAGGAGTGACTGCAAAATATATATATTGATAGATAGAGATCATGGTGAATAATCAGCTGAACTTTGAACTCCCAGCTCATGGGATCCTTGGATGTACACATGGGAATCTCAAGTAGGAGTAGGGAGGTAATCTCTCTGCATTTGGCACCAGTACATCAGGGCGCTTGGACCCAGGTCGACTCAATTCTTGGGAAGCAGTCTTAGCTGCCGCACCACACCAACTCACTGAGTTACCAGGGAATTCAGAGAGTTGGGTGGCCCAGCTTCAAGGCACTTCACTCTAGCACAGAAAGGTCTAACACAATCCAATGGCTGGAAGCTAACGCTAGAGAAATTCAGACTGGAAATAAAGTGTAAATTTTTAACAGGGAGGGTTAATGAACCATTTGAACAACTGATCCAGGGTTGTGGTGGGTTGTCTGGCACCAGCAAGTTAAGTCAAGATTGGATGTTTTTTCCTAAAATATGTGCTCTAGTACAAGCTGGACTTTGGGGAAGTTATGGCCTGTGTTATGCAGGAGTCAGACTACATAGACTCATAGAATATCAGGGTTGGAAGGGACCTCAGGAGGTATCTAGTCCAACCCGCTGCTCAAAGCAGGACCAACCCCAATTAAATCATCCCAGCCAGGGCTTTTCAAGCCAGGCCTTAAAAACCTCTAAGGATGGCGATTCCACCACCTCCCTAGATAACCCATTCCAGTGCTTCACCACCCTCCTAGTGAAATAGTGTTTCCTAATATCCAACCTAAACCTCCCCCACTGCAACTTGAGACCATTACTCCTTGTTCTGTCATCTGGTACCACTGAGAACAGCCGAGCTCCATCCTCTTTGGAACCCCCCTTCAGGTAGTTGAAGGCTGCTATCAAATCCCCCCTCATTCTTCTCTTCTGGAGACTAAACCCCAGTTCCCTCAGCTTCTCCTCGTAGTCATATGCCCCAGCCCCCTGATCATTTTTGTTGCCCTCCACTGGACTCTCTCCAATTTGTCCACATCCTTTCTGTAGTGAAGGGCCCAAAACTGGGCACAATACTCCAGATGTGGCCTCGCCAGTGCCACAGAGGGGGAATAAGCACTTCCCTCGATCTGTTGGCAACGCTCCTACTAATACAGCCCTATATGCTGTTAGCCTTCTTGGCAACAAGGGCACATGATTACAGTGGTCCCCTTCTGGCTTTATAAGCTTTGTCCAGTCATAGAACTAGAAAATATTCTGTCCTACAGAGATTAGCTCTGGAGACCAGTTAAATGGAACCTAATGCACATTTTCCACCTAAGAAACAAGGAGAAAAGTACAAACACGAGCCAAATAGAAACTCAAAACAAGCAAAACATCATTATCAACCCGAAGTAGATGAGAAACCTAAATCGTTACCCTCTCCCATCACAGCCACCTGCCCTGGTTAATAATGAATAGACAGGTTCCCATCTGACAGCTGTCCACTGATATACTGTATATAAAACAACTGGATGGTTTCAACCTCTTTCCAAATTGGCAGGTTGCCCTCACAACTGGTGCCCTTGAAGCAGTGCGGCACATGGGGGGGGGGGGGTATGAGGATCAGATTGTGAATGTCGTTTGGTTTTCAGGGCACCATTTTGTATTCCAGCTTTCATGGGGGAGCACGATCCATGTTGTATTGCAACCTCCACTGTGGATCAGAGCATCCAGCTCATAGTCGGGGCTGGACGTCTTGGCGACAGACTGTCTGATACATTGGCACAAAGCAATCTCGGGCAACCCTGCTCAACCCTCTGGGTATGTACTCGGGCAGCTACCTTTGGAGGCACTGCCCGTGCTGCCACAGTTAACCGTCTACCTGCGCAGAGGTTTACATCTCCCAGCTGCGGTGCAGACACGCCCTGAATGCCTCTCAGCTACCAGCCCATCACAACAAGGTGACTCCCTACCCAGAAGCAGATGCGGGAGGACGGCGGAGCTCAGACGTTGCCCTGCTGAAGCACATGGACAAAAGGGGGATAGAGGCTGCCTGGCCTTAGGACAGAGGCTAAACCCAGGACTCACAATAGGCACGAGACCTCCCTGTGGGGACTGCATTCAGCGCTGTGTGTTATTTTTCAAACAGCTGTAATTCTAGTGCGCTTTGCTCAGAGTAAAGTGTCTCTGGATACGAAATTCCTTGGCTAAGCCGGTGTTCCTTGTTGGCCTGACACGTTGCCCCTGCAAAGGAACTCAGAGTGCCCACAGTGAGGTCTGAGGGAGCATGTTCAGACAACCGAGGGGAGACTACGGCAGTGGCTCGGAGGTCTAAGGCAGCCAGACTGCAGGGTCCCACTGCCCAAGAAGGGTATCAGACACGGGGCCTGCACCTGGAAGTGCACCAGAGACCCCAAGCAGGGGTCATAATCCAGCCCCCAGGAACTTAGCAGGATATGGGATCCAGCAGATGGGCCCACTCACAACAGACTGGTGCCAGTCCAGAGAGGGGGACTGGGCTGGGCTGTGACTAGGAATCTCGGCAGAGGCTGACAAGGGAATGTGAGGTGTGTTAGCAGAACAGGAGGACAGGGCAATATGCACTGTGACTCCCAGCACTGCCCCAGTCCTGAGGTCAAACAAGAGACTCCAAAACTCTCACTCCAGCACCTTTCACAAGCTGTAAATTCATAGTTAAGAATCCCTTCGAAATGGAGACAAAGCAGCTGCTGTTGTCAGTGTCTCTGAGCTTTGCTGCTGGAGCCGCTTACCCCCTGCCCTCCCCAGCCAGCTCTCCTGACATTCAACACCGTCTCCCCCAAGCCAGCCCGCAGTTGGGTTCCCTCTGCTAATCCACGAAAAATGCCATCCTTTGGGGATCACTTTAAAGTGGAGCATCCCCTTCCCCCTCAAGACTTAGTCAAAGCAAACACCAGCTCCATTAAGGGCAAAGGACCTCACAGCCAACAGAGGAATTCTTGGGCTTGATGGACTGTTTATAGAGTCTTTTATAGGGAGGATGGGTAACCTAATCCCAACTACAACATTTTTTATGCTACTCTCGGAGAGTTCAGCTGTGATTAAGTTGTTGGCAAAGTCCCATGGCACATAAAACGTGGAGTCCAGCGAATTTCAACCCCATCGGAGAGCCCTGAGAATAGCAGCGGTGTAACGACTCCAGCAGGATCAGCCAGATCAGTGACATGTCTGCGCTTACAGCGGGACCCGCTGTAGGCGTTGGTTAGTGGCACCAGTTGGGAGGCTGCTAGAAGTCCGTACGTGAGACACGCTGGAAGGCAGCCTCCTGGTAACCGAGTTGCATACGTTTAGTGCTTTTCATCCACAAACCACAGGGATCACTGCTCCAACCCCTTGAGAGCAGCCACCTCTGGGGTGAGCCACGGCAGCTGCTTAACAGCCTGCAGCAACAAGTGCAGAATCCTGTATCTACCTGGAATGGCAGAGGGGTTTGGGTAATGTAGAGAGAAGGAAGCTACCGGAGCTGGAATTCAATAGGCAGGTATACACCACTGCTCTTACAGAAAGTGCTACAGGAACTTTAATGGCCACAGAGCCTCAATCTCTCGTCTCATTCAAAACACAGCACCTCCAGCCACATAGAAGAGGGGTAGGGGGTGCTAAGGCATAGAGCAGAGCTGATCAAAAATAGGAATTTCTGTCTCATGGAAAATTCCAATATTTAGACATAAGTTTTCATGGCAAGTCTGGACAAAGGGCAACATATTGAAACTTTTCACAGAATGACACGTTCCAAAAAAATTCCATTTGGAAAGGTCAGAAAGTTTAGTGTCGAACAGACTTAAAAATTAAACAGAGTCTACGTGACCTGCCGTGGTATCGCTTGGGAGTCGTCGTTTGAGTGCCTCCTGCTCCCGTTCTCCCTGATAAGCTGGGCTCCCTGGCTGAACTACATGTCCCATGATGCGTCATGGCACCTCGTCGAAAACGAAGCATGTAGTGCATCATGGGAGATGAAGTCCAGCCAAGGAGCCTGACTCCTAGAGGAGAATGGGAGCAGGAGGTACCCAAACTAACTCCATACCAAAAGTTTCAATTCAGAATGACCTGCCCCGACTAAAGTCTTTTGATTTGATTTGCCAGAGGGAGAATTGAAGCATTTGGGGAAATCATTCCGTGGAAGCCGTATGTCCCTTCACAGCCACATTCAGACAGAAAGTTCCCGCCCAGCTCTAGCACACCCTCGGATAGAGGGGCACCAGTCACTGATTCGCCAGCCCCCCTCCAGGGCTCCTCGATGCGACTTCACCCATAGACGTACGGACCCAGCATGGCCCTGCTTAGCTTCTAATAGCTGAAAGGCCCAAGTGTATTGATCTGTTTCCTTCCTACATGCTCCACGTTACACAGCTGGAAGCTCTTTCTAAAAGGATCTCTAAAGAGCACTGGGACACCAGGGTTGCAACGGCCCTAACGGCTGGCCGTCAGTAACGTACGGAGCAGGGCTGTTTGAAAACAAACATTTCATGCAACCAGGAGACCTTACAACAGCCACGTCCGGTCTCTTAGCAGCACGTGAGCCTGCCCGGCCTGCGGCAGAACACGTCCATCACAAATGGACTCCTATGCTATAGAAACGTCATTGTAAAGCTCTAACGCAGTGCGTCTCTAACTGTTTTTACTGATGACCCCTTTCACATCGCAAACCTCTGAGGGCGACCCCCACCCAAGACATTAAACACCCTTTTTAATATATTTAACACCATTATAAATGCTGGAGGCAAGCAGGGTTTGGGGTGGAGGTTGACAGCTCGCGACCCCCCCATGTAATGACCTCGCAACCCCCAGTTTGAGAACCCCTGCGCTAACTCACTAGATATCATGGCAAGGAGTGCAGTATCGGAACCAAGGCAGAGGAGAACCAACATCCTCATCAGACGCTCACACGACACCTGAACCGCAGTTCTTCCTCTGCATCACAGCCATCGTGACACATGCGGGCATCCCAGGCCTAAGCAGCCACAGAAGGTGTGTTCTCTCTCACGCGCGCGCACACACAGCATAGCTGGACTCTGGGTTGTGCGCATGATGAAACTTTGCCAACAATTTACTACAGCTGAATCTGGGCCATGCAAAATCCTGCCGCGTGCTCCAGCCTCACATGGGAGAAAAGGATGTAGACTCAGGAGAGTGTTCAGATTCTCCTAGAACTTGTGCAGGGGCCAGATTCAGATTAACATTCATGCAGTTTGCTCTGCCCTCCTGTCAGACAGATGTAGGAATCCAGACACTTTATTGGGATCTGCATGTGCACTGTCAAGACACTGAACCCCTAGGCTCAGTGTGTGTGAAAATCAATGTTTGGACTAAAAACTTACTAATAAATTTGACCCTGTGGCTAGATATGAAAGATGACAAGGAACCATCTATGAGCTACAAAGTGCTGCATTACTGCTCAGAGGATACAACTCAGACAAGAACCTGCCGTTCAGTCCTGCCAAAGATACGGTGGTGAGGAGCTGGAATATCTAGTGACAGATATTAGAGGGGCGGGGGGGTATGGGATGGGAAGAGCGTGGGCACTAGAAGATTAGATAGACAATCAACTTTTAAAAGGAAGATTGTAAATGAAGACAGACATTTTCTGCTCAGCTCAGCGCCTAGGGCCTTTATTCCTGATGCACCACACTGAGGAGCAGATACTGTATCTTTCTGTCTAGACCAGCTCTGGGACCCTTAGGGACCTCCTCGGACTCTGCTGACAGTGCTCCTCAGAGACACGAGCTACGGCCATGGATTTTGCAGGATAGACAGTATCCAAGGATTTGAATCCAGCCTCATATTGCCTAGGTGTGGTGTCCTGTGGGGACGGGTCGTGGGTGAGGACACAGCTCCGACGACAGACACTGCGAGGTGGAGAACGAACCCCAGGCAGGCACTGCGGTCTGAGCTCTGGGATGCAAGGCACGATACAGGGCTCGGATTGCTTTGCAGACAGAGGGAGCTACTCACGTGAGGTCTCTGGGAAAGTGCCAGAGGTCTGAGCAGGGTTCAGCATCCCCAGCTGCGGACAGGTGGGTCCTGCCAGCGGATGGGACAGCTCACTGGTCTCCTCCTCAAAGTAAAGCCTCAGATGAGGCTTCCCAAGCAGTACATTTAACCATCTGAACCAGCTTCTCATAGGGAATGAGGAGCTGCACCGGCTCAGTGAGGACGCTTACTGAGTCTTCGACTTTTTAGAACTCTCCGTCTGATGGTGAGCTCCCCGGGGCATGGCCTGTCTTTACAAGGTGTGTCTCTGCCGTGCCCAGCCCAGCCCAGCCGCACCCTGATCCCGGCTTGGTGCCGCTAGCCGCTCCTGCAGTACAACGATGCATCATAACCCTGACAGCGCTGCATGCTGCTAGAGGGGGCCTGATCTGCTGGAGAAGAATCTGAAGAAAGAAAAATTAACAAGATCTACATCTCCGTCTGCTTCTGCTTCTTCTACTAGACCAGCCCAGACCCTGGCGACCTCCCAAACGCAGGTCAAAATACAGGGCCAGATTCTCAAGAGCTCAGTGCCCATTTAGGCACCTAAATGCCAGGGCATGGTTTGTGCTCAATGATGTCTTGCAGCATCCTTCTTCCAGAGACCCAATGGGTTGCTATCCCAGCCAGAGGGCCAGTGACGGCATGCGCACCTTTTAATTCTCACCTCGGGTTTGCCTTTCTTTAGATGTGTTGCCCAAAGCTGACTACAGAGCAACAGCCAAGGCCTCACCCAGTGGAAGAGATTAAACACCCACCTCTGTGAATTTACGTAAGGGTGGGACCCTGCCAGAGCTCACAGGGATCCTCTCTCTCTCTCTCGGTCTCTAATTCTGCTTTTTCCCCAAATTTCAGTTTAGAAAACACTGGGACAAATCCATCTCTGGCACTGCTCTGTGGACTCTGGGCAGGGAGGAGTATCTGAGATGCTATGGGCTGGCCTTCACCCCATGTCTCCTCAGACATGCCTGTTCTCTGCCTGTGTTTTATAGTCATGTAATCCACTAGTCTTAATAATCAGTCATTGCTAGTAACTTAACAGTCTTTATTAGATAGGTAGTTAACACAGAAACAGAGTATCTGAACTCCAGCCTGTCAGTCTAACTTAAAACCAGCTGCCTCCTTCTACTGTCAGCTCAGAATCCTGGAGATCCTATTCAGTCTCTTAAAGCCACAATAATACCACATCGCCTTTCTTGTAATTTTTTTTCAGCATTTTCTGTACGTATAAATGCATATAATTCTGATTTTATCTTAACAGCTTCATATAAGTCTTTTAACAGGTCTCCTTGGATGCAATGACAGTCTAACTTCTATATTTGCCATATTAATGAAGTTCTCTTATTACTTAGAGGACGGATGTCATGTTCTTGCTATATCATTTCTTCTTTCAGCTGAGGCCTGGTCTTGCACTACAGAATTAGGTCAGTTTAATTACCTTGGTCAGGGGTGTGTTAAGCTGACCTAAGTTCCTGTGTAGACTGTGCTAGGTCAGTGAAGAATTCTTCTGTCAGCCTAGCTACCAGCTCTTGGAAAGGTGAATTACCAAGGCTGATGAGAGAACCGCTCCTATCAGCATAGGTAGCATCTACACTGAAGAGATACGGCAGCCCACCTGTGCCAATGTAGCATTTTAAGGGAGACAAGCCCAGAGTCTGGTCTTGCAGGTAACAACTGCAAATGCCTCTGATTTCAGCTGTCCACTTGACTATTACTAGTCATGACATCATAAGACTGAGGTGTTACCTCCTTTGCTACAGTAGCTTTCCGAGCCCAACTTCTCCCATGACAGACACGTACTCGATCATTCCGTTTCAAATCAAGTCGTTTATTCTATCATAATTATTTTAATACAAACTCAACTGATATTGATACTTATTCCTTTCCTTATATCCTCCTGGGGGGCGGGGGGGGATACATTCGTTATCTGTTTCTAAGCTTTCTGTTAAATAAACTGTGCAGATGATAAACCTTGTGGTAACGGCGATATTCTGTAATTTAATAATGCCAAATATAAACCAGAATGCACTTCTTCAGCTTCTGTTAGTAATCTTTTTACTATTTTAACACCATTTTCAACCTGTCCATTAGATTGAGGATAAACCTGGACTTGATGCAATGTTTGAAATCATACACACTCTGGCAAAAACTTTTAAACTCTTGACTATGTAATTGAGGTCCATCCTCAGTAATTGCTGTGTTGGGAATGCAATGCCTCGCAAAAACTAATTTAATTTTATAAATTGATTGGCATATGTGTTTTATAGTATAGATATTTCTGGAAAAAATAATCAAGAACTAGAACATAGGGATAGGGAATAGCCAGCATGGATTTGTAAAGAACAAATCATGTCAAACTAATCTGATCGCTTTCTTTGATAGGATAACGAGTCTTGTGGATAACGGAGAAGCAGTGGATGTGGTATACCTAGACTTTAGTAAGGCATTTGATACGGTCTCGCATGATATTCTTATCAATAAACTAGGCAAATACAACTTAGATGGGGCTACTATAAGGTGGGTGCATAACTGGCTGGATAACTGTATTCAGAGAGTAATTATTAATGGTTCCCAATCCTGCTGGAAAGGCATAACGAGTGGGGTTCCGCACGGGTCTCTTTTGGGACCAGCTCTGTTCAATATCTTCATTAACGACTTAGATATTGGCATAGAAAGTACGTTTATTAAGTTTGCAGATGATATCAAACTGGGAGGGATTGCAACTGCTTTGGAGGATAGGGTCAAAATTCAAAATGATCTGGACAAATTGGAGAAATGGTCTGAGGTAAACAGGATGAAGTTTAATAAAGACAAATGTAAAGTGCTCCACTTAGGAAGGAACGATCAGTTTCACACATACAGAATGGGAAGAGGCTGTCTAGGAAGGAGCATGGCAGAAAGGGATCTAGGGGTTATAGTGGACCACAAGCTAAATATGAGTCAACAGTGTGATGCTGTTGCAAAAAAAAAAAGCAAACATGATTCTGGGACGCATTAACAGGTGTGTTGTGAGCAAGACACGAGAAGTCATTCTTCCACTTTACTCTGCGCTGGTTAGGCCTCAGCTGGAGTATTGTGTCCAGTTCTGGGCACCGCATTTCAAGAAAGATGTGGAGAAATTGGAGAGGGTCCAGAGAAGAGCAACAAGAATGATTAAAGGTCTTGAGAACATGACCTATGAAGGAAGGCTGAAAGAACTGGGTTTGTTTAGTTTGGAAAAGAGAAGACTGAGAGGGGACATGATAGCAGTTTTCAGGTATTTAAAAGGGTATCATAAGGAGGTGGGAGAAAACTTGTTCACCTTAGCCTCTAAGGATAGAACAAGAAGCAATGGGCTTAAACTGCAGCAAGGGAGGTTTAGGTTGGACACTAGGAAAGAAGTCCTAACTGTCAAGGTGGTTAAACATTGGAATAAATTGCCTAGGGAGGTAGTGGAATCTCCATCTCTGGAGATATTTAAGAGTAGGTTAGATAAATGTCTATCAGGGATGGTCTAGACAGTATTTGGTCCTGCCATGAGGGCAGGGGACTGGACTCAACCTCTCGAGGTCCCTTCCAGTCCTACAGTCTATGAATCTATAAGCATTTCCTTTATATTCAAATAGATCTAAGCCTACTTTAGACCAAGGTCTTAAGTTTTCATGAATATGTGTCACAGGTTGTTTAGACTGAGCATTTCTATATCTTTGACATATGTCACATTCTTTATATTTCTCTGTCTTTTGGGGCCAGTACAGAACCTCTCTTGCTCTACATTTCATTTGTCTATGCCTACATGTCCCTCATGTAAGCACTGCAACATCTCTGCTGTTTACCCTAAAGGAATTACTACTCTATTGCCTTTAAGCAGAATTCCTTCAATTACTGATAAGTCTTGAATAAATTGATTATATGGCTTTGGTATAATTTATTATATCCTTTTTCAACAGCTGTAATAACTGTTTGCAAATTCTCAACCTGTCTACTTGTACAATTTCTTTCCATACTCTTTCTGATACAGAAAACTATTTAAGTACATCTACATGCATCTCATCACCTTCAATTACATTGGTTACATCATACACTCTAGAAGGAATATCATCAACAATTAATGATTTGCCTGGCTGATACTCTACTAGTAAATCATATACATAAAATTGAAAAAATAATCTTTGTAACCAAGGCGGTATAACTGTCATGTTCCTTTTCGAAATATTAACTAATGGCTTATGAACTACTGCCGCAAGTACAGATCTATCACATACAAACATGTGACTTTTGCATGCAAAAACCAATGCCAAAGCCTCTCTCTATTTGAGCACACTGACATTCAGTTTGACATAGCCCCAGATGCATAAGCAGCTGGTTTCCATAGTGCACCACACTTCTGTAATAGAATTGCTCGGAGGCCTTGTTTGGATGCGTCTGAAGATAATTTTGTAAGGGTGTTACTATCAAATAATTTTAATACTGGAGCTGTTTTTTATTAGTTGCTCAAATTCTTGTTGTGTTCATAGTCCCGTTTCCACTGATTATTTTTTACAAAGTTAAAGCCCTTCAATTTGTTGCTTGTTTTTTTCCTGCTAGGTTAGGTTTGCATTTTCCTACAAAATTAACCACACCCAAAAATGTCTGTATTGACGCCTTATCTTTTAGGTAAGCAATATCATCAATGGCTTGTATTCACTGTGGATCAACTCCTGACTGGTCATGGAGTTGTTAATTGTTGCACAATAAATTGACATGTATTTTTGTTAAGTTTCAATCCCCCTTTTGCTCTACATAATGCTTTAGTTAATCTTATATCATGCTCTTCTAAAGTTCTTCCCCATATTACTGTAGCTGTATTTTCAAAAATCTTTTGCATTGCTCTATGAAATACCTCAGCAGCATTAAAACAGTAACATCCAAAAGCGGTGTTAAATGTACATGGCAACTGACCTCCAAAGATATCTGCCCAAATCCATTTGAAGCATCGAAAGAAGAAATGTATTTTGGTCCTGCTATTTGTCCAAATATTTCTTCCCTGGTAGGTATTTTAAAATGTTCCCTTTCGGATCTAAACCAACGTAAGGATCCATCTTTCTTTTCTGCTATTACAGCTGAATTCACCCAGTCAGTTCTTCTACTCTTTAATTATATCTAACTTAGCTAACCTTTCCAATTCCTTTTGTACCCTACTTCTTAAAGCAGTGGTTTTCAATCTTTTTTTCATTTGTGGACCACCAGAAACATTTCAAATGGATGTGTGGACCCTTTTGGAAATCTTAGTCAGTCTGCGGAGACCACAAGTTGAAAACCACTATTCTGTAGTAATGACAATCTTTCACGGACCCCTTAGACAGTCTGCAGACCCCCACGGGTCAGCGGATCACAAGGTAAAACCACTGTCTTAAAGCAACGGGTATTTTTCTAGTTGCATGTATAACTGATTTCTTTGTTTCATTTAAAATCTGTTTTATACATTGTATCTAATTTACCAATGCCAGTGAATACTTCATAAAGTTTTCCGGCATTTCAGAATCCTGAATAGTCTGAATTCTACTAATTAGAATTAGTGCTAAACAGGTTTCTAAACCTAAACTTTGTCCTTTAACTACTACAAATCTTATGTTTTCCAAATTATCTTTAACTATGACCTGTAATTCACAAATACCATAACAGGAATTTTTTCACCGCTATAAGACTGTAAAGTAATCTGCATTTGTTCTCTTACTACAGGTTTTACTTTTAGACATTTTGGAATTTCAGAAGAAATTACATTAGCCTGTGCACCTGTATCTATTACATACAAAATGCATGTTCCATTAGTAGATAGTGTAACCATCCAATCCTGCTTGTAGTTCACAGAGTGGCTCTGTTTCAAAATACCCAGAAACACAATTTTCTTCCTCTGTAATGTCAGCTCCGCATTCCTTACTTGGCATCTTCTCCGAGACTTTTGAATTTGGAATTAAATATATATTTCTAATTTTTTTCAGACTTCTCTGTTTACCAGCTTTGGAGAATAATTCTGTCTCTTTCAGATGTGACAGGTTTGACCACCTGCTGGACATTGTCTAGGTTGGTGCCTCCCTCCACATTCTAGAATATTCTTTCATACGCTCGTATGTTTTAACTTCAAAACTTCAACTCTGTTTTCCTCCATAGGCTTTTTTTTATATACACTTTTTCTTATTAAGTTTATATTCACATCAGTTGGTTTTCTTTCTAAAATGTGCAATTGTTGTTGATTAAACTCAAATGAATTATATAAACAAATTGCCTCAGCACCTGTAGTTTTCAAAAAGGTGGCAATCTTTTGTTTATCTTCCCTCAGAATAGACCCTGATGCCCTCAAACATAAATCCAATTCTCATTTAAACCTTTTCCAGGTTTCTGCAGCACTTATTTTTAGAAACGTGGGAACTCTGAATTGATCCATCTTATTTCATTCAAAATTGTTTTTCGCTCCTGAGTGACTTTTACTTCAGGGTTTTTTTGTTCATTTGTTTTTAAACAAAAACTAACAAACAAAAACACACACACCACACCACCACCCAACTTCCAGTTCTTTTTATCACTTCCCACAATCCTGGTACCATGTGTCATTTTACATCATTCCTTGCTAGTAACTTAACCACAGTCTTTATTAAGTGCTTTGCTACCGCACATAGAGAGCATCTGAACTCTGGTCAGTCTAACCTAAAACCAGGTTTTAGGTTAAAACCCCATGTCAGCTCCCACACCCTGGAGATTAAAAACAACGAGAAGTACTTGTGGCCCCGTAGAGACTAACAAATTTATTTGGGCATAAGCTTTCGTGGGCTAAAACCCACTGCATCAGACGCATGGAGTGGAAAATACAGTAGGAAGATATATGTAACAGTACATGAAAACATGGGAGTTGCCTTACCCAGTGGGGGATCAGGTAAGGCAACCCCCATCATTTCATGTTCTGTGTGTGTGTGTAATACTGGCTAAGAGAGGTGAAAACATTATCTCTATCTCTATATAATCTTCCTTCTGTATTTTCCACTCCATGCATCTGATGCAGTGGGTTTTTTACCCACAAAAGCTTATGCCCAAATAAATTTGTTAGTCTCTAAGGTGCCACAAGGACTCCTTGTTGTTTTTGCTGATACAGACTAACACGGCTACCCCTCTGAAACCTGTCACCCTGGAGATTGTTCATCCTCTTAAAGCCACAGTAACATCACCCCACGTTAGTGCTCTGGGCTCCTGCCAGAAAGGGAAGTGGCACTCACGGTGCTTGCGACTCACCAGTGCTCAGTCCAGAGAAAGCGGCCTTCCCCTTCACGCCTGCGCTCCTCTGTTAGCGTAGGTAGCCTCCCCTGACCAGGGGCGGCTCTAGCTTTTTTGCCGCCCCAAGCATGGCAGGCAGGCTGCCTTCGGCGGCATGCCTGCGGGAGGTCCGCCGGTCCCGCGGCTTTGGTGTACCCGCCGCCGAATCCGTGGGACCAGCGGACCTCCCGCAGGCATGCCGCAGAAGGCAGCCTGACTGCCGCCCTCGCAGAGACCGGCAGGGCACCCCCCGCGGCTTGCCGCCCCAGGGACGCACTGGGAGCGCTGGTGCCTGGAACCGCCGTTGCCCCGGCACTGGTGTTGCCTCAACACTTCTGGACCTACCACAGACGGGCTGGCAGCACTCTAGCCCTAGCCCCGGAAGCTGGCAGCCCCCCAGGCCACAGCCATGCATAGAGAAGTAACATCACAGCCTTTCTAAGCTGTCCAAGCTCCATATTCGCAGAAACACAGGTGACAAGTGGAAGCAGCTGACAGTCAATTCAGCATTTCCAGGAGATCTGTATTTATCAAAAGCTGTCAATCTGCAGCCAGAACAGGTGTCAGTCACAGTGAAATCTCCCGGCAAACATTCAGTCAGAAAGCAAAGAGTTTGACATCAGGTCAGAATGAGCTTTTAGCTCCTTCTCTCATGGGAGAACCTCCTTCTCTGCTTCCCGAGTTTGAAGAGAGCTATCGATAAAGGAAAGCAAAGAAACAGAGGCAGAATGAAAAGTGAGTAAATAATAGGAAATACAGACAGGCCCCGCTCTGGGGAATTTCCTCCTGCCCCGAGCACCAGGGAATCAGCCACTAGCAGAAACAGGACCCCTGACTGCACTCTGAGAGCGATCTGGGGATGGGGAGTGACCCTTTTATGAAAACCCACAGCAACATCTGCACTTCTAGTGACAGCAACAACTGACTGAGTCACATTCACTTTTCTGTCCACTGTGAGCCCGGGGCCTGTGTCTGCCTGGCCAGCACTCCGCAGGTTGGAGGAGTGACATTCGTGTTGCACCACTCCTTCTCCGGGGCTGAAGACCCTTTCCCTGAGGTCAGCCTTTGCTCCACACCAGCAAGACCACGATGGACAGCAGTGATGTCTCTGGAGGCTGCACCTGATGACCCAGGACAGATGGCTTTGGGTTTCTTTGCCCACCATGCATGGAGGTGGCTCAGATGACAGTCACTGGAAGCCGAGGGGGAGGGAGCAGCCCCTCCTATCACTCCAAAG
The DNA here is from genome assembly GCF_011386835.1 of Chrysemys picta bellii. Lineage (NCBI taxonomy): Eukaryota > Metazoa > Chordata > Testudines > Emydidae > Chrysemys > Chrysemys picta. The sequence goes on from NC_088811.1 coordinate 18,903,544, forward strand.
CAGAGAGCCATCACTTACAGCAATGATACAGACCAGCAAGCGCCAGAGTAAAACACAACAGCCTAAAACAGGGGCAGGCCAGCGCAGGTTTGGGGGCAGGCCAGCCGACCTGACATCTAAGAGAAAAGAAGCTGACAGGTCAGGACAACTTATCTCCCTTCTGAAGTGCTGTCATTGCTCCTGGCTTGTGCCATCAATGAACCCCATTTACTGACCATCAGCCAGTGCGTTCATGACAATACTGGATACAGAACAGACCCCCGCAGTGCCCACCTGATGCTTCCCACCAGCCAGACACCAACCCCTTCATTATGCCAGGAACACCACAAGTCGCTCCTTCCAGCACTGTTATCCAGCAGCGTGTCCATCCCTACCCAGACGGCTCCAGTTTACAAATGAAAATGTCGCTCGGGACCTGTATCAAAGGCCTCCCCAAAGTCAGGGGAGCCACAGTCACTGCCCGCTTCTGATCCACTAGCCTGTGTCCCTCAGCACAGAAACAATGATGCAGATCTGGCACGAGCTGCTGCCAGCCTGCTCTCCCTTTACTCACTGGCGGGGGCTTTCCCAGCCCACCGCTCTTCACCAGGGAGCTGATCCCACTGCTTCATAAAGCCCTGGGCTTCCCACACACCCACTCAAAATACTTGCCACGTTTGTCCACGCTGGGCTGGGGGAGAGGAGACAGGCCCAGCCGCAGCTGCACAGGGGCTGGCTGTGTGCCTGCTGAGGGCACAGAGCCACAGCCACTCCAAGCAAGAGAGGCTGCCCGGGTGGGGAAAAGCATTCATCTCCCTGTCCCACCTGGTGGCACTGGCTCTCATGGCCCTGCAGCGGCGTCACTGGCTCCCACAAGCAGAATTAGGCCAGGTTCAAAAACGGATTCCCTGACCCCCAGCACCCACCAGAGCAGAGTTCACTGAGCGCCTGCATGGAGCAGCCCTCCAGAGGAAGGGAGTCGCAGTGATTCCTGACCCTGTTCACACTGCCTTGAGCACAGCATGGACTCAACTTCTGCCTTGAGTACAGCCTGTAGTAGGGGCCCGGCCCAGCTGAATACCCCAGCAGGAGCTCTGTGCGTGGGGACGCAGGACACCCAGCTATTGGGCTGCCTTGCCCAGGATGCAGCATGCAGTCTCCCACAACTCAGCAGAGCTGCACGGAGACAGTGTGGGCATGGCAGGGGTTCGGAAAATGGAGCTAGGACACGGCCTCCCCGCTGAGACGTCAGGTAAGCTAGTGGTGCAGAGAGCCACGGGTGCAGGCAAGGCTGAGAACGCAGGCAGCTCTCCTGCACCCCAAAGAGGATTTACACGTAGCCCCAAGCAAGGAGAATGCAGACACAGCCAGCAGTGCCAAGGTGTGTGTGTCTGTACACGTACACATGCCTTGGTGAAAGAACCAGGTCTGGGATCAGCTCGGCGATGTAAATGTAGCGGGGCTGCCCTGGAGTTACTCCAGGTTTACTCTGATGCAGCAGGATGAGAATCAGCCCCGATTTCTCTGCGTGTTACTCACTCATCTCCCCTAAGAAAAAAGGCGCATTCTTAACTGGAGTTAGCAAACACGTGCGGATTAACACAAGGCCAAACCATAGTGCAGACAAGGCCTGGGCCGCATGCAGGAGTGAAGAGGAACTAAGCGTGTGGGACAAGCTGCATCTCCCATATCCCCACCCTCAGCTTGCAGCCACTCACTGAGGCTGGGCGAGATGCTTAGGCGCTCTCTGCTCTCCTGGGGCAACAGCCCACTCCTCTGCAGCGATTTCACCCCTCGAGCGCTCTCCTTCCACACCTGCCGGCGTGGGCAAGCCCAGCTCCACAGGCTGCCTTCGCCGCCACGCCCCAGGTTGGCTGCAAGCAGCACCTCGCCAGCCAGCAGCAGTTCCCAGGCTCCCCTGATGCAGCACGGCCCTGCTGAGAGCCCAAATCCTTTCCCCACACTCCCTCACCACGCCACACACACAGGCTGAAGGGCAGACATGGCCCAGTCATCTCCCTGGGCACTCGAGCTCTACCGACCTAGGCTTCAGTCCGACAAAAGAACTGCATACCAGTCATCTCCCCCCCCCCCCCCCCCGGCCTCTGCACATGCACAGCTCCCCAGGCACACAAACTGCCCCTGCTCTCACACTTCTCCTATCACCGCCTGTGCCCCCAGACACCACCTCGAACCATCAGAGCAACTGTCCAACCAAGCTGCACTCTAGAGAGTAAAAAACAAACAATACAGCCCCCCGGCACGCTCTGACAGCACAGCACACGCTGACCCCCCATACCCAATACAGCCCCCCAGGGCGCTCTGACAGCATGGCACACGCTGACCCCCCCGTACCCAATACAGCCCCCCAGGGCGCTCTGACAGCACGGCACACGCTGACCCCCCCCATACCCAATACAGCCCCCCAGGGCGCTCTGACATCACAGCACACGCTGACCCCCCCCTACCCCGGTACCCAATACAGCCCCCCAGGGCGCTCCGACATCACAGCACACGCTGACCCCCCCATACCCAATACAGCCCCCCAGGGCGCTCCGACATCACAGCACACGCTGACCCCCCCCATACCCAATACAGCCCCCCAGGGCACTCTGATAACAGGGGGCACACAGACCTGGGCTGGGCTGAGGAGCAGATTCGGCAGGGGGGCAGGTTGCAGGGGGAGCGGGTTGGGAGGGGGAAGGGCAGCATTTCAATCCCCTGCTCCAGGACCATCAAGCACTTGGCCCTCTCTGCAGTGGCTGTTTCACTGCTGGGCTGAAATCGAAGCCCAGGGACCTCTGGTCACAGGACCCCACCTCTGGCTATGAGTCCCTCCAACCTCACCACAGCTCTGCATAACGGAGACGAGCTCCGTCTATCCTGGCTCTTCAGTGCCAGAACTTGGGGCTTGCACTCCTGCGTGGAGTCCAGGCTCTCCCAAAGAGCAAACTGTTCCCCGTAGCAGCCGCCTGGCACTGGCAGTGGGCTCTGCTCCATCTGCACGGGCACCTCACCGCCGTGACACAGGTGGGCACAGCAACAGCCATGAAACAGCTGGTGGACAGAGCACCTTCTTCCCGGTCCAGGTGTTCCCCCAGCCCTGCCAGCAGAGCAGAGACGGGCACACAACGCTTTGTGGAAAGGAGAGAAGCTGCAGCAGGTAGAGGGACCAGGACAGCAACCGCCTGGCTTCAGCCTGTTCTCTTGCCTCAGGGAAGTTGCTAGAAAGCAGATGTCTCCCCAGAGATGTTTCCTGGCAGCCAAGTGCTGCTCCTAGAGGAAGAGCTGAACGCAAGCCAGCAACAACGTTGGTGACGCAGCCGGCTGCTCTCCAGGAACCAGGCTGGCAGCACGGGCCAGCTGGAAGGGCGGGAGTGGGGGAGTCCCCATCCGGAACCACCCTGATCCCCCAGGATCTCCATACGGGGAGAGGCTGAACAGGCCAGGGCCTTGCTCCATTTACTAGCAGGCACTTTAAACACCTTGAGGATCTGGGCCAGACTCCTAACTCCCAGTGAAATGCCTAAATCCCAGGGAGGGTGTGGGCCTCCGAGCCCAGCCAAAGCTCACCGAAGGCAATGCAGAGACTTTGGCTCAGGTGCTGTGTGTATTTGCTGGTGAGATTCAGAGATGAAGGGTTGGGGGGGAGGGGGAGGAGGGGGCTCCAGGCACAGCTTCCCAGTCCCTTCTCCGGGGCCCTGAGCAGTACCAAGGGCAGGGCAAAGGGGGGAGCGGGATCACTGCTTCGGCCTCACCCCTTGCTCAACTTCAGAGCAGGCCAGCACTGGTTCCTCACACTGGGCCTGTAGTGGACCCAGAACTGCCCAGGAACTGGGTGGTGGCCAGGAGAGGCAGCAAGGCCTAGGGACAGACATCGGGCTGGGCCCCAGGAGCTCCCGGCTTTTACTCCTGTCTGCCATGGATAGCGGTGGTAACTGGGCAGTCTGGGGACCACAGAATGCCCCCGTCCTTCCGTTCCTATGGGGAAGCCAAAATGTAAGTGACCTTCCTGGGGTGACAGCCCAGGTCTGCCAAGATACGCTCCCCTCCAGCTTTTCCTTTTCGATTGGTTAAAGCCATTCGTAGATCTCACTCTTGGAAAGGGATGCCTTCCCCCAGCCCTGAGATCAGCGCCCCACTCGGCACACGAGTCTGGGGAGACTGGAGGCAATGCCGGGAATCTTCGGACACATCCAGGGAAGGAGATAGTGGAGCAGGAAGCAGACCCCAGCAATTTTAACAGAGCAGCAATGAAGCTCTGTCCAGCATCCTCGACACTGTTGTCCCCGCTCTGTTTGGTCACAGGAGGCATGGACGGTGCAAGAAGAGCAGAGCAGGAGAACTGGGTCAGATCTCCTGGGTTCTAATCCCCACACTGGCCCCAACTCCCTGCGGGCCGGGCAGCTCCCTGTGTCTTGGTTTCCCGTCCGCACAGCAACACTATGCAGGGGAACAATGCAAGAGACAGATGCAGTCCCAGTCAGCAAGGGCTTCTCCTGGGTGTCCAGGTGAAGGACGGGGAGGAAAAAACAATGTGAGGTGACCAGCAAACAGACAAATTGCCTCCTGGGGCTTGGACCTGCTCCGTGACCCCGGGGTGTGGAGCCTGATGTCCCCAAAGCCTCCCTGTCTCCCAAGCAGCCCAGATGTACAGTACCTGGGACAGACAAGGAGTTACCCCTTGTTCACTGGGAGCTGGCAGTGCCCGACACACAGGGGACCCACCCTGGCAGGGGTGCTGTGGGCCTTCTGGGGAACGTATCATGGACATGCTTCCGAACCCTGGAGTGGTTTCATCAACTGATTGACTCGCCACAGAAATCCTCCTTTGGGTAGCGACCGAACCGGGCAACGCTGGCCAGCAGGGCTCAGAGCGCAGGCTGCTCTGTGACCTCAGCCACAGGGGCACTGTTGGAGCCAGCGTGACACTAAACGTATTGGCTGGTTTCCTGGGATCTGGCTGCATTCAGGACCCAGGAGGCTATTCTCTCATCACAGGCAGCTCTTCCCTGTCCCTGCTGCAGCCAGCCAGTCACTCCCTGATCTCCACACCGGCTGCCCCAGCTCAGCACCGCCCTTTGCTCTGCCTCTCCACTGCCCGGCCTGGCAGGAGGGTCTGTCTGGAGCCCTGAGAACTCTCTGCAGTGCTCATTACCGCATTCGTAGCCAGGCTTTCCCAACCCCCTCCCGCAGCCTGGGAAGGATAATCGGCTCAGACATAAAAGGCTCCTCCGGCCTGGCTTGGTGCGTTAGGCACGTCTTGCTCTGCAGTGACCCCAGCAGGACGAGGCTCTGGCCATGCCTCTGCCCAGGCCCAGTACAAAGCTCCTGGAAGCAGCCTGCCATGCCCCTGGAACTGGGGGTACCCAGGCAGCTGCTAGCAGGAGCAGCGACGTTGCCTGCTCAGAAGTCAAGTGGGAATAGAGGGGCACAAAGCCCTATGCATCCAACCCGACAGCCCCCTCCCCAGCTTGCTTTGCTCCCACAGTGTGTGGGGGAGGGCACTCATTGTCCTTATGCGAGAGGTCTCTATGCAGAGACAACTCCTCCACCTGAGGGGCACGGGTATGCTCAGGTCCCAGTGTCCCCTCTCGCTGGATCTCGGTGCTCCCACCCTCCATCCTTTGTGCTCTTGATCCAGGACCTCAGGAAGGAACCTCTGATGCGGGGGGGCGGGAGGGGGGGGTGGGGGGGGGAGTTGCCAGGCAGAGTGGATCCAGCAGCTTCTGGTCACTAATAAAACAGAAGTGGCTCTAGCCAGGAGCAGACCTGCACTTGGCTTTGTAGCCAGACACTGCCACCACTCTGCCCCATCCAAGCACAATGCATCCTGCTCAAGGGGCCCCCATTCTCCCACCCAGTACAGGCCGAGGGGACCCCACTGCGAGGGCTGACTGAGGGCCTGCTCCCGGCCACCACACACAGGGCCCTCTCAGGGTGGCGGAGTGAAGGCAGCCAGCTCCAGTGCACACCGGTTGGCTGCCTCCCTCCTCATGACGCTCCATCACTGGTTCTGCCGGTCACTGTATAGGCACAGGAGGTCCCTGAGCAGGGGAAGGGCAACATCAGCCCTGCAGATAACACTGGGCACCTCCCATGCAGAGAGCTCCAGGCCCTGGGGTCAGCGCCAGGCTCATTTTACAGAGGCGCAGGCTGAGGCCCAGACAGGGGATGTAGCTCTCCCGAGGTCTCAACGATTCAGTGGCAGAGTTGGGAACCCAGCTCCCACCTCCCAGTGCCCTGCTCTAACCACTAGAGCGGACTGCCTCCAGACGTGGCAGGTGGCTGCCCTGTCACACACACACACCTTGCAGACCACACACACACACACACACACACACACACACACACACACACACACACACACACAGAGACAGTCCTTGTAGACTGGACCGACCGACCAAACACACACCTCCCTTGTGGTCCATGCATGTGCGTATGCGCGCACACGGGACTGGCCCTCTGCATGCTCAAGGTAATGGGAAATTTAGCACCGATGTGAAGTGGTGCGGGATGCAGAGGATCAGGGAGTGGCCATTCCACCACAAGCCCTGCCACTCACTGCAAGGGCCCACGTGGTGTGCGCACCGGGCTCACCCCCCGCCCCCCGAATAAACAGTGGGCTTTGATCACTCTGAAATCACACTTCCCCTTCAGCATTCGGGAGCTTGCTAACGTTTTTCCTTAATGAAATCAACTTTCACTGCAAGGCAAGAAGCACCACACCCACCCGCCCACCCTCTCACTCAGCGGAGCGGAGAACTGATTTTCTTGTGTCAGCCGCCAAATCCCATCCCTGGGGCAGTGCGGAGCCCGGCATGAACTTGCGACTTCCTGCCCCTGGAGTTGCATGTGCCCTGCCTACAAAGACCCTCTCTTACGGAGCTTGTGTGGCTGAAGACTAGCTGGAGCGCACAGACACCTGGCCACACCCCTTCCCAGGACCCAGCCCCGTCACCCCAGAGCCCTCTACAGGGTGGAAGAGTACAGAGCCACTCCCACACAGAGCCATTCTCCAGCGGGACGGACAGTGGTTTTGCAGGTGCATGATGCGAGGCAGGAGAAACGACCCAGCACTTCCAGTACCAGCTGCAGTGAGCTGCAAACATCCAGTTGACACTGGACGTGCTCAGAGGCGAAACCCTCTTATTTGCATATTGCCCCTCTACCAGTTGTTCGGCTGAGGGTTATCGCTAGGAGAAGGGGGCCATGGTAAAGGGATTTGGGAGCACCCGGTGAGCCAAGCGGCTATGCTGGCAGCTCTACTCCGCACACAAAGCCCACCCCAGCCTGGCAGGGCCCAAGACTTTCTCTTTAGATTAGAGACACCAGCAAAACCGCCATGACAAAGGGAGAGGGTCCAAGAGAGCCCAGAGGGGGGCTCTGCTCTGTGACAGGCCCTCCCATGACAGCAGTCGCCCCTGCAAGCACACAGACAGATGCCATGGCAACGACAAGGTACAGTACAAGGAAACCCAACTCACCCTGGTTCTCTAGCACACTCCCAGGGGTCGCACCCGGCAGGGCGACTGACAGGGCAGGGCTGAAGAGTCAACTGTCTGGTGATAAACACACCTGGTTGAAAACTCGGGGCATGGAAAACTCTGGTACCCCTCTACCTCGATATAACATGACCCGATATAACACGAATTCGGATATAACGCGGTAAAGCAGCGCTCCGGGGGGTGGGGTTGCGCACTCCGGTGGATCAAAGCAAGTTCGATATAACACGGTTTCACCTATAACACGGTAAGATTTTTTGGCTCCCGAGGACAGCGTTATGTCAAGGTAGAGGTGTATTTGGGAATTCCTTTTTGTCCTGAGTCGGGACAAAAATATCAAAACGTTTGGTGGAACAGAAAGTTCTGAAAAACGTCCATTTGGAAATGTCTACACGTTTCATTTTGGATCATAGACTCAGATTTAAAGGTCAGAAGGGAGCAGCATGATTATCTAGTCCGACCTCCTGCAGACCGCAGGACACAGAACCTCATCCACCCACTCCTGTAAAAGACCCCTGAACTCTGGCTGAGTTGCTGGAGTCCACAAATCATGGTTTAAAGCATTCAAGTTACAAAGAATTCACCACTTACACTAGTTGAAACCTGTGCCCCATGCTGCAGAAAAAGGCGAAACCCCCCCAGGGTCTCTGCCAATCTGATCCGGGGGAAATTCCTTCCTGACCCCAAGTCTGGCCATCAGTTAGACCCCGAGTATGTGGGCAAGACCCAGCAGGCAGATACCTGGGAAAGAATTACGTGTCAGGGAAAGGCTGCTGGGATCCTTTCCCCACTGCCTCCTTCCATCAGAGCCTTTCCCTGCAGTGGTAAAAACTCCAGTAGTGGGACACTACACAGCTAAAAGCAGCGGCGTAAAAGGGGAGGTACTGCTTGGGACCAGAGACAGCACTGGGGGGTACATCGGCACAGGGTTCAGGAGTGTCTTTACTCCTCATATAAGCAGTGCCTCCCCGTCTACACTGTTATTTACATCTGTGCTAGGGGGCGGTAAGCGTATGCACTTTACATACCACTGAAGGGGGGGAAGGGGGGGGCCAGCAGAGTCGTACTGTTTCTGCCCTGTGCACTGGTTCTAGTTGGGAGGACTGGGTCGCTCCTTTACAGGGAAGCTGCATGGATTGTAAACAGCAGCCCAGGATGATAGTGATGAGTAACTACCCTAGGACCCATCCATTTCCAGAATGCCTTTCATTCCACAGCTCCATCCCAAAGTGCCGGACAAACTCCTACACACATAGGCCGGGTAAGCCGGAAAAGCAGCCTCCTGTGGGCTGGAGGGGCATCATTAATTAGCCCCAGAACTCCCATTCCCAGTCAAAAGGCAGCCAGTGGGAGCAGCATTCACTCCCTATGTGCTAAAGGCAGCACCTTGTTCGTTCTCCCCTTGTGGTGGGACCCAAGCCAGTGACAGGGTAGGGGGTCCCTACACTGAATGGGTTCCTCATAGTTGGAAGCCCTCCCCGTCCGAGCCCACTCCGTGCTCTCCCCACAGATTGTAACCGTGCAAACCAGCCTGAGGCTCCGGAAAGGGCAGATACAACAGCCGCAGCAAGAGATGATCCTAATAGAGGAGCTCCAGCTCTCTACATACTTAACTGGCCTTCCTCATCATATCCTCTGAGCACCTCACAATTGTCAGTGGAGTTTAATTTCACAACACCCCAAAGGGCATTATCCCCATTGAACAGACAGGAAGTGAGGCAGATTAAGAGACTCACCCAAGATCACCCAGAAAATCTGTGGCAGAGCAGGGAATTAATCCCAGGTCTCCCAGGCCCCAGCCTCCTGCCTTATCTACTAGACCATCCACCCTACCAAGGAGGGAGGGGAGAAGTGTCAGCGTGGAAGGAATGCAGGCAGCCCAGCAGGGCCTCCATGTGCCAGACACCTAGGGAGGGCTGGCCTGGGTTCACACAGTGATGAAGAGGAGGCAGTTTTACAAACTTCATCCTATCAAGTTCCACGGTAAAGGTGCTGACCCCAGCCAGACCCAGAGCCCGTAACTCTTTCTCCCCTGGCAGACCCGTTCCTGAAGGCCTGGGGGAGGCAGTGATGGAACTACGATACTGGGAGGGGCCGGGGGGGGCAGGACGAGCGCTCTCCCCCCACACCTATTCCACCTTCCGGGTGGTTCTCACGCTCAGTCCCGGAGTTCCAAGCGCCTGCAGGGTAGGAGCTGGATGGCCTCCGCCAGGGCCCACAGGATCAGCGAAGGGAGGGCCCAGGCCTGCTGCAATCAGAGCCAATAGGAGCCTGAAGAGAACGCTGGCCCTAAGCAGGCACAAGGCCCCCTGAACCTCCTGCAGCCCCCCAGAGCCTTTCAACATGGCCTCCTTACAGCAAGGCTGGGGAGAACCGGTTCAGGGGAGCTATGAACTGAACCTTTCTGGGGCCATGAAAGTCTCCAAATAGGGCCTCCCCCACCTCCAGTCGTTGCCATGGCCCCGCCCTTCCCCATGCAGCCCAGCAAGCCCTGGGGTTGATCCAGAAGCAGGCGGGATCAGAGAGCCTGTTTTCCCCAAAATTCAGCCATCTCAGCTGAGCAGCCCCAGATGTCCGGGGGTTCATCTGCAGTTGGCCTATTTCTGCTGCTGCCCTCCACAGTCCAGAGCGCCCCCTGGCTGTGGCAGAGGACAGGGCATCCCAACCACGGCAGAATGCTCCATGAATGACCCCTGCCTGGGTCCTAGCACTCGCTCTGTTGGTCAGTCCCTGCTGAGAATCTCTTTCAGGATCCCCCAAGGGAAACGCGATTGAGGGACACAACAGGCCAGGAGAGGAAAGTCCCCGATTTCCTCCCCTCCCGCAGGATTTTCAATGTACCTCTGGCCTGCATTTGCGTCAGTCGGGGATTTGTAAGTGTACTACTGATACAGGTTTGCCGGTAGTATTCCTCTGGAGATGCAGTTTTACTGGTACCGAAGTGCCTTCCACCCGCGGAGCTATTCTTCTTTCCGTACAGGAATAGTGATCCTACTGTAAGCACACTGATGCCACTACAGCCTGTATTACACAAGGGATGTGGCGATACTATCACTACACCAGCATTGTGCAAGCATTTTATGTATTGTGTTCACAGCCAAGCTCCCGCACGCTGCTCCTCACCAGAACCCCAAGGTGCCCCCCTTATTCGCCATCCTTCCGCCACGCAGGTGTAATGATGCATTATTGAGTAGCCTCAGGCTGAGAACCAAGCCCTGTAGGACCCCACTGGGACCACCCCAGTGTGGATCATTCCCTATCAGCAATAACAGTTAGCCCATTTTTAATCCATCTAATATGGGCTGCAATTATTTTGTACATTTCTGGGGGTGGGGGTGTTGTTTTTTTTAAATTGGAATGTCTGGCAGAGCTAAATCCTTACAGAATTCAAAGTATATTCAGTCAACACAACTGCCTTTATCAACCAGACTTGTATCTTGTCAAAGGATGATATCAAGGTGGTGTGACAAGACCTATTTTCCATGAAGCCATGTGCACTAGTATTAATTATATTTCCAGCTTTTGATTCGTTAGTGATAGAATTCGGTGTTAGCGGTTCCGCTCTTTTGCCCAGCACCAATGTCAGGCTAATAGTATCCTATAGTTACCCAGGTTATCCCATTTAGTCTTTAACATTTTGTTGGACAATATTGCATTTCTTCTAGCCCTCTAAAACCTCTCAAGCACTGCAAGTTATTAAAAGTAAAAATCAAAGGTATGAAGAGCTCCTTGGCCAACTCTTTTAAACCTCTTGGGTGCAAGCTTTCTGGCCCTGCTGATTTTAAAATGTGTAATTTTAGTAGATGCTGCTACTGAACATCCTTTTTGTTACCCTTGGAGAAGTAGTTCTACATCATTGTACACAACGGATACATCATCCAATCTGATTCGTAATATAGGACAGAAATATTTATTGAACCCTTCTGCCTTTTCTGCACCATTATTGACAATGGTGCCATCTCCACCTAATATTGGATCCACACTATTTTTAGGATTCCTTTTATTTTGAATACATTTTGAACGCGCCTCCTTATTACCTTTAACTCTCTGACATAGATATGGGGAGGATCCCTTTTGTTTCTCTTATCAGCTGCCTACAATCTCAGCTTCTGTTTTATATTCACTGCCATTCACCTCCCTTTTCCACACTGATTTATGTTTTATTGTTCTTTGCACATTTCCTCTAAAATTTAAAAAAAAAAAAAAAAAACACTTTTTCACAGCTGAGATACTGTGACTTTTGGAGCACTTAGTAAAGTGTTCTTAAACAACTCCCAATTTCCATACACACTTCTCAGTTTACATTTTTCTTCCCAACAGTTTTGCTCATCATTATCTGTAGCTTTGGGGAGTTAGCTCAAGTGTGTGTAAATACAGATATATATATATCTATTACTGGTGGGGACAGAATTCTGTTTTACTTTCATCAAAGGATCTCAAAGCACCTCACATCATCAATTAGTGAAGCCTCCCAGGATGGGGGTCTGTATTATTTCACTCATTTAAAGATGGGGAAACAGAGATAGAGGGGACAAGTGACCTCCCCAACATCAGAGCTGAGAATACAACCCAGGAGTCTTGTCTCCTAGAAGATCTAACAACTAGACAACATGGTCTCCCATAAATAAGCCAGAGGTCTTGCCCTGCCTGTTGGAGAAAAAGGAAAAACAGCCAGGAGTCCCTTGCAGCTGCGAAGGCAGCGGGGGAACATTTAGGGAGCAGGGGCTGAGGAGGTGTCACTCAGACATATGGTGGAGTGAGACGCCTGCAGGGCCTCCAGCGTAAGGAAGGACTCTTAACACTGATTTGCGGTGTCAGTGGATCTGGCACACTTGCTCAGCCAACCTGCCAGAGCGGAGGCAAGTACCAGGGGGACCTACCAATAGCCCAGCCCGCGCAAGGCAGGGGAGGCTAGAATGGATTAGACACAGGCACTAAAGCATAAATGTCTAAGCTTCCTACACTGGCCAAGGCAGAGCCCCAGCCTGACAAGGCAGCTGCAGGACCAACCAGCATGCCAGGCGTACCACCTTGGAGAAGAGTAACTCAAGGAGGGAGGAGAGCACCACAGCACCCCGAGCCAGTCATCGCTCTGCCTTGCCGGCATTCAGCTTAGGGGCAGTAGTTCTGGGCTAGGCTTTGCTATCACAGAGGCAGAGGCAGCCTGGGCTGGGGGTCGCTTGCATGAACATGATGCTGAGTCCCCACGACCTAGACTTAGTCCCACCATGAGTGCAGGGGACTGGACTAGATGACCTCCCACGGTCCCTTTCAACTCTACCATTCTAGACAACATCACACAGAAGGAGTGTGGGACCACGGGCCAGGCCCAGGACTGCCCTGACAGGCAATGGACATTATCCATCGGGGAAGAGGGCAGCTCAAGATGGTAACGTGAATGACTTACACCAACCTGGCATTCAGGTGGCGAGCACATGAGTGAAGCTGACCCGTCCAGGGAGGCGGGGGGCAAGGGGCTAGCAGCATGGAAAGCAGCTAGGCCTTTGGAGAGCACAGCTATGAGCTATCCATCTGAGAGCCCCCTCTCCCCGCCTCCCCACTCCACTGAATGCCAAAGAGATGCAGCTTACATAGCACCAGTGCACACTCACACCTGCTGCGAGAGTCACTCACACCCAGCGTGAGGCCCAGAGACTCCGAAGGGAAGTGCACTGACTTCAGGTTGCATTTGTCCCATTTTGTCCCTGGCAACTGTGTTTCAGGCTCTAAGGTCCAGCTGGTTTGGGACTCCCTCCCCTTGCCCCCCATTTCACCCCCTCCCCTCCCCAGCTCTTTTCTTTCCAGCACCCAGCAGGCCAAGCATCCATTCCTTAGTAGAGCAGGACTTCCCCGTGCACGCCCTTCCCCCTATGGCCCTCCTCCTCCCGCTCCCCACCCAGCACACCCCCACCAATGGCTCTCCATGATGTTAATGACTTTTTAAACTGGCAGCCCTCCCCGCCCCCTCCAGTCCGGAGCACAGCATTTGCTGACTGGAGCTCTGCAAAGCAAGGATGAGAGCTGCTGACCTGTGAGGTACCACAGCCCCAGACACTCCTTCAGGTGGAGAGAACAAGGCTCTTGCTACAGTAAATGGTAAAGGAGCGAGCGGCAGGAGCAGACAACTCCGCCTCAGCTCCAGTTTCATTTCCATGCTCTGGACAGGGTCTCGGAGAGGAGCCCGAGACCAGGCCCGGCCCAATGACTTTGAGCCAAGCCCAGGATCATCTTTCCCCAAAAGCTGATTGTTTCCCTATTTCAAACCCACGTGAGCAAAGCCCCCTTGGGGAGGGCTGGGGGCCCTTCGCGGCACAAAGGGAAAGGTGCTGGCTCCTCGCTCAGGGGCTCGAGGGTGGGTGGGATGGGCCATTGGGCAGGCAGAGAGTGACACTAAAGCACAGCTGGGGAAACGCTTGGACCAACTAGACTGGCCAAAGAACAGATCCGCCTCCCAGGCCTGGCCCCTCTCCCGGGCGGGACAACATCTGCTGAGAGCCCCTTGACCGGGACACACACCGGGAAGCGCCCAGGGGAGCGCGTGTGGGGGAGGAGGGGGGGAACCTAATGCAAGGCCAGTCAGACCCCAAAGCCGACAGCCTGGGTTCTGCGTTGCTGAGCGATCCAGTTAACAGGGGAGAAAAGCCCCCCGAGCCCCGCACGTTCTTGACTCCGCGCCCAGCCAGACGCTGCCACGGCTTCGGGAAGCCGCCCATGTTATCTGGTGTTTCTGGCTCCTTCTAGAAAATGGAGCCGGAGACCTACAGGCCGGGCAGCGCCACGGTACATGGGGCTACTGACCCCTAGCGCTGGCCGGGGGGGCTGCATGGGGCTTTTCTCCGCCACAGAGGTTGCACTAGGAGGGTGGGGGCGGAGGTGTCAGCCAGCTCCTGTGCACAGGCCCAGCCCCCTCCCCTCCCATGGCTGTAGTCGCCTACGCAGCAGCCACTCCTGCTATAGTCAGCAGTGTCGGGTCTGGCTGGCGTTGCAGGAATGCCGCTGTCAACCATCAATACTGCCATCCGATCAGGCCAGCCATCCGACGTGGACATGGATGTTCCTAGGAACACGCTCATCCCCCTATAATTAAAACCATGCTGGGCTCGTCTGAACAGCATTGCTGGCTAGTGCTCTCCACTGCAATGTAAATAGTCCTATTTGTGCCAAGCTCGCATATTGTAAATATCACTACGTATAGCTGGCCAACCCATGAGTCATTCCCCAAAACTCCGACTTAATCAACAGTGCCTCATCCCTAGCCCACACCAACGCAGTGCCTAGGCCCCTTCCGGGCATTTGTCTTGACAGCCAAACCCAGTGGCGTCCACACAAACCCATCCATCCGCCCAGCAGGGGATCCAGTCACCCCTTGCGTTGAACGCAAGTTCCATTCGCTGCCCCCAAAGCGCTCACCGAGCCGGTACGAGCCAGAGTCCAGCCCGAGACCTCGCGCTCCTCTCTGCCCCTGAGACGGAAGCCCAGGGTTCTGTGCCGTCGTACTTCCCCGGGCGACGGGGCCGGCTCTCCAGCGGTGTGAGGGCACGGATGCACGGCTCAGACAGGCGGGCGAGCAGGATGAATCCCACCTCATCCCGTGCCCAGACGGTGCTGCCATAACACGTCTCCCCCTGTCGGGCACCATGTTCCAAACGCACCCACATTCCACAAACTCCCTACCTGCCATCTAGCCTGCGCAGCCTGGGGAACGCAGCCGGGAACATGTCGGCTCCCGAAAGCCCACGCCGGGGGCCAACCTCAGGCTCCAGAAGCCAGGAAGGTGCCAGGGCCCACTACAGGCACGTGCCAAACCCTCTCCCAGCCCGCCAGCGCCAGGCTGAGGTGGGCAGCCTGTGCGGCGCCAGGCCTGGGATCGCGAAGCCTCTCTCACAGGCTGCACAGCCCCCACGCCGGGGCTCCCACCAAGCCACGGGCAGCTAACGGGGGAGCAGGCAGAGGGCACAGCACAGGCTGGCAATGCCAACCACGGCACATGCCAGAAGCCGCCGCAGACTGGCAGGCAGCATGGGGAGAGGGGGACCTGTGTGCCCCACAGGCTCACTCCATCCTCACGCCATGTTTGGGAAGGTCCAGGCTCCACCAGCCGCAGCCCAGAGCCCCCGGACAGCGTCTCCACATCGCCAGCGGGGTCCTCGCCCCCCAGCCCCGCGCTGCCCCCGAGCGCTCTCCCCCGCTTCGCACTTCCACCCCTCGGCTGCAAACTTTGCACGGCCCCCGAGGCTCCGGGCCCCGGCCGGGGGCTCGCTGCAGCGCGCTTCCCGGGGACCCGTCCCCATGCCGCGGGGGGCGCCCGGCGCTGGCCTGGCTGCGGACCGGGGCGCGACGGCCCCTGCCCCCGGCAAAGGCGGCTGCTCCCTGCCGTGCCCTCGCCGGCCCCAGCGGAGCGGAGCGGCCGGTGCCGAGCCCCAGCCGGGCGGCGCCTGCCCACGAGCCCGCAGCCCCGGCCGGCCGCACTTACCCTCCACGGCGGCGAGCAGGGGCAGCAGCAGCAGCAGGCAGCAGCCGGCCAGCAGCGCCATGGCGGGCGCGGGGAGGGACCGGCGGGCGGGCGGGCGGCGGCCGGGGCTAGCGGGGCAGCGGCCGCGGCTCCATGCGGCCAGCCCGGCCCCGCGCAGGCAGACACACGCGCCGCGCGCTCGCCGCCGAGTGAGCCATAGGGAGCGCGGAGCCGGCACCGCTCCGCCAGGCTGGAGCGACCCACCGCCCGCGCCGCGCGGGGGAGCGCCCGCCGCCGCCCCGCCCCCGGGCCCCGCCGCGCCTGCCGGGCCGGGCGGGGCGGGCGGCGCAGCCTGCGGCGGGCGGGGGCGGGGGGCGGCGCGGGGCGGCCCGGCGGGCGAGCGGGGCCGGCGCCCCCCCGCCGCCAGTGGTATCTCCCGGCGCTGTCTGTCAGCCGCGGCCGGCCGGGCTGCGGGGCGGGGTCGCCCGTCACCTGCCGGGCCAGGGGAGCCGCCGGGGGGGGGGCGGGCTCCTGGGAGGCCCCGGCCCCGGCCGGGGCTCTGGGCAGGGGCCCGGGCCGGGATCGCCAGCGCCCCCCGCGCCACGTGCCAGGCAGGTGCCCGCAGAACCCGGGCTCGGGCTCGGCTGTCCCCGGTGGGGGTTCGTTGTCTGCGCCTGACCCCGACTGTACCCTGCCGGGGGTTATCTGCACCTGACCCGGGCTCGGCTGTACCCTGCCCAGGGTTATCTGCACCTGACCCGGGCTCGGCTGTACCCTGCCCAGGGTTATCTGCGCCTGACCCGGGCTCGGCTGTACCCTGCCCGGGGTTATCTGCACCTGACCCGGGCTCGGCTGTACCCTGCCCAGGGTTATCTGCGCCTGACCCCGACTGTACCCTGCCGGGGGTTATCTGCGCCTGACCCCGACTGTACCCTGCCCGGGGTTATCTGCGCCTGACCCGGGCTCGACTGTACCCTGCCCAGGGTTATCTGCACCTGACCCCGACTGTACCCTGCCAGGGGTTATCTGTGCCTGACCCGGGCTCGGCTGTACCCTGCCCAGGGTTATCTGCGCCTGACCCCGACTGTACCCTGCCGGGGGTTATCTGCGCCTGACCCCGACTGTACCCTGCCCGGGGTTATCTGCGCCTGACCCGGGCTCGACTGTACCCTGCCCAGGGTTATCTGCACCTGACCCCGACTGTACCCTGCCAGGGGTTATCTGTGCCTGACCCGGGCTCGGTTGTACCCTGCCCGGGGTTATCTGTGCTTGACCCGGGCTCTGCTGTACCCTGCCGGGGGTTGTCTGTGCCTGACCTGGGCTCGGCTGTACCCTGCGGGGGGTTATCTGCACCTGACCTCGACTGTATCCTGCCGAGGGTTGTCTGCACCTTGGGTGACCAGACAGCAAATGTGAAAAATCGGGACGGGGATGGGGGCATAATAGGAGCCTATTAGAGAAAAAGACCCCAAAATCGGGACTGTTCCTATAAAATCGGGACACCTGGTCACCCTATCTGCACCTGACCTGGGCTTGGCTGTACCCTGCTGGAGGTTGTCTGTGCCTAGGGTGACCAGATATCAAGTGTGAAAAATCGGGATGGGGTGGGGGGTAATAGGAGCCCATATAAAAAAAAAGGCCCAAATATTGGGACATCTGGTCACCCTATCTGTGCCTGACCTGGACTGTACCCTGCTGGGGGTTGTCTGGGCCTGACCCACTCTACCCTGCCGGGGGTTATCTGCGCCTGACCCCGACTGTACCCTGCCCGGGGTTATCTGCGCCTGACCCGGGCTCGACTGTACCCTGCCCAGGGTTATCTGCACCTGACCCCGACTGTACCCTGCCAGGGGTTATCTGTGCCTGACCCGGGCTCGGTTGTACCCTGCCCGGGGTTATCTGTGCTTGACCCGGGCTCTGCTGTACCCTGCCGGGGGTTATCTGCGCCTGACCCGGGCTCGGCTGTACCCTGCCCAGGGTTATCTGCGCCTGACCCCGACTGTACCCTGCCCGGGGTTATCTGCGCCTCACCCGGGCTCGGCTGTACCCTGCCGGGGGTTATCTGTGCCTGACCCGGGCTCGACTGTACCCTGCCGGGTGTTATCTGCGCCTGACCCCGACTGTACCCTGTCGGGTGTTATCTGCGCCTGACCCCGACTGTACCCTGCCCGGGGTTATTTGCACCTGACCCGGGCTCGGCTGTACCCTGCCCGGGGTTATCTGCACCTGACCCGGGCTCGGCTGTACCCTGCCGGGGGTTATCTGTGCCTGAACTCGACTATATCCTGCCGGGGGTTATCTGCCCCTGACCCCGACTGTACCCTGCCGGGGGTTATCTGTGCCTGACCTGGGCTCGGCTGTACCCTGCCCGGGGTTATCTGTGCCTGACCCGGGCTCGGCTGTACCCTGCCCAGGGTTATCTGCGCCTGACCCAGGCTCGGCTGTACCCTGCCGGGGGTTATCTGCGCCTGACCCGGGCTCGGCTGTACCCTGCCGGGGGTTATCTGCGCCTGACCCGGGCTCGGCTGTACCCTGCCGGGGGTTGTCTGCGCCTGACCCCGACTGTACCCTGCCCGAGGTTATCTGCACCTGACCCGGGCTCAGCTGTACCCTGCCCGAGGTTATCTGCGCCTGACCTCGACTATATCCTGCCGGGGGTTATCTGCGCCTGACCCGGGCTCGGCTGTACCCGGCCGGGGGTTGTCTGTGCCTGACCTGGGTTCGGCTGTACCCTGCCCGGGGTTATCTGCGCCTGACCTCGACTATATCCTGCCCGGGGTTATCTGCGCCTGACCCGGGCTCGGCTGTACCCTGCCCGGGGTTATCTGTGCCTGACCCAGGCTCGGCTGTACCCTGCCGGGGGTTATCTGTGCCTGACCTGGGCTCGGCTGTACCCTGCCGGGGGTTGTCTGTGCCTGACCTGGGCTCGGCTGTACCCTGCGGGGGGTTATCTGCACCTGACCTCGACTGTATCCTGCCGAGGGTTGTCTGCACCTTGGGTGACCAGACAGCAAATGTGAAAAATCGGGACGGGGATGGGGGCGTAATAGGAGCCTATTAGAGAAAAAGACCCCAAAATCGGGACTGTTCCTATAAAATCGGGACACCTGGTCACCCTATCTGCACCTGACCTGGGCTTGGCTGTACCCTGCTGGAGGTTGTCTGTGCCTAGGGTGACCAGATATCAAGTGTGAAAAATCGGGATGGGGTGGGGGGTAATAGGAGCCCATATAAAAAAAAAGCCCCAAATATTGGGACATCTGGTCACCCTATCTGTGCCTGACCTGGACTGTACCCTGCTGGGGGTTGTCTGGGCCTGACCCACTCTACCCTGCCGGGGGTTGTCTGCACCTGACCAAGTCTCGAGCCTGCCGGGGGTTATCACTGTCAGGCTGGTTACAGAGAATGAATGAAACGGCTTTGGGGGTTTGCGTTAGCCAGTGGTGCATTCAAGCTGGTAGTACTGGGCACAGCCCTGGCCCAGGAATCCAGGCCCCTCTCTGAGTCAAGTGATGGTTCCCCTGTGGGTTATCTCCTGCCACTCAGCCACAAAGTCTCCTGCAGTGGGCTGTGGCCCATTGTCAGCCCCTGCGCCAGTAAAGGGAGGGGTTCAAATGGAGCAATTTGCTTATTATTGTGCTTTTACCACCCCCTTGCTTTGCCAACCTTCCCCATCAGAGGGGCAAACCCTGATAGCAAGAGTCCGATAAAACACACGCAAATTGAGGGGGTGGCTAATTCCTGGCTCATCCCTCCTGAATCCGGGCTTGTCCCCCACCCTGTTGTTTTATTGGGCGTAGGGATATTAGTCCCAGCGCACCATGCACAAGCGGGGCAGTGGGCCCAGCGCACCGGTGGGCCCTGCATCTCCAGCGCTGACTAGGGCTTCACATGGCGATAGGGCCTGACTTGCCTCCCAGTCACATCTGTGTCAATCAGGAGTGACTGCGCTGAAGGCAATGGTGTAACTGAGACGCAGATCAGTGACCAAACTGGCTCTCAGTTGTGCCAGTGGACCTGTCTCAGGGGGCTTCCTGCAGGCAATGTACAGTAATGGTCCAGGCAGCAAAGCGCTCAAGAGCTGAGTTAGACCCCTTGTGTTCAGCATGGCCCGAAAGCTACTCCGGCCGTGACAAACAGCATGTCCTGCGCTACGCCGCAGCCTCATTCGCACTGGTGCAAAATGGACTAACTCCACTGCTGTCCCAGCAGTTACCCTATATCTGCAGTGGGGCAAAGGAGATCAGGATCTGGCCCCCTCTCTCCCTGGCGCTTCGGCCCTGGCCAACATCCCCCAGTGCAGGGGTTTCTGGTGCTGGCAAAACTATTCTAGCCTCTTTGACCAGAAACGATGGCCCTGGGGGGTTCCTGCCCCCCCCTCCAGGTGAGCTGAGGGGCTGCAGGCCTGAACTCTTCTGCTCCGGTTCCTGCTCTGCCCGCTCCTCGCCTGGATGCCAGTGTGACTCCCTGGCCTGGAGAGAGCCACTCAGCCCTGCGACTGCATTCCCTGGCTTAGGGCGCTCCCCCTTTAGCAGCCCCTCACTCCCCACGTTGCTGTTAGGCTACCCAGGGTGTCAGTAAGACTAATCCACAGCCAGGCACACTCCCTGCCTCAAGTGCTCTCATGCTGGAAGAAATTTCCCCAGCTGCTAGGACAGTACCAGCCCCAGCCCTGTCTGTGTCCCCCCCCCCCCACCTGCTCCCTGCAGCGACAGCATCGCCCCTGCGGCTGTCATTCCCCAGCACACACATCCCCCCCGCCCCGCAGCCTGCTCCCATTGCAAGCCGCACTCCTTCCGGAGCGCCCTGCCCCTGTCCCAGCACTGCTCCGCTAGCTGGGAGAACAGGGGGTCTGAGCTCGGCGAGGTGCCCCACAGAGAGGTGGACGAGGCACCACATGGGTCTGGAAGCTCTTCGTGTACCCAGGCAGAGAGGGGGTTTTCTGGGATCCAGGTTCCCGAGAACACCGAGACAAGCCCTTGGCCCATCTGCTCTCTGAAGCTATGGCAAAGCTCCCTGGGGCATTTGGGGGGAAGCTCAGTAAGTCCCCGTTGTGATCACCCCCAAATGATTCTATTGGCGAGCTCTGACTTCATGCCCAGGGCTCAGCATGCAACAGCTCTAGCCCAGGACTAATCCCACCACAAGCTGCCTGGTCCCCTTCCCTGCTACTGTATTACAGCAGCTTGGGCGCACAGAGGTCTCCACCATCAGCCCATGCACTCTGCATCCCGCTGCCCTCCAGTGGCAATAGCCGGCACACCAGAGAAAGGGAAACGCTGGCCACAATGCAGCTGGTTAATTGTGCAGAGCTGTGCACGTGAGGGGAACGACCCTCCCTGACCCCAGCAGCAGACGGCTCGAGCCCAGGAACGGGAGACTCAATTCCCTTCTTGGGCACACAAAGCTACACATTGATTATTGCTCATCAAAATGCCCACTAGGTGTAGCGTGGTGACGCCCTCTTCTGACGGAGAAGCCCCCGGCCTGCCTCACACTGGCTGCATGGAGAAGCAGTTCCCTTCAGTGACTCTACATGGAGCTGCCACTGATGTGCTAGAGAGACCAAGTGGTCTCACATTAGCAGGCAGGGTGCTGAGGAGGCACCGACCTGCTCTCCCTCTGCTCTTCATCGCCTGCAATACTTTTCTCATGCCCCTTCCCAGGGGAAGAGTCCTGGGCTCTCCACCCTCTTCTGAAAGAGTGTGCCCCACAGGCCCCGAACCGTTTCCACTGGCCTTCACAGGACCCCTTCACCCCCTACTAGATCTTTCCGATTGCAAGGTGCCCAAACCTGGGCACAGAGCTCCCAACGGTGGCCCTGCTGTTTGATACAACATCACTAGAACATATTTATTCCTCTCTCTCCCATTTCGGATGTCTCCAAACAGCCTCTTTGCTTGTTTAGCTGCTGCTGGGTGCCAGACCAATGTCTCACACCCCCAATAACCCCCAAGCCTTTTCCTCAGAGGGTCCCTGGAGCTGCACGCCCAGCAGCACCAATGGAGAGCTCAGGCTATATTTGCCAATGTGCACAACCCGACACTTAGCCAGCCTGGATTTCTCCTGCCATCACCCTGTGCCGTCTCCACCATGCTCAGCCCAGCTGGAGTTTCTCCCGTTCTTTATGGTTTGTTTTAGTTGGAGCCCAGGGTCACCAGCAAATGTCACCATTTCACTCTCCTCCTTCTCCTCAGAGTCATTAATACATATATGAAAGAGCCCTGACCCCAGCACTGCCCCACCCAATCGTCCCCTCACTCCATGATCAGGAGCAGCTACATCCCTCAGGTCCACTTTGGAGTCCTCCAGCAGATGTTGGCCATGGCCCTGGGGCTATGGACCCTCCTTAACCGTCTCCTGGGAGAGGGGCCGTCCTTGTGGAAAGCTTGGTGCTGTCAGTGCGGGGAAATAACGGAGCCCCAGCCCCAGGGAGCCGTGCATGGCCCTCTCTCAAACATCTACACTCCCTACTGGGTCTCTTCCCCCCGCCGGAGGCCACTGGATCTATCACTCTGAATGTGTCCATAGCAGATCTCATGGCCAGATGTATGTGTGTTTAGGAGAAAATGACTCTTCTCCTTATTGTCTGTCTGGATTTCATGCTCCCATTCCCCACCCCATTTCCTTATCTTCACCTTTGTGCCAGATCCGTGTGTGGCCTATACTAAAGCTATTCAGGGAGAGGCAGAAAGTCTGATTGTCGGGTATCTCAGAGAGCCGGGCTTCTCTATAGCTGGCGCTCTCTGTGCTGCCTCCTAGTGGCAACCAACTACATTGCTACAACTGCATTTAGCTCACCACAACAATGCATGGTCTTGTCTGCTTGGGGGAAGTTTTAGCAGTCATACTGATCTATAAAAAGCAACTAAGAGTCTTGTGGCACCTTTAAGACTAACAGATGTATTGGAGCATAAGCTTTCGTGGGTCTGACGAAGTGGGCATTCATCCACGAAAGCTTATGCTCCAATACATCTGTTAGTCTTAAAGATGCCACGGGACTCTCTGTTGCTTTTTACAGATCCAGACTAACACGGCTACCCCTCTGATACTATACTGATCTAGTTATACTTGTCTAAGGGTACGTCCAGACTACCTGCCGTATCGGCGGATAGCGATCAATTTATCGGGGATCGATATATAATTTCCGAGACACAGTATATCGATCCCCGAACGTGCTCCCCGTCGACTCCGGAACTCCACTGGAGTGAGCGGCGGTAGTGGAGTCGACAGGGGAGCCGTGGCCGTCGATCCCGCGCCGTGAGGACGGGAGGTAAGTCGGAATAAGATACGTCGACTTCAGCTACGGTATTTCCGTAGCTGAAGTTGAGTATCTTACATCGACATCCCCCCAGTGTAGACCAGGCCTGTGTCCCCATGTCGACATTCTTATTCTAGTATAAGGTTGTTGTTTTTTAGTTTAGCTTAAACCCTCTGGAATAAGAGTGTCCACACCAGGGTTATATTGGTATAACTAGACTGATTTAAACTAACCCCTTAGGTTATACACAAAACACTGTCATGTAGACATGGCCTTAGTTACATCAGAGGGTGTGTCTAGACTAGGACAAAAGGTGGTTGCTACCATGTTTTAACTAATGTTTTTAATCCCTAGTAAAGACAGAGCAAGCTGTATTTTAACATGTGTTAGCTGGTCAAGGATCCCACCTAGACCCCAGTGATCTATTAGACCCCAGAACAAAGATCACAGCCATTTAAAATTCCCATCTGTTCAGCTAGGAGCAAAACTACAACAAAATCCTGTTACTGGGATTGTTAACACAATAGTAACAATAGTACCAAGTATTGAACATTTCAGGAATGTTCATCCACGGAACTCAAAGCAGCTCACGAAGCCAGCGCAGCATTTAAAATCCCCCTTTCCCCCATTTGTAGATGAGGAACCAGCATGGCTGAGGCCAACATTTCAAGGTGGCTTCAGATTTTGGGTGCCTGGCTTTAAAAACCTAGGCTTGAATTTTTAGGAGTATCCATTCATTTGGGGTGCCTGCTCTGAGACCCCTCATGCTTGACTCCCTTGGTTCCAAGCACCCGCCAGTCCAATCGATGCACGGGATCTTTGAAAATAAAGCCTAGAGTGTCTCAGGTTGGGTTCCTCACAACAGAGGAATACCCCAAAATTAGTAGGTATTTCTGAAAATGTGGGCCCAGGAACTTGTCTAGGGCCACGTAGCCAGTCAGATGCAGAACTGAGCAATAGACCCCACTGTACAGCCATTCCCATAATGCCTGCAGAGGTGTGTGCCTTGCCTTTGCTCGAATCCTAGTCCATCAGCTGAGGTGCTCCCACACCAGCATCAA
Organism: Chrysemys picta bellii; assembly: GCF_011386835.1. NCBI lineage: Eukaryota > Metazoa > Chordata > Testudines > Emydidae > Chrysemys > Chrysemys picta. Next base: position 18,927,802 of record NC_088811.1, read on the forward strand.
CTTCCTGGACACCATGATCAGCTTCAACAATGGAACTCTACAGACTATATGCAAGAAACCCCTGATCGTCATGCTTACCCCCGCAGATCCAATAACCACCAAGAAACCACCCCAAACATACAGCCAGGCAGCCAGATACCACAGAATATGCTCAGAGGAGAAAGTCCTGGATACACACCTTAACACACTCAAAACCGCCTGCACCAATCAAAGACACTCCACCAGAGAAAGAAATCACATCATGGAACGGCTACGCAAATACCCCAAGAGAACTTGCTTCAGTACATGGGTGGGAGAGAAGTCTGACCACACATTGTCACCTATCACCCCACACTGGAACCCAAATGGGTATCATAAAACAGCTACAGCTCATACTTGATAGGGACCACATTCTGAAAGAAATCTTCCCTGATCCTCCTCTTCTGGCCTTCAAGCAACTCCCAGCCTCTCCAAACTCATCTTCAGAAGCAAGCTCCCCACAGCCCAGGACCCACCAACTCAAAGTGGCACCAGGCCCTGCCAGAACAACAGATGCAAACCCACAGACATATTGCCACTACTACAATGATCAACACCCCCACAACACACCTTTCAAGATCTGTGGGTCCTACACATGGCTGTCACAACATGTGCTGTACCACTAAATGCCTCACTAGCAACTATGTGGATGAAACCAATCACTACGCACTCGAATGAACTCACACAGAAAAATTATAAAAGACAAAAACACCCTGTCACCGGTGGGTGAGCACTCTTCACAATGTGATCACCCCATATCTGACCTCTCAGTCCTCGTCCTCAAAGGAAACCTGCACAACACCTTCAAAAGATGAGCCTGGGAGCTTCAATTCATAACTTTGATAGACACTAAAAAATCGTGGCCTGAAAAGAAACATTGTTATAATGAGCCATAACTCCAATCTGTAACCCACTAAACTGCCTTTTTTGTCCTATGACTGGACTATTACCGGGCCACTTCATCTCTAACGGTCTCTTGAAATATGTGTTAACTGCTTATGCCATCGTAGTTAGCTGTGACACTCTGATTATCTTTCCCAGAGCTGAAGAAGAGCCAGTGTAGCTCGAAAGCTGGTCTCTCTCGCCAACAGAAATTGGTTCAATAAAAGATCTCACCTCCCCCCCCCCCCGACCTTTGTCTCCCTAATACCCTGGGACTGACACGGCTACAACACTCCAGACCCAGCAGAACATGGCAGGGGATTTGTATTTGCTCATGTATTGCTGCCGTGGAGCCAGTGGCTGAAGCCCCCACAGAACATCGGTGGCGGGTCAGATCCAAACAGTGGTTATCCCCCTTCCCTCTCCCAGCCCACCTGCCGGGGCAAGATGGTGGACTGCAAACACACAGAGATGTAGAATCTGGAGGACATTCACCCCGAGGTTAGACCCTTCTTTGTTTTCAGTTAGAGCCTTGTGGTGGGTGGAAGGGTCACATGCCCTCTGGCAAGCTGAGGGTTAAAACCATTCCAAGAAACCAGAAGACCCAGAGCTGCTGCCAATAATCCAGCCATGGGATTTGTCAGCACGCTCCCAAAGAACATCGCCTGGCATCAGGCACCCGGGGGTGCTGGGCAGCAGCAGAGGGCAAAGGGAAGTGAAATAAGCCCTTTCTCCCCTCTCTGATGCCAGCCGTATTTTACCTATAGACTCTGGCTGCACAAAGCCACGCTCTGCTGTTGGCACTGCCCCGTTGTGCTGACTCCCCCTCCCTCACCTGTAGGCCTGCACCTACATGGCTCACCTGGGCCCCTTTAACAGGAGGATCCTCATTGGTCCAGCCGCTCCTTTCCTCCTGCTCCATTCTCCGAGGACCTGGCAAGACCATGCCCACCTCAGACCAGCAAGTGGCTGGGATTTGCCTGTGCTGGTGGCTGCGGTGCAGACCCCCCAGTATCCCCACCGGCCCTGCTCCTCCGGTTTCCATCTGGGCTCTCTTCTCTGACGGTGTCAAGGTAGGGAGCCAGGAGTCACCAGCACTAGAGGGAAGCCGGGAGTGGGGTCCTTTGGCTGGGTCGGATCAGGGCCCATTGAGTCTTCATCTTCCACCAATGTTCCAGTGAGTTTTCTACCTGCCTGCTGGGGGCCTGGAGCTGGCTGGATCCCATGGCTGGGAGGGCATTTTTAGGTGAGATAGGAAGAAGTTGCCGCTAGTCTCTTGGTGAAATGTGGGGCAGTAAAACTGGCTATAAAGTTGAGTGGGGAGCAGCCAGGCAGCTGGGGAACCTGCCTCCTGCTCAAGTCTCTGCATGTGAACGGGAAGATTTTGCGCTTCTGGCAGAATCCCTCGGGCTCCAGAGAGCCCTGAGCAGCTAGGCCACGGGGGCAGGTTGGGAGGGGAAACACGAGCGTATTTTTACAGAAACCGGAGTCTTGCTACAGCAGCAAATCCCGGCAAAGCAACGCCCAAGAGTAAAGCTGCTTCAGCTGTTCTGGCTCTGGCTGCGACGGGCTTGGCCCCAGGCCAGCGAGTTAATTCTGCCGATTAACTAATAGTAGAGTGCGGTCGGCGAGCATTCATTTTTAAACTTACGTTTTTAACATATCACTTATCACGTAAACACTTAACTCCTGATCCCTGAGCACATCTAGGCACACGCTAGCCCTACTGCCACTGAGCCGCCCGCTAAGGTGATTCTGGAGTGGGGAGCAAAGACAGCAATTACACCCCCCCCCCGTGTCTGAATGATAAATCAGCTTGGAGAGCAATTTTAAAACGTGAGCAAATCCTCCTGTTCGTCTCACCTGGGTAAAGCCCCCCAGGAGCGCTGTGGGCCGCAGGCAGAGCGGGAACGGCAAGGGCTGTTTTTGACAGCTGGCCTTTCTCGCTTTAGTGAAGGGCCGGTGGGCAGGCGGAGGTGAGTGGCTTTGAAGGACTTAGTGTATGTGAGCAATGAACCCGGGGCTGGATATACGCCATTCGATGGCGGCTCGGGTGTAAGTCAGGGGGATCCTGCTGCCAGTGACTGAGACATTTCAATCGGTCCTAGAGAACTGCCCTATATGCTTAAATTCCCCCCATCATGCTCTGCCCCGGACACACTCCAAATGCCGTCTGGGGCCAGGTTCTGCTCTTTCCCCAGGGGCAAGGATGGGGGAGATGCCCTGTCCCGCACAGTGGAGCCACGGCCTCCATGGCCCACAGGCTCCGCGGCTCCATGGTGCTCAGCCCAGCCTGTCTCACCAGCTGCTCTCACGCCCATCCATCACTCGGGGCTGGGCTCAGCCAGTGCTCTGGGGGGGACAGGGAAGGGGCTGCATGCTGGTGATTCAGTAACAGGTGCACTCTCCTCTAATTCCTTACTCAGCCTGTCCCCGGCTAGCCAGAGGGGATCTCTCTTTTGGATGGAAAGTTAAACTGAAGGCCTTGTAGGGCTGCCACCTGGCTAGGTTTTGACTGGCCCAGCTGGTTTTTTCTAGGGCCTTTCTGGTTGCTGGTCAGAAGAAATCACTTGCTGGTTTTTTTGCCGTGCGCTTGTGCACGCCGTGATATTAGTACGGGCCATGCATGTCGTCAGGTATTTCTCGTACATGCAGAGCTGCTCCTAGCAGGTCAGGCTTCTGCACCAGCTATCGACTGGCCACCGAGCGTCCTTCCCAGAGTACACACCAGATGTGTTCACTACAGGGTCCTGCCAGGTTTGGCGGAGGTTAGCTTTCTGGTGGCTGAACAGTGGGATACATTCCATCTCCCCCTTTCAGTTCTAGGGTCCTACGACTTACCCAATACACACTCTCCCACAACACTTAAAGTTCAGGACAGATCAGTCTGTTCAGTGTCCCTGAATCGTACTGGTTTTCTAATGACATGACCTGAATGCGTAACAACTTGGTCCTCTGGCTGTCCATTAGTTGCAACGGCTGGTTTGAAATTCAGAGTCTTTGGCTACACCTACACTTAAAACGCTACAGCGTTACAGCAGCAGCACGGCTGTCGCGCGTCCGTGTGGACACTCACTACAGTGATCGGAGGGGCTCTCCTGTCAGTGGAGGTAACCCACCTCCCCGAGAGGCGGTAGCTGAGTCGACAGAATTCTTCCATTGACCTACACAGGGGTTAGGTTGGCATAGCTACGGCTCTCGGGGTGGTGGGTTACCTCCACTGACAGGAGAGCCCCTCCGATCACTGTAGTGAGTGTCCACACGGATTTTCACACCACTGAGAGGTGTAGCTGTACCAGTGTAAGTTCCCAGGGTTGACCAGCCTTCTTCTTCTCGTTCTGCATCCGCCATCTGTAGAGTTTGCTCTGTTGATTCTTCTTTCTGAGGAACAAACTGTAGCTGTCGACGGTTCCGCCGTTGGTCTCAATCACACACGATCTGGGCGCTGAATTCTTTTTCTTTACAATAGCTGGAGGTCTCCGTTCTTTTTCTCCGTCCAGTTTGACACAAACACGCTCACCACGTTCTAGACCCAGCAGTTCTCTAGCTCAGGGCTTGCCTACAGTAACACCATTTCAGCAGTGCAGCTCCAGTGTAGACACGCCCTACGCCGATGGGAGGCCTTCTCCTGTCGACAGAGGTACTCCACCTCCCCGAGAGGCACTATCTATACTGCGCTGTCTACACTGGAGGTTACGTTGGTTCAACTGCATTGCTTGGGGGTGGTGATTTTTCACACCCCAGAGCAATGTAGTTATACCGGGGTAGACCTGGTCCAAGAGGTGGCGAGCTGTCTACACCAGGGTTTAGGGTGGTATGGATTTTCACACTCCTTTATGACAGAGCTCTACTGCTGTAAGTTCCCAGTGTCCCAGCCTGAGTGTCGTCTGTAAAAGGGTTTGTAATCTCTTTGTGCCCTTTTATCTGATGTGGCTGGTCTCTTCTTGTTAAACCTGAAGATCTCTGGGGCATTGAACAGAGGCATGTGGATGAGATCCTGCAACCTTTGTTGCTTGTTTCCCCTTCTGTCTGCAGCCTTTGTTGATTTTTTCCACCTATTTGCAAAAATTTTTGCTGTTTTCCATCTGTTCCTTTCTCCTCTGGCACTAATCCCATGACTAACACCATGTCATGTATTTCTTCTACGCGGTAGGTAGCAGGCCTGCCAAGGGCGCTGGAGCCTTCCAAAAGGCCCCACCCCTGCACCTCCTCTTCCCCCGGAGGCCCTGATCCTGGCCAAGCCGGAGTGGGTCTGGGGAGCCAGTGCCGCCCCTGCCCAGGGTATGGGGGCGGGGCAAAAGCAGCCCCCTGCCCTTGTCCCCACCCCTTGGGTCCCCCACCCAGGGCAGGCTGGAGCTGGGTCGGGGAGAGCCACGTAGGCAGCTGTGGGGAGCCGGCGCGGACCCTCCACTTGCCCTGGGCCAGGTAGGGAGCCTGGGAGGCGGGGACACGGGCTGGGGGTGCTCTCGGCCCCCCTGCACCGCAGGCAAGTGGAGGGTCTGTTGCAGCTCCCACAACTGCCTGGGCTCCTCGGCTGGGCTCCACACTGGCCTGGCAGAGGTTAGGTCCTCAGGGTGAGGAGGAGGGGATGGGGGTGGGGTGCGCCCCGACCAAAAGTAGAGAGCTATGGGCCCTGCCCCTCCCCCCGGTTCCGGCGCCACTGAGGCCTGCTACTAGCAGGTCAGGCTCCTGTACCAGATATGGACGGGCTACAGAGCGTCCTTCCCAGAAAGATACACACCCGATGTGTTCACTATGGGCACGTCTACACTGGAATAAAAGATCCGCAGCTGACTCAGGCTTTTGGGGTTCAGGCTTCAGGGCTAAGAATTGCTTTGTAAATGTTTGGGCTTGGGCTGCATCCTGGGCTCTGGGCCCCTCCCACGTCACGGAGTCAGCCACTGGTGTTTAATTGCTGTGTAGACGTACTCTATACGATCCTTTAATGTTCTGTGGGGTTTGGCTGAGGTTACCTTAAGTAAGGTATGTTACACACAGCGCCACCCAGTGGCTGAACAGTGTAATACAGTGTAGCATTCCATGACACCTCTCGGCAGAGCGTGCGCCATGGCCGCCCGTGTGCAGCCATGTGTGTGCAGCCAATGGGGAAGTAGTGCCCTAGTCCTGGCCCTGACTCCCTCCAAGTCTCATGTAATTTCCAAGATCTGAACCCCTCCCAATGTTTCCCTCCAGCCCTGGGACCTGGCCTTGCTGACGGACTGTCCCTGTCCCCTGCGTCCTTGGCCTGCCCAAAGACCAGATGTTCTTCTGTGCCTCAGAAGTGCCAGCCCTCCCTAGTGTGCCCCAAGGAATGCTTGAAAGAGTTTCTGTGTGTCTAGTTCAATAATACGAACACTTTGCAGTTCAGTGCTGTGGCGGCCTGGGAGGGAAAAGGGCCCCATCTTGTGACAAGCTTTAAAGAGGGACTGAAGGGGGAGATGAGGTTAGTTGCATGAAAAAGACACAAGAGTGAAGCATGACAGGAGGAGACCAAGCAAGTGGTTTGGAGCCAGACGTGGCCAGAGTGCTGGGTTTGAAAGGAGGTGCCCGGCTGAGGGGCTGGGGCTGTGCAGGGCCGGGGGAAGGGGGTAGGGAGGGAGGTTGTGAAGGGATCCAAGCATGGGGGGGTGGGCAGAGCAGCAGCAGAAGTGGAGTGGTCCCTGTACGTGTGCAGACACGGAGCAGCCATTGGGCGGGTGTATCTCAGAGCACACCGTGGGTTTGGAAAGCGCTGGTAGGTAAAAAGATGAATTGAGAGATGCCCTCTCAGGAGCAGTTCCTGTGGAACGCCCCGTCGGTCTGTGCTCTGGGATTCGCTGCTGCGGTGACGCTGGAAACACTTGCCATAAAGATTAAATTCTAGTCCGCACCCGGCCTGCGCTTTCTAATGCACCATGCTGCATTTCCCACGAGGAGCCCGGCTGTCTGTCCATGCTGCTTGCATTCCCCTGCAGCGTGCGTCAGGCAGGATGTGCTGGGGGTCACAGCAAGCACTACAGGTTACCCTCGCACTTGTGGGATTCCTGTCCCACGCACACCCCGAGGGGGTCAGGTGCAGAGGTTTGCAGCTGCCAAGTGCTTTCCCTTGGGCGCGAGGCATCTCTGAGCAGCAGCAAGTGTTGCTGATGGGCTGATTCTGCTAGCTGCAGTTTTGCAAACTTGTTCAGTCTGCATCCCTGGAGGAGCTCACAAATGCCTAAGTTCCACAGTGGGGTTTGGCCTGGAAGCAGGGCCCGTGAGTGCAGGGAAGCCCTGGCCTGCTGTCTGCCATATAGAGGGGCCTGTGAGAGGATGTGTTCATTCTACACCGCCCCTGTGGGGATTAAAGTGGCTCAGGAAGGACTAATTCACCTGCCCCTGGAGGAGATTGAGACTTGAAGGACAAGCACTAATTGAAGATGGATCCCATCTGGGCAGCAGTAGGTAGGGCTGGTACACAGCCAGGAAGGGAGAGCAGACGGGACTGCAGTGTGAAGGTTTGTAGTCCCTATCTGAGCCGGGGGAGGAGGAAAAAACAACCTGCTAGGGGAGCAGGAGCCCTGAGATCCTCACCCTGAGGGAAGGGTTTAGCCAAGGGTGGTGGAGAAGGAAGCCTGCAGAGGGTGGAGTAGGAGGAAGCTCAGGGAAACTGCAGGAAGGGTAGAGGTGGTGCAGACCTTGGCTGCTGATTCGAGGGTCCTGGGGCTGCGTAGCCGGCAGGGCTGGGTTCCCCTCGCAGCCCCCAGGAAAGTGGCACAGAGTTGATTGGGAAGACTGCCCAGAATGGCACTGGACTGCTGCTCCGGTGAGACTTTGTTGCTACCCCAGAAGAGGAAAACTGCAGCGAGTGGCTGGAAGGCCGAGCCATGAAGAGGCAGCACCTAGAGAGCAAGAGGGGCCGCGGGACATGCAACCCAAGGAAGGGGGCGCCAGACCGGGCAGAGCTAATCCCCAGACACACGGCACGCCATGGGTGAGCAGAACCCTCTTACAGGGCCATTATGCCCAGCGGATCAGGCCGCAAGACAGGAGCCTGAGTCTGCCTGACTGTTTTTGTTTGATTTAACAAACCTTCCAGGTGCTTGATTCATGCACAAAGTCATCTTCTCTGGGGCCCCTAAAGGACTGGCCGCTATAATCATGTGTCAGTGCCTAATGGGACTGCAGCTCCAGTGCCTTGTCAGGGGCCGCCTCTGAGCCTGCTCCCAGAGGCATGTTAGCTGAGGGCTCTGCACAATGCTCTGATCGTTAATTCCCCCCCAGCAGGTTGCATTCTCTACATTCCCTGACCACATGCATCTCTGAGCGGGTGTAAGGGCACGAGGAGCATCTCGTTCGGAGCCAGGCAGTCGGAGGAGTGACGCTTGCTGCACCATGTACATGCAGCACGCAACGTCTTGCAGCTGGAGCCCTGGGGATCACACGATGTGCTCAGATGGGAGTTACCTTCCCTGCCCAGTTCCTGCCTTGGGTGCTAATTGGATGCACTCGTGCATGGCTCTGCTAAAATCCGTACAGTGTCTGTAAGTCCCACAACCTCTCAGCCTGCGGAATGCAGAGGGCGACGTTGCTGCTGGCCTGGCACAGGTGTGCTGCGGCGGGACGACTGCCCAGGGAGCGCTCAGCACCTGCATAATCTGGCTGCAAAACACTGGCACTGGGAATCAGATGGCCAGCGGCCACTGCCCTGCCCCCATCCCCTTCAAAGCATGATTTGATCCACAATGTCTGTGAGAAGGGCCCTCATGGGCGAGACCCAGGTTTGGCTTCTCATTGCTTGGTTTGGTGCAGGGACTTGGCGGTGAGTAGCCCAACTGCTGGGCTATTGGCTATTCTGACACACACTCTCTTTTGTTCTGGTTTTTCCAACCCCCCTCGCCTCCCAGCCCACACCCACCTCTCAGGATCCTGCACCTCCCGCTTTGGGACTGAGAGGGATCAGGTCTTAGCCATGCTCTGAGCACCCTTGCAGAATGAGGCCCCGATGGTGAGGGCCACTAGGGCTCCGAGCACCTCCTTAGCTAGGGGGCATGAGGATTTAGGTAACTGCCAGCGCCAGTGGGTGGAGACTTAGGCACGTATGGGGCTAGGTGGCAGCTACGTGGGGTTTTGAGAATGTCAGTGGCACTTACACGTTGAATTTAGGCGCCTAAAGAGGCAATTAGCCTCCTAAGTCACTTTGCGGGTCTGGCTCTCTGAGCCTGAGCATTGCCTGGCCTCGCAGGGCGTGGGAGGGTGAATCCGTTACAGACGGCGAGGCGCTCAGACACTGCAGGCCCTGGGAGTACCTGGGCATTGCCTGGCCTCGCAGGGTGTGGGAGGGTGAATCCGTTACAGACGGCGAGGCGCTCAGACACTGCAGGCCCTGGGAGTACCTGGGCATTGCCTGGCCTCGCAGGGTGTGGGAGGGTGAATCCGTTACAGACAGCGAGGCGCTCAGACACTGCAGGCCCTGGGAGTACCTGGGCATTGCCTGGCCTCGCAGGGTGTGGGAGGGTGAATCCGTTACAGACAGCGAGGCGCTCAGACACTGCAGGCCCTGGGAGAACCTGAGTTAGAGGGAGTTGATAGCACGGGCAAGGAAAGCAACAAAGCCCAGTCTGAGGCAGAGAGGAGACTGGACAGCTTAGAGCTGCCTCAAAAGCCCAGCTTCCTTAGAGGGAACCCCTCAAGAGTCTGGGAATGGACCATCAAGTGTGTCCATTTGAGGAAAGCTAGTGAAGAGGCCATAAAGGAGAGAGACTCCCAGTCCCAGGGAGTGACACATACCCACAGACATTAGCAACAGAGGGTCCTGTGGCACCTTTGAGACTAACAGAAGTACTGGGAGCATAAGCTTTCGTGGGTAAGAACCTCACTTCTTCAGATGCAAGACCACAGACATTAGGAGCTCAGTGGTACCGTGGGTGTTTCATGGGCCTTCTAGAGGTGGGCTGGAATTCAATGACTGTGGGTTTGAGTCCCACCACAGTTGGCCTTTTACCAGGGGTCGTGGTGGATTCTCCAGAGTGGATGTTTTTCTAACCAGTCCGCTCTAGGAATGATTGTGGGGCAGGTCTCTGGCCCGTGTGCTACAGGAGATCAGACTAGATGATCACAGTGGTCCCACCTGGCCTTGGAATCCACAAACCTAAGAAACATCCTCAGTGGGTGGATCACTCACCCCATGCCAGGGACAGCTGGCGTGACTTTTGTAATCCTCCAAGGGATCTCGAACTGCTGGCTGGATTCCATCCACTCCAGGATCAGGGCAGACTCTTATTCCACCGGAACAAGAGGGAGGGGAGAGAGCTGCTACTCTTGGGTAGCATCGCCGCGCATGGGAACCCAGCAGTCCATTTTAGATGGCTGAAAACATTCCCCTAAGACGGCAAAGGCAAAAGCTTTGGTTGGGTGTGACTGAACTAGATAGGTGAAGACGTGTATTTAGTGGTTAGAACAGGGGCCTGGGCGTGAGTACTCCGGCTCTAGAGAAGGCCCCGACCGTTTCTTAGTACTGATCCTATTATTCGGTACCGTCAGTACAAGTACAGCGAAGTACGAGGTGGTGACAACTGCTCAGAGTCTGGACAATCACACAAAGGCTGCAGCTCCTGGGAATTAGTTCTCTTTGTGCCAGCTTCATTCCTGAGGTGGTAACTGTAGCCACAGCGCTGCGGAGACTTGCACAGAACACCACAGATTGACAGCGGGACAGGGAGAATGTGAAGCACTGAAGACGAGACTTAGCATGTGATAATCCTAACGGCTAGACCATGAGTCATTGCTGTATTAAGTCAGGAACAACCAGTACGATTTGCAAGCCAAGGCCTCTCTGGGGGTGACCAGTGTTACTCACAGACACAAAAGGCAGTGAGATCCTCTGTGCGCTTGTACTGCAGCGGGCATCCCAGGGCCCCAATCCTGATGGGGCCTCTGGGCACGGCCACAACTGAAATAAGAAATGATAACATTCACCCAAGCAGGGAAAGCTTGATACTGCGGCTGTGACACTAGGATTTGGACTATACGTGCAAGTCAGGAGCTACAAATGCAGGAGACGTGTATTACAAGTTCCTATTGTGACAAAGTTCCTCCTCTATCTTGGTGGGTCCTGCGCTTATTGGCGGATTTTCTTGCCTCAGAGATTCACCATGCGGGTTGGAGAACAGCCCAGAGACCTTCCCTTCTGGGAGAACCCAGAGTCCAGGTCAATTGGGAGGTTTGGGGGGAACCCAGGCCTGCCCTCTACTCCGGGTTCCAGCCCAGGGCCCTGTGGACTGCAGCTGTCTATAGTGCCTCCTGTAACAGCTGCATGACAGCTACAACTCCCTGGGCTACTTCCCCATGGCCTCCTCCAAACACCTTCCTTATTCTCACCACAGGACCTTCCTCCTGGTGTCTGATAACACTTGTGCTCCTCAGTCCTCCAGCAGCACACCCACACCCTTGCACCTCTTGCTCCCAGCTCCTTACATGCACCACAAACTGAAGTGAGCTCCTTTTAAAACCCAGGTGCCCTGATTAGCCTGCCTTAATTGATTCTAGCAGCTTCTTCTTAATTGGCTCCAGGTGTCCTAATTAGCCTGCCTGCCTTAACTGGTTCTAGCAGGTTCCTGATTACTCTAGTGCAGCCCCTGCTCTGGTCACTCAGGGAACAGAAAACTACTCATCCAGGGACCAGTATATTTGCCCTCTACCAGACTCCTGTATCCCACTGGTCTGGGTCTGTCACACTATCAAATAATGTGGTAGTCCAGTAGGCTGGGAGAAAGTACTCTGACTAGTGAGCTTGGCCAGTACAGGAGACTGGGAACTTGAGGTACCTGAACTACAACTCCCAGGAGGCACCAGAGCTGCTCGGGAGGACATAGATTAATGTCAAAGTGGCCCAGCACGAAACATTTCAATTCAGTTCAGTCTGACAAACTGAAATGTTTCAACCCAAACTATTTCCTCTAGATTTTCCCCATGGAAAATAAACAAACAAAAAGGGCAGAATTGAAATTTTCCCATGGAAAATTTCTATTGTGCAGCAACTGCACTTTCTGTCCAAAATAAATAAAAAAGTAAAGCAAAAACCCCATTCTGATGGCGAATTCCCAACCAGCTTTACTGGCAACCCAGGGCCTGTGGGTTTTGTGGCTGTCCTGGTAATAAGGGCATTTTGTTATCTGACAAAGAGGATTGTACTGTGGAAACCCCGAGCTGGCAGCTGTGTGTGAACAGGAGACTCTGAACTGGTTCACAGGAAGCAATAAAGTAATTTGCAGGCGAGTCTGGGACAGTGTGCGCGGCCCTGAGTCCGTGTTAAATCCCAGTGTTAGAGAAGCAAACCGCGCAGTGATCAAGCCCAGCGCTGTGAGTAACGCTGCCAAGTGGGAGTTCACCAGCCCAGCAGCTCAAGCCAGGAGTCTCAGGGAGTTGGTCAGCGAGGATGTCATTTGGAGAGCAGTGCGGACAGCTTTGCAAGAGCCCTCTGATGCCAGCAATGCCGACTTTCCTCCTCCTTCCATCTGGCCAGCAAGCCACAGTAGTGCAGTTGGAGGAGCAGGGAGCAAAGGACTGAGGCCAGGGGGTTGCTGCTTGGAGAGATAAGGCCAGAGGACGGTGTGATGGGAAAAGCTTAATTTCAAACCTCAGGGCGAGCTTAATACAGTGTATTGGGCACAGCGTTTGCAGTATCTTTGGGCACCAGCTAAACCCAGAAGCCTGGAGGGCCACTTGTCGGGATTACAGGCAATAGTCTCGCAATGCTCATAAAGACCCAGCACCTCCTTCTACCCTCTGCATAATGGATGCTTAGATCCTGAGCTGGCATCGATCAGCTTAGCTCCACCGAAGTCATTGGAGCCACAACACTTTATGTTGGCTGAGGAGCCAATCCTCAGAATAGCCTGGGCATGTGAGCAGTGTTTGTGGACGCTGGAGACAATGGAGTGTCTCCATCCTTGCTCCTCGCCTGAGGGTGCTGCAAAGCTACATGCCGGATTGATGGGTATCCAGATAGGCCTCTCCCATCTCCACTGTGAGTGTGGGAGGCGGGAAGAGTTCCCTTTGCAGTCTTAAAACTCTAGTGACCTTGTCATGTCTGAGTGCATTGGTGAATGCACATCCCCATCTGCATCCCTCGATGGAACAGAGCAGAACTGAGCGTGTGCAGCATCAGGGGACTGAAGCTAGCCAAGCCAGTCTCCTGGAAAGATGGTTTTCAAGGTTTGAATTTTTGAAGACCCCTCTCAGAGTCAGAAGATAAGTCAAGGAGGTTGAAAGGGAATCGGTGCAGAAAGAAACATGGGCCAAAATCAAGCTAAATTGAACTTTGGCAGGAAGGTGCGTACATTTCTCAGCTCCCAGACTTCCCCAGGAGCTGCCTGCTGAGAGTAGAGAGGGTTCTGTGGCAGGGTATGGGATGTGCAGGCTTTAATGGCTTATTCGTTTTGCAAATTACAGACAAGCTGTTTTGGCCAGCTGTGCTGAATCAAAGAATTTCACCTCCAAGACAGGCGATGAAGATCCTGGAGACAGTGTAAGGAACGCTAGGCCCATGATTAGATCCTCATTTCAGGTGTGCCTAGATTTTTGGGGACTGCAAAAATTCCAGGCCCTGTATGTTTGCGCAGCACCTTGCTCTCCGCTGGTAGCTGTGGATGCAAACAGTACAGTGCCTGATTGGTGTACATGCTGTCCAGGTGGATGCAGTACATATACCCCCGGATCTCTTGTGGATTGGTAGTCAACCATGAGCTGCCTGGGAGGCTTGGCAGAGGCAGGAGGAAGTGCACTGAGCTGGAGTAGATCCTTCCTCTCACAATAACACCAGAGGAATGACTCTGAGGCTTGACTTGTGGAGTTTCTCAAGGCTCAGACCTGTCCCCGAACTGATCCAAGTGGACGCTGAGAGGCGGCACCGCAGGGGTCATGCTAACCAGACCACCTCCCAGATGTCCCCGGGCAGCCCTAGCAGGGAGGAGAGTGGGTGAGTGAAAGCAACTGGATGAAGCTAAACCTGTCCAAGGAGGAAGAGGTGTTAGTGGAAAGAACTAGCCCGATCCACTTCCTCATCCCCAGTTGAGGGGTCTGTTCTCCATCTGTAGCCTTGGGGCCCTTCTGGGAGGCTCTTCACTATGACTAGGTTCCCAGATAGAACTAGCTGACAGAAGTTGTTCTTCCATCCAGGACTGGCTCCATCTGACTTGGCCACAGGGATCTGTGCAGTCAGGGCATCCAGGCTTAACCAATGCAACTCATTCTACCTGGGAATAGTGGTGAAGGCCATAAAGAGTAACTCCAGCAGGTTCAAACTGTCACCCTAATGATCCAGATACTGCAATGCCCTGAATACTGGGTCCAATCCAAAGTTCTGGTCCTCATCTTTCAAAACCTCGATGACTGGTCTGAGTTCACCTCTGAGGCCACCTCTCCCTCCATGTGAACCCAGCAGTGTTTGTACAAAACAACTCGCTCTGTGGGAACCGGGGCATTGGCTACTGCAATGGTGAGACTTGGGCAACCAGGGTCCGGAGCTGTCTGGGTGGGCAGCCCTGGTTTAGAGCAGCCTCCCAGAGGAGACTGGTATGTGCACAGATCTTACCATGTGCAGGTGAAAATGCAGCACTCACCTCTGGGCCACAGCTCATGCACGGTAAGAGCTAATGGCATCTCTCGGCTGGCAGTTTGCCCAGTCCCTCTCAGCTGACCCCTGCCTAGGAGCCCTGTCCCCCTCCGGAATCCGCCCCGTCCTGTGCCTGCCTTGCAGAATCATGCCCCGGAGATCTCCACGGGAGACGTGCTGCCCGTTCATCCCCCAGGTGACACAAGGAGTTACTGGATCAGCCCATGAGCCACTTCTGTACTCAAAAAAACCAGCCCTATCCCCCGAATAATGAATGCACCAAACAGCCCCACTCTGTCACGATCCACCCATGAGCGCAGGGCTCTGGAGGTGCCAGCCGTGGCTGCATCTGTCCCTCAGGTGAGCAGGAGCGCTCCCTGGCTGCAGCCCCTTCATGCCCATGCACCACTGACCCCTCCCTCAGCAGCGCGCTCTGAAATCTAGAGCAGAATCTGACAGGAAGCTGCCAGCCAGGCCTGCACAGGACAGCACAGCCCTGACTTCCCCCAACGCTGCTGGCTTGGGGGCCAGCTCTCTGCAAGGGAGGACACCTTAGTTCCTGCTGCTATCCCCAGTGCCTGCTGACACCATTCACACTCATGTCTGTCTCCCTGACAGCATCTTGAGGGGCCTGACACTCTCACCGCTGCTTTCTGTATTCTCTCCGGATGCCCTCTGCTCCACCAGCAACTTCTTTCCCTTACCTGATGCTCCACCGCTCCTCCCAGAGCAGCCATTGGTGCAACCCAGATTCCAACCACACAGAACAAGCTCCAAACTCCAAGGGCAGCTGGTGCTGTGGCCCCCACAGCCCACCGGCCAGGAAAGACCACGCCCTATATCAGGCTGGTGCCACCGCTAGAATGAGACACAAGCTGCTTTAGCTGCGGCAAATAAAAAATTCCACGGTGCAGAGAACGGCAAGACCATTACGCCTCCTCCCGATTTCTCTATAACGCTGCAGAGGGTGTGCAGGCTTCACCCCGGTAAGGACCCCAACCACAAACAGGGCCCCGCTATCCGGTTACTTTCAACATTACCACCAGTCCTGCGCAAAACCAGCCTGCGCCCGGAGCTGGGTCTCAGGAGGCCTGGACTGAATTTCAGCAATACCAGCGTATCCCGGTGTGGTGAACTGCTGTGCAGGGGCGGGGTGTGTGTGTGTGTGTTGTGCAGCGCTCAGCATTGATCTAACTCGGCTCCCAGGAGAGGCACTGAGAATGCTTTGGGAATTCCACTCAGTTCCCTGGCTATACAGTGGGGATGATCCAGTCCTCCTGCACAGGGCTTGGTGGGGCCATCTAGCCATTAATGCCCATGAGTTGCTCCTTAGCAGTATATAGGTGGCATGTGCCTTCTGCTGCTCATCGGTAAACGACTAGAGAACACAATGACCCCCAATCGGCTTGGGCCAAAGATCACCTGATCCATATGTAAGCTTTACGTTGCTTTATAAAGCCATGGTGGGAGCCTAATTTCTTGTGCTAAAGGCTAACGAGATGCCCAGTTGACATGGAAGGACTTCGGAACAGCTCCACAGTGTGCACTGGATTGGTTTAAAAATACTGCTAATGATTAAGTTGGTTAATTTTTATGGGTTAAAGTTTATAGCTCTGGGGAAAATCCATTGCTGGTTGGAGGAGGGTCCAATGGAGAGACATGATTATAGCACCTCTCAGGGAACACGTTACTTTTATTACGGTCCAGATACGTTCTTGGAACACGTAGGGCATTTGGAACCCAATCAAAGGGGAAAATCACTAACTCGTTAGAACAAATTCGAGAGCGCAAGGCAACTTCAAGAGGTGCAGAAAAGGAAATGAGACGAAAAAACCTGTGAGCTGCAAGCATCTGTCTGCTGGGCCCCCTCCCCACTGCTGGGGTGAGGGGGAGAAGCTGAGCCTAGGGGCCGATATTACTTTGAACAGTATCCAAGAAGCTATTGAACAGCTCCAAGCTGGTGGATTTGCAGACCCTGGTGGCTGCTCAAACAATTGCTGAAGAAAAAGTTCTAATGTCCTCATGCAAAATGTACAGTTATTTCAGACTAACCAGCCCCCCCACACACCTCCTCTCAGGGTTGGCTTCAGTGGGACGGGGCTGGAACCTGCCTCAGGGTCTAGTAATTGTCTTTCCCCCAAAAGATAAAAATCTGCACTGTGCCTCCCCACAGACTCACCCCGGGGGACCTTTTCCAAAGCTGGCCTGGACGCCGCGGCCGTCCCACTTTCCGTATCCCGGCAGAGCTGAAGCGATACAACGCCCTGGGGCGGACTTGATTACACCCGGGTAACGGTGCTGTTCCCATCCAGAAAGGAGAAGGACAGTCCTGGGATAAAGCCCCTTCAGCCCAGTACAGCCACATCCTCCCTAAGGCTCACACCGGGATAAAGGGGAAAAATCACCCCCAACCCCAATTTTATAAACCCCATTGGTTTTCAATGGGAATTGGGCACCTCACTTCCCTACTTGCTTGTGAGAATTCCACCCTCAGTCTCCTAAGTCTCTGAGGTGCTTTTGCAGATGTTCCCCCCTCGTCGACCTGGTTCCACACCGCGCAGCCAGGCATGGTGCAGCGACTGCTCAGTAATGGGGGCCCAGGACAGAGCTTTGACTCAGACTGGACATTTCACTGGGTTTTCCTTGGTCCTCCACCCGCCCGTTCTGCTTCTCCGTTTGTGCCTGGGGAGTGAGGGTCACGCAGTTTTGCATTCCCGTCTAGCCCTCCATAGTCAGGGAACGTGCAGAAACAATGCAAAAATCTCCCCCTCCTCCTTCGGCTGAGCTGTGGACACCGGGAACTGGGCTACCAGAGCCGCGCAGCTCGCCTCCCCTCCCCCCCGGACTGTGGGATTCCCTCCCAGTAACCAAGGCTTCCGTGCCCCCTCCTTCGCCTGCCACAGCCGTCAGCAGAGCTCTATTTACCGCCAGGATCTCCAGGCCAGTGTGGTGCAGCCTTTCTTCCTTTTCATCCCATTTTAATTCCTTGAATGCGTTTTTCTTGTTTTAGCGGCGCGGGAGGAGTGACAGCCCCTAGCTCCCTCGGCCTGGGGAATCTCTCCCAGCAGATGGGGCAGGGATAAGAATACACATACAGTCAAGGCCTCTAAGAGGATTTGCTCGATGCCCTTTCATTTCAGCCCTTTGTATGCGTCTCCGCTGCTGTAGGACGCCTCCGAATTCTCTCGCCGTCTCTCCCCCTTCCACTCCAAAAGAAAAGAATGCGCCTATAAAGGCCTTGTTTGTTCGACTTGTTTAAGGGAACCATATTGCTGTGGGTGCCGAGGGCCCCGGAGTGACAGAATTGCCCCTTTGAGAAAGGGTGACGTGCAGCTCCCTCCTGGGAGAGCGGCTGAGCGGGGCGGCTTAGCCTAGCTCTGGGAAAAAGGTTTCAGTTGCATTTCAATGTTCATTGAACCCTGAATCCCAGGCACTGTTTTACCAGGGCTCCCCAGCCAGACAAAGCCTTCTGGGGCCACCAGGACGGAGGGCGGGAAGCGGCAGAGTGAGGTACAGTGACTCTCCATCACCGCCCGGGCGCAGGCCCCTGGGAAAAGAGGAGAGCCCGCTGCGTGGCTTACTTCAACCTGGAAGCAGGCCGTTTGTCTCGGAGGTGCACGCACCATGGGAGTCGGGGACTGGCAGGCCTGAGCGCTGGGCAGCGCACGGAGCGTTGCTGTCTCTGTGACATCTAGTGGCAAAGCTTGGGAAAAAGCGTCGGTTCTGCTTTTCCCTGCCTAAGCACGGCCGTCCCCTGCTGCGACATTTTGCTCTTTGTGTTCCAGCTTCTAAAGAGCAGACAGGCTCCTGATTAACAGGGATGCAAAAACAAACGGCACAATAGGGGCGGCAGCCGAGAGACGTCAAACAGTCCTCCCCGAAACGTGTGCTGCCCCTGTGCACTGGGCCAGGCCACAAGCAGGGCCAGGCCTCCCTCCCCATGTGTGCAGGGAGAGAAGAGCCAAAGGGGACAAGTGCCACAGGGCTGAGTGCCCCAAGACAGCTACGTCTGGGAAAACCCACGGGCTCATGGGATCCAAACGACCCATGGATGCAGCTGATGTGCGGTGGGAAATTCCCATCAGTATTGTCCGAAGCTCCTTTCCCCTTTCGCTAGCCCAGCAAGAGGTTGGGTCTGGCTAAGCCAGTTTGGGTTTCCATTGCCTATATTTCTCTGAAGCATAAGAGATGGGCTGTCACAGAGCGGGATCCTCAGGAGGCTGGGCACAGCGGGGGCCCCTTATCACAACCTTCTGGGGGTGTCACATATACACACACTCAGAACAGAAACACATGCAGACACTGGCATAGACAATGAGGGTCTGCAGAGCCCCGGCTGGCTGATATTCCCACAGTGCCACGCACAGCCACCCCTAGGGAGCACTGTGCAGAATCGGTACCACAGGAAGTCCCACCCTAGGGAGCCAGAGTGACAGTGCCCTGCAGCCCTCTGATTGGCCAAGCACCCTATTTATCCCAGGGGCTGGCCTACGAAGTTGTCTGTGCAACCACACAGACTTTGGCCTACTGGGATTCCAGACTTCACTCCTGACCCCGACCCAAGTCCGGTTCTCACTCTGATCTCCAGTCTCCGATTAGCCGGGTACTGCCTCTGGTCTCCGAGCCTGGCCTGACTCTGACCCTGACTCTTGCTTACCAGACGTGGGTCGTGCAATTCCTCTGACTCCTGCTAGCAACCCCCACTAGGCCAGATCGCCTATGCCCTGGTCCCTCACACACACACTTGCTCATACACATGAATATATGCCCTTGTTCAACTACACAAACCCACTCATGTTTGCAAATACATGCTCACGCACACAGATCCCTACAGATACACATGTGCAAACAAAGGTGTGCACGTAAAGACACACTGTACACCAATGCCGTGCCATGCGCCTTTCAGATCTCCCAACTGGTGCATCACACGCACCATGTCCTGTCAGCAGCCCTGAGAATGTAGCATCAGGGAGCAAAGTGATAAACCCAACACCTACCATCTATAAAAGAGCGAGGTTTGGTTGTGGTGAGTGACAAGGGTATTGTTATTATTATTGTGTATTACTGAAGCCCTAGTCATGGACAAAGACCCCATCTGTGGGCTCCCCTCACACTCAGAGCTAACCACATTCCACAGCTGGCCCCAGTGGGACAGTTTACACAAATTATTGCATGGGCTAATTTCCATATTTGCAAATAATCTGCATATCATAGACTCATAGAAATGTAGAACTGGACCTCGGCAGGTCATTTCATTCAGTTCCCCGGACTGAGGCAGGACTAAGGATTATCTAGACCAGTGGTCTCCAAAGTGGGGTGCGCAAGAGGATCCTTCCGGGTGCGTGGCAGGAGGAGCGCCGCCGGAGCAGTGCCGCTTTTTTTTTTCCCCCTTCAGCAGTTCGGCCAGGAGTCCGAGCGGCTTCCCCCCTCCCCCTGCCTCCCCCCGGCATTTCGGCCGGGAGTCCGAGCGGCTTCCCCCCCCCTGCCTCCCCCCGGCATTTCGGCCGGGAGTCCGAGCGGCTTTTTTTTCTTTTTCCCCCCTCCCTCGGCAGTTCGGCCGGGAGTCCGAGCGGCTTTTCCCCCCCCCCCCTCCCTCGGCAGTTCGGCTGGGAGTCCGAGCGGCTTTTTATTTTTATTTTTTTGCTTCGACAGTTCGGCCGGGAGCAGGGGGTGCGTGTTCAAAATTTTTTTACTGATGGGGTGCGCGATCAAAAAAGTTTGGAGACCACTGGTCTAGACCATCCCTGACAGGTGTTTGTCCAACCTGCTCTTAAAAACCTCCAATGACGGAGATTCCACAACTTCCCTAGGGAATTTGTTCCAGTGCTTAACTACCCTTACTAAAGTGTAACCTAAATCTCCCTTGCTGCAATTTATTGCTTCTTGTTTTGTCCTCAGTGGTTAAGAAGAACAATTTATCACCTTCCTCTTTATGACAACTTTTATGTACTTGAAAGCTTTTATCGTGTCCCCCCTCAGTCTTCTCTTCTCCGTACTAAACAAACCCATTTTTTTCAATCATTCCTTGGAGATCATGTTTTCTAGACCTTTAATCGCTGCTGGTGCTCTCTGGATTTTATCCAGTTTGTTCACATCTTTCCCAAAGTGTGGTGCTTAGAACTGGACACAATACTCCAGTTGAGGCCTTATCAGTGCTGAGTAGAGCAGAAGAATGACTTCTCATGTCTTGCTTACAACACACCTGTTAATACATCCCAGAAGGATGTTCACTTTTTTTACAATAGAATTACATTGTTGACTCGTATTTAGTTTGTGATCCACTATAGCCCACAGATCCTTTTCTGCAGTACTCCTTCATTGCCCATTTTGTATTTGTGCAACTGATTGTTCCTTCCTAAGTGGAGTACTTTGCATTTGTCTTTATTGAATTTCATCCTATTTATTTCAAACCATTTCTCCAGTCTATCAAGATCATTTTGAATACTAATCCTGTCCTCCAAAGCACTTGCAACCCCTCCCAGCTTGGTATCATCCACAAACTTTACAAGTGTACTCTCTGTGCCATTATCCAAATCACTTATGAAGATATTGAACAGAGCCGGACCCAGAACTGATCCCTACGGGACCCCATTCAATATGCCCTTCCAGCTTGATTGTGAACCATTGATAACCACTCTCTGAGTATGCTTTTCTAACCCGTTGTTCACCTACCTCATGGTGGGTTCATCTAGCCCAGAGGTTCTCAAAGTAAGGGCGGGTCTCAAGGGAGGCACGGGAATGTGTCAAGGGAGGCGCGAGCTGTGTGCCCTTTTTTTGTTTTGGAAGAGCTCTGGCTGTCAGCCCTGGGTGACTGGCTCTCATGCAGAAGGACCGTGCACACCCGGGAGGTGGGGGTAAAGGGGACAGTCGGAGTCCTTCCCCCCACCAGTCCCTCACTGGGAGGCAGCTCGGGCTCAGCCTCTCCTTCCATCCCCCAACCATCCCTCACCTGGAGGCGGTGGAGCTCTGGCTGTCAGCCCCGGGGCAGCAGCAGCAGCGCAGAAGTAAGGGTGGCAATGGGACGCTAAGTCTGCTGTGAAAAGTAATATTGACAAATATCACTTTTCACATCTCCACGCTCACTTCTGCATTGCTGCTGGCGCGGCGCTGCCTTCAGAGCTGGGTGCATGGCCAGCAGCTGCTGCTCTCCGCTCTAACTTCAGAGCTGGGCGCCCGCTGCTCACCGCTCTAACTTCAGAGCTGGGCGCCCGCTGCTCTCCGCTCTAACTTCAGAGCTGGGCGCCCGCTGCTCTCCGCTCTAACTTCAGAGCTGGGCGCCCGCTGCTCTCCGCTCTAACTTCAGAGCTGGGCGCCCGCTGCTCTCCGCTCTAACTTCAGAGCTGGGCGCCCGCTGCTCTCCGCTCTAACTTCAGAGCTGGGCGCCCGCTGCTCTCCGCTCTAACTTCAGAGCTGGGCAGCACAATATGTACTTGGGAAGGGATGGGCATAAGCGACTACAGACACAAAGAAAGGGAGCCGAATCAAATAAGTTTGAGAACCACTGGTCTAGGCGATATTTCCCTAATTTGTTTATGAGATGGCCATGTGAGACAGTATCAAAAGATTCACTAAAGTTGAGATCTATCACACTGATAACCAGAAACTTCAGTTAGGGTCAGCACAGCCCCGAGCAGTGGTCAGAGTTGGGCACAGGGCTGCACTAAGTTTGGCGGCTGTGGGTGTGACTGGCCAGGTAGGAAGGTGCAATCTGGCTGTGCTGGGAGGGTGGCTGGAGAAGATGCATGGGTTTTGGAGGTTGGTTGTGCTGGGTGGATGTGTAGGTATTGGATGGTATCTGGCTTGGAGCTGGGTGGACAGGAGAGTGGAAGGGGGACTCTCATGGTAGAGGACTGAAGAGGCCTGTGTTGGCATAGCTGGGAGTGGTGAATGCCAAGAATTGCTGGATATTTGCTGGGTCCCTGGGAGGTTGGGGGCTGCTGGGGGCCTGGGGAGTGTTGCTGAAGCTACTAGTCGGGGTGGAGACTGAGGTGCCTGGGGTGGGCTGGGTGCAGCTGCTTGGGAGCGTGAGGGAGCCTGCTTCCACCTTCTCCTAACAGCTCCTTGCGGCCTGGAATCCAGCCGAGGGAGCAGAGAGAACCTGTCTGCCTCCTCAGTAGATACCATGACGATTCCATGTGGCAGGAAAGCACATAAGAATGGTCTGGCCCAGTACGGCCAATGGTCCATCTAGCCCAGTGTCCAGTGCCCAATGACTGCACTTCAGAGGGAGTGACTAGAACAGGGAAATTAGTGAGTGATCCATCCCCTGCTGTCCAGTCCCAGCTGCCAGGCTTAGGGACACCCTGACATGACGTTGCACAATTGCGGGCAAATGCTGCTGCCTTCAGGACAAAATTCTGGGAAACTGGCAGCCTTGGCATTCAACAGTGTGAAGGTGCCAGTTGTGCTGACTCGTTAAGGCTGAGCTGCATTTTGCACCTTACAGCAGGGATTCAATCCCTTTTCTGTGTATGAAAAATACAACGTATTCTCCCCAGAAGCATGGAACTGTGTGTGGCCAGCTCTCAGGCTCTGATCACACCTCTCATATTTCAGAGTAGCAGCCGTGTTAGTCTGTATCCGCAAAAAGAACAGGAGTACTTGTGGCACCTTAGAGACTAACAAATTTATTAGAGCATAAGCTTTCGTGGACTACAGCCCACTTCTTCGGATGCATATAGAGTGGAATAAATATTGAGGAGATATATATACACACATACAGAGAACATAAACAGGTGGGAGTTGTCTTACCAACTCTGAGAGGCCAATTAAGTAAGAGAAAAAAAAACTTTTGAAGTGATAATCAAGATAGCCCAGTATCTTGATTATCACTTACACTTCTTATCAAACTGTCTGTGGGGTGTAGTCCACGAAAGCTTATGCTCTAATAAATTTGTTAGTCTCTAAGGTGCCACAAGTACCTCTCATATTGGATGCTTTTTTAAAAGACCCACCTCCTGGAGTCCTGTGATGAGGTGATATTCTCAGTGTGCATTTTTTTAACAAGGGGAAGCCTCTAGGCCTCCAGGTTACAGAGAAAAGCCTGAAAGCATGACTCAGGTGTGACTCACAGGCTCAGAAACTTTGCGCTGCTATGGTCAAGCAAAGCGGCTATAAACCCAGCTCCGACCCATATGCGCTGGCTGCTTTGTGCTGCTCTAGGGTGGCCAGACACAGCCAGATCATAGTGGTGAATCTGGTTCTAGAAATATACTTAAAAACAAAAAAAGGCTGAAGGTTGATCATGCTGGCAGCTGGACAGTGTAGCGGGCCCTGAACATCATGATGTTCTGTCCTGAGTGAAAGCTGGAGTGTTACGAGGCGGGATGCCTATGAGGGACAGGTGCCCCTTGACACCATCCAGCCGTTGTGTTTTAGGTCTTTCATGGGGTCTTTTCCAGCCTGTTTTCATGGGGTCAAAGTTGAAGATGATTCTCGCAGGGATGTTGGCAGGCGTTCAAAGCAGATAACCATACTACCTTCAAGAGCACTGGAGGACCGTTGACAGAGCGGGACCTGCTTAGTTAGGAAGTGGATCCCTTCACCCTTCCAAGTCTTCAAATAATTAGAAATAGCCCATGGGAACAGCTGCTTTGAGAGCTGGGAACCAGCATGGGGCAGGGAGCAGCCCTAGAGGAGACAGGGGCTCAGAGGACCCCATAGCAGCCCCAACAGCCAGGAGGGACTGGCACCAGGGGACCTAGGCTTGCCCAAAGGGTCAGGCATGCCACCTGCAGGCTCTCCTCACAAGCACCCAGCTGGGTCCCAGGAGAGAGACAGGTTTGGGCCTCACTCTCCTGGGTCCCAGTCCACTGCACCCCCCACAGTTCTCAACTGGACTGAGCTGGAGACGTAGGTGCAGGGCCGGTGTAACCACTAGGCAAACTAGGTGGCCACCTAGGGCGTCAAGATTTGGGGGCGCCAAAAAGCAGTGCCCCCAATGTTTTTTTTTTACACTACAGTGGAGTCACATCTTACGCGGGGGTTAGGTTCTAAGGTGAGTGCGTAAGAGGAAAATCGCTTATAGTGAAAATTACCATAAAGTACAGTACACACAGTATACACTGTATACACTAGAACAGGAATCCTCAACCTATGGCATGCATGCCAAAGGTGGCACGCGAGCCGATTTTTTTTTAATGGCAGGCTGCGGGTCCCGGCCACTGCTGAGTCCGCTGCTGGCCTGGGGTTCCATTCACTCAGCCGGCAGCAGGCTGAGTGGGGACGGCAGAGGGCTGAGCGGGCCGGCTGGCAGGAGCCAGCAGACAGAACCCCAGACCGGCAGCGGGCTGAGCTGCTCAGCCCGCCGCTGGTCTGGGGTCCCGGCCGCCGACCTCACTCAGCCCGCTGCCGGCCTGGGGTTCTGTCCACCGGTTCCTGGCAGCTGGGATCCCGGCTGCCGGCCCCACTCAGCCCGCTGCCGGCCTGGGGTTCTATCCACCGGTTCCTGGCAGCTGGGATCCCGGCTGCCGGCCCCACTCAGCCCGCTGCCGGTCTGGGGTTCATTCACCCAGGCCGGCAGGAGGCTGAGCGGAGCCACCGGCTAGGACCCTGGCTGGCAACGGGCTGAGTGGGGCCGGCGGCTGGGACCCCAGTTGGCAGAAGCCAGCGGACGGGTGAGCCTGCTGCTGGTCTGGGGTTCCGTCCGCCGGCTCCTGCCAGCCGGGGTCCTGGCCACCGGCTCACTCAGCCTGCTGCCGGCCCCCCTCAGCTCACTGCCGGCTGAGTGAATGGAACCCCAGGCTGGCAGCGGGCTCAGCGGCGGCCGGGACCCGCGGCCTGCCATTAAAAAAAAATTGGCACGCGTGCAGTAGGTTGAGGACCCCTGTTCTAGTGTATACCGTGTACTTCATGGTAATTTTCACTATACGCGATTTTCCTCTTACACAATGACCTTAGAACCCAACCGCCACGTAAGATGTGACTCCACTGTATTCATTTTTGAAAGTTTATAATAAGCAATACTCCAGGAGGAGGGGAGGGGAGGGGAGGCGCGGTGCAAGATGGAAGTTTTGCCTAGGGCGCAAAATATCCTTGCACTGGCCCTGCGTAGGTGGCTGCCTGGCTGTGAGCAAAGACGGCCCTTCTTCAGGTTCTCTTCCTTCACGGGAGGGTGCTGTTAACCTGGCGGGGTCTGTCTGTTATAGATAGATAGATAGATAGATAGATAGATAGATAGATAAGATTGATCTTGGCACTTGACTGCAGTGATCAGGCTGTGGAAGAGCCTGAAGTTATTTGGGGAGGGGGGAGGGGATAGTTTAAAATGTAAATGAATAAAATGGAAAGGGCTGGCTGGGCTAACACTGATCATCAGGGAGGGTTAACAGAGGAACAATCCAAAGCCTCTCATTGGGCAGTGCCAGGCACTGGGCAGCAAAGACTATGATCCGCGATCGCTCCAGGGCCCCGTGTCCATTGCAGAAAACCTCTCCTAGCAGCACGGCTATCACTCTGCATTGGTCCAGATGGCTCGCCGCTCACCTATTGCAGGTGCTGTCTCCTTGGTGACCGCCAAGCATGATTACAAATAAAAGCCTTTCTGCCACGTGATGGAGATTGAAGGGAGTGCTGGGTCCGGGCAGCCATCAATGAATGGTCTGTAGGCTCCAGAGCACCGCCCTGTGCTCTTCCGTAAATCAGTCAGGAGCGAGGAGTCGCTCGGAGATAATTCCTCTTCACAAACCATATGGGAATTTCAGGCATGTGTCCATATGCATTGCACACATTTCCCAAAAGACCCCTCTGTGGCTTAGCAGCACTGGTGTGGCGTCACGTGGCTGCCCCTCACACGCGCTGTGTGGTCCCAGCTCTTTTCAGTGTACGTAGGTGTAGTGCTCATGGAAAGGCAAGACTACCGAGCTCTCGAGGGGCTGGTGCCACCTTCCTCACACCTTTGCCAGCACAGCACAGCACAGGCCACCTTGATCCTGACCCACAGCACCCATGGCTAGCCTGCTTCTGCATCTCTTGTACTGTGCGTGGTACGTGTTTGGCATGGGGTCCATGTGGTTTGCATCTCGCATGTGCCCTGGGCACAGAAAGGCTCTTTATTTGTAGTTCTTGTGAACGCTGGTGTCCTTTAGACTAACGTCACCTGACTCCCACGCTCCACGTGTGACAAGAAGGGAAGCCTGGCGCTCTCATTGGTTTCGTGCCTGTCTCATGATGTAAATCCAGTCTCGCCTCAGTTGATGTCACAGGAAGTCCCTTGCACATCGTCTCCAGCGAGCAGGGCAAGATAATAACAAGAATTTCAACATCGTCTGAAGAGCTCAACCCGCTGATACGGAACTCAGCTGTGAGATTGGTACCTTAAGTCTGACTAGCAGATGGGGAAACTGAGGCAAAAAGAGGGGCAGCAACTCACCCAAGGTTGCCTAGCGAGGCAGTGGCAGGGCTGTGAATTCTGATTCCCAGTCTCCTGCAATAGACCCTCCTCCCACTGCATGTACAGTACAGACATGCCTGGACCCCTGCACTTCTGGGGCCTGGAGGATGCTGATGGGTGGTTGCCGAAATGGAGCCTGGGGCAGGGTATACGGGATTCCAGCGAGGATTCATGTACATGCTGCGGCCGTTCTGTATACGGGGGCATATAGGGGTCCACCATGGAGTATCTCCTTATAGCTCGCAGGGGTCTCTGCGGGGTTTGAGCCTGTCCCCTCAGTGCCCACACAGGCCATCTCTGAGCTCACTGAAGGCAGCCCCAAAGGAGCTATGGATGAGTGTGGAACTCTGCCCTGGGAACGTGGGTCTGCAATCGGGTGCCATAGCTTGGATCCCAGGAATCCTCGCTAGGTCCAATTGCCTGGGCCACCCAGCCCGCCCTGCAGAGAGCGGCAGGCCTGGGCAGGAGGGGACCAGGCGAATCTGCGCTGCAGATCCCCTGTCTGGGGCAGAGAGGAGACGCTGCTCCTCTAAAGGGAAGAGCCGCCTGCTCACGGATTGGAGGCCAAGCAAGAAACAGAGCAGAAGGAGCTGGGACTGACAGCGAGGAATGCTGGTTAGCTCTGCCTGGAGCTGAACACAGGCCAGCTTACCATGGTCGTCCCCATGGTAACCTGGGCCCAGGGAGATCAGCCACCCCTCCCTGCCCGGCCTGTCGGATTCTAGGTCACAGATGGCCCTGCCAGTCCAACTGGCCTGACAGTGGGAGAACAAAACCCACCGAAGGCCGGTTTCCCTGGGCAGGCTGCATGGGAAGGGGCTGGCGGGGCCGCAGTGGGGCACCGGGGCAGCACCCTGCACGTGTCCAGCACGACACGCTCAGAGAGGGGACAGAATCATTTCCCAGCCCTGGCCCTCAGCCTCATCCCAATGCGCCAAGGCCGGGGCTGGCGCTCCCCTCCCCCATCCAGCCCGGGTGCCCTGGCAGGGTGCTGGGCTGTCTGGGGGCACTTGCTGCATGGAGGCAGGCGCATCCCCACCCCAGCTGGGTTTTCCCTCCCGCGCTCTGCTCCCCTGAATGCTCCATTTGAAGCTAATTCCGGCTGAAATCTGGTTTGCTTTCTAATGTTGCTGCTTTAAATGGGAGCGATTGACCTTGTAGCAGGAGGTGACATGCAGATGCACATCGGCAGGCTGTCGGAGTGGTCGGCGGGGGCTGGGAGGGCTGCTGAGCCGCCTCAGGGACAGGCCAAATATTTTATGAGTAATTTAATATCTGGAACACAGACTTTTCATTCCCCGAGATCTGCGGAGGGAAGAAGGACCCTTCCTGCAGCTCCCCAAGGTCTGTTCCTCATACAGAGGCAGATCAACGGAAAGGGCTGGGAGTTAACCCCTTCCGGGTTAGCCCAGAGTGAGCCGGCGTGACAGGCAGTGCTTCAGAAACAAAGACGAGAGCTGGATCCCAGAGGTGGAGGCAGAGATAGAATGTGTTTGTGCTTGGCCGGACACAAGGAAAAATCTCTCCTTCCCAGCTCCAAGTTGCCCTGGCTGGCAACGCTAGTCAAGCCAGAAACCCAGGCAGCAGATTCAGGGTAAGGAGTTTTGCCCTTTCCCCACTTTGCTGCCTCGGGAACTGCTCAGGAAGGCCTGGCTAGGAAGGAGCTTGTCACAGCTGGGTCGTGGGCAGCCAGACCTAGTAGGCAGAGCCGGAGTCCACAGTCACAAGACAGGAGTCAGCTGGGTCAGGATACTGGGAGATCAGGAGCAGGAGACAAACTGGAGAACAAGTCAGGCATCCCAGCCAGGCCGGGTCAGGATACCAGAAAGCCAGAAGCAGGAACCAAGTGGAGGCCGGGAACCACAAGTCAGATGCCAGGAGTCAAGGTGGGTCAGGAGGCCAGGAAATCAAGCAGCAGGGGCAGGAATCCCAAGGCCCACAGTCCAGAGCTGGGTGCAGCCTCGCTGTTCAGACTGTTCCCTGCTCCTGCCAGTAGGCCAGTCAGCTGCTCTGCGGCTCTCTCAGTCAGACCTCAGGGGCAGAGCTCGCTCTCGGGATGGGCTCTGTCGGTTCCAGGTGAACCACTGTCAACAGGCTGCCAGGTGGAGGGTTGGAGTATGGCTGTTCCTGTGGACCAGGGTTTGAGACCCTAGGGTCCCAACACCACCCGTCTCCTAGGGGTACCCTCTGAGTGACATGGGTCCTATAAAAGATCTGAACCAGGACAGGAGTGTGAATGTTTTCAGCTGGCTCTCCAGTGCATTCCTCTGGGCCGTAACCTTCCCATTCACCAGCTACCATAATTTGCCTTATAATATGCACAGAGTATTCCTCCTGACTTTGTACTTTCGGTGATTGGGCTCTATGGGGGAATGTGTTCTCAGTGTAGGGTTTTAGTAAGCGAGATCTGGAACATGGGGTGTACTCTACGGGATTGAGGGAGCTAGAGCTTGAAGGTGACTGGGTTGATTTGTCACCGAATCTGTATGGGCCAAGAAATGGATAGTCTAGTTTCTGAGAGGGTCTGTCCATGTGGAGGTGTTCTGTAGAAAGCCACAACTTTGGTCCTACAGAGTAGGTGGGGCCCTGTTGTCTTTACTTGTCCATGTACCTTTTGTACTCCTCCTTCACCTTTTCTTGGTGTCCCTTCACCAAGAGGACTTTGATGCGATGGATGTGTTCTACTAGGTCTGAGGCCGATGGTTGGGGGAAGATGTGGATAGGTGTGGGTGAAATTGGGGATAGTACCCATAGTTGATAAAGATAAATAAGGGGATGTGACCTGGCAATGTGTGGTCTGCATTATTATATGAGAATTTGGCTTATGGTAAGAATGAAGATCAGTCATCCTGGTGATATAGTTGATGTAGCATCGTAAGTATTGTTCTAGGATCTGGTTGATTCTTTCCATTTAGCCATTTGATTGAGGATGGTAGGCAGAGGACAGGTGCACGTGGACTCCTAATAGACACCTCCCATCAGAGGTGATGTGATCCGGGAGTCCATGAAGACAGACTATATTGTTTATCCAGAGCTGGGCAGTTTCCCCTGTGGAGTTTCTCATGCATGGAATGAAAAGGACCATTTTAGAAAAGTGATCTATCAGTGTCAGAATGGTTGTGAAACCACTGGATTAGGGTAGTTCCACCACAAAGTGCAAGGAAATGGCTTCCCAAGGCCGAGACGGGGTGTCCAGAGGTTGGAGGAGACCACAGGGTTTCTGGCATGGGATCTTGGTGCAGCTACACACCTTGCAGGAAGCACGTTGGTGCTGTATCTATGGGACATGGCATTGATCTTGCCATTTCTAGTTCCAGGGTGTAGGTCAAGGTAAAATTGAGCTGAGAGCTGTCATTGGTTTAGGACTTTGGCCCTGTCTCCAGGTTCTTGTGATCGATAAACACTTTGACCGGATGACAGGCCCCATCAAAGTAGTGTCGCCACTCTTCAAAGTTGGTCTTAATTGCCAAGAGCTCCTTGTCCAAGAGCTCATAGTCTGCTCAGCAGGGGTAGCTTCCTCGAGTCGCCGGCGACGGGGTGCAGTATTTGCTTGGGTGCATGCCTCTGGGAGAGGACTGCCCTGATTGCTCTGCTAGAGGCATCAGCTTCCACAATAAAAACTTGCATCATGTCTGGTTGGGCCAGTACTGGAGCGGTGGTGAAGGCGAACTTTAGCTGCTCGAATGCGTGCTGGGCCTCAGGTGATTAGTGGAATGGGCATTTTTCCAGAGTAGGGCAGTGAGGGCTCAGCTTGTTTTGAAAAATTTGAAATGAACTCCCAGTAAAAGTTTGTGAAGCCTAAAAAGTTGTAGGTCATGTCCACTCCTGGACAGGCTGGACCTTGTGTGGGTCCATCTTGATTCCTTCTGGAGTCAGGATGAAAACCAGGAACTTGGTTGAGGTCTGATCGAATGCGCACATCTCATGTTTACCGTAGAGTGTTGTCATAGTCTCTCCAGCACTGTACAGATGTGAGTGGTGTGTTGGTCCAGATCATCCGAGAAGATCAACCTATCATATAAGTATACCACCACAAACTGGTCCATGAGGTCTTGTAGCACATTGTTAATGAAGTGCTGGTACGTTGCTGGGGCATTACTCAGTTGGAATGGCATAATCAAATATTCAAAGTGGCCATAGCGGGTCCAAAAGGCAGTCGTCCATTGATTGCACTCCTGGATACGGCTAAGATTGCACACTCCCAGAGTTCCAGTTTAGTGAATATGCTGGCAGTCCCGACACAGTCCAACAACCCAGGGATTAGCAGTAGTGGGTAACGGTTCTGGATTGTTATCTGATTTAGGGTTCTGTAATCAACACAGAGACGGAGGCTCCCATCCTTCTTTTTTTACGAAAAGGACTGAGCACTGGCTGGTGAAGTTAACTTGCAGATGAACCACCCCCCTGCCAGGTTCTCTTGGAGATATTGTCACAACACAGCCAGTTCAGATTCTGACGTTGTGAATATCTGCCCAAAAGGTATCTTCACCGCTGGCTGGAATTCTATGGGGCAATCATAGTCCTGATGTGGGGTAGTGGCTTTCCGTATTCTTCTTCTTCTCAAAAATGTTAGTGAAGTCACAGTATCTGGGGGGAAGTTCCCTCAGTAGGTGTTTCAATGTGGGCAACTACACCTACTTGAACTGTCTCGGGTCTGGGTGCAACGCTTTCTGGTCCCTGGCCATGCACCAGCAAAATTCTAATGGGAAAGTGACTGTTCTCGCCAGTGAATGAGGGGATCACGAATGGTTATCCAGGAAGTACCAAGGATCAGGGGAAAATGCAGGAATGGATCACACCGCATTGTATTGTTTCTAGGTGTCCCTGAATAACAGGCTCTACGGGGGACAGTCTCCTCCACAACTGGACCTGAAGTCAGCGGGGACCCGTCAA
Source organism: Chrysemys picta bellii (assembly GCF_011386835.1). Classification (NCBI taxonomy): domain Eukaryota; kingdom Metazoa; phylum Chordata; order Testudines; family Emydidae; genus Chrysemys; species Chrysemys picta. The sequence continues at coordinate 18,959,559 of NC_088811.1, forward strand.
TAGTTTCAACCGCGGCCTAGTATATCAGGGAAATCTGTAGGGCCTGAGCTGTAGCTGCATCCATACAATTGTCTTCTGCTCCTGAACTAATGAGCCTGTTGGAAGATAATCTATTGGGGATCCTCTGGGATGCACAGGTAGATAGACACCTGCAAATGGGAAGCCCCAGGATGGGGCTTAGGATGCGTCTCAGTGAGGACTAGGGTATAGGGAAATTCTAGTCTCTCAAGGACCAGGCTGGTTCCCTCCACCATGCCTGGGCTGGCTTGTTTCCCAAGCAACTTGGTGCTCGTACTGGGCAAGCCGAGATGGTGTGGTCACGTTTACCACAATAGAAGCACAGGTGGTGTTAACAGTGCCATTCCTTTTCTTTAGGTGTGAGCTGCTGACAAGACAGATTGGCTTGCATAGGTTTGGTGGTCAATACAGAAGGTGTGGTCATGGCATGCAGGGAGGATGACTGCAGAGAACCTCTTCTCCTTTCTTCATTCTTGCAGCCTATCGTCGATGCAGATGGCAAGGTCCATGAGGGTGTCTAGGCCTGCCAGTTTGTCTTTGATTTCTTCCCGCAAGCCCCGCTGGAATAGTACAGCTGTGCTGCGGCGGATGTGGGCCTGATTGATACATTGTCATGGAGAGTTCCACAAGCTAATGGGACATTGTGCAAAAAGGGGGCTTCCTTGCATCAGTTTTATATTTGCTGCCTCTCACTTTCATCAAATGCCTGTTTGTTCTTGTGTCATGGGACAGGGTGAGCCAGGTCACCCAACTTACCTCCTACAGCAGCCAGGTCCTTGTTCATCTTCTCTGCATACTAAAGAGTGCTGATCTTTCCAGGCCTTTCATTGCATCTCTGAGCCCACTCAATTTCTGCTGTATCTGTTTGGAGATGGGGTGACCAGAACTGCTCGGTGTATCCAATTGAAGGCATTCCATTCATTTATATGATGGCAGTAGAATATTTTTAGTATTATTTAATGCATCCTAACATCTTATTTGGGTGACTCATCTTTCGGGGCTTCTCATACGTCTGGTACAGGGGTCGGCAACCTTTCAGAAGTGGTGGGCCGAGTCTTAATTTATTCACTCTGATTTAAGGTTTCGTGTGCCAGTAATACATTTTAACGTTTTTAGAAGGTCTCTTTCTATAAGTCTATAATATATAACTAAACTATTGCTGTATGTAAAGTAAATAATGTTTTTAAAATGTTTAAGAAGCTTCGTTTAAAATTAAATTAAAATGCAGAGCCCCCCGGACCGGTGGCCAGAACTGGGCAGTGTGAGTGCCACTGAAAATCAGCTCGCGTGCCGCCTTCGGCATGCATGCCATAGGTTGCCTACCCCTGGTCTGGTACTTCCCCTCAGTTGATACGCTCATTAGTTCATTCACATGATCAGGCAGAAGATGACTTCTGTCAGAACACAAAATTCTATTCAATGAGAAAAAAAGAACGCTCAACTGTAGCTGTTATGACTGGGAGTAGCAAGAGATGAATTCCTTCTTCTTTCATCCCAGGAAACAGAGCACAAAGATTGGATCAAGCCACTAGTGATGATAAAAAAGAAGTTGAAGTCAAAACTTCATTTGTTTGTCATATGACATTCTATGTTCAAATTCTCTATTCTGTCCTGATCACCTGGCAGCCCCATTGCTGGTAGTGCCTCACTCCACTCAACTGTCAGTGTTTGATAAAACAGGCATCTGTAAAAGCTCCGTAGAGGTTGAGTAGAATGCAGAAGTCACTGTGGTAGATTAGTAAGAATCAAGTCTGTGTACTTTTTCAGATGGCTTAACAAACACTTTTTATCCTCTTCACTTAAGAATTCAATATAAGTGCCATCATTAGTCAACTTCTGGACTGATGTCTTTCATGGATATCTCTCTGATTGATCCAAGTGTAGCTTTTATTGCTGGACAAAGGTCTGCTACTGTTGTAGCAGATGCCTGGATGGCTTTGTTTAATGACCCAAGTGGTTTCAAAAGTAGACTTACGAGAGAGAATGGCCATTGTCTTCTCTGACGTAGTAGCAAAAGTAGATTACCAGCCTCACTACTTAGATCTCTCCCAACTCGGTAGATACTTTCCAAAGCTGGTAATAATGGTTGCAGTCATTTTAAGTCAACAGCATCTCTCATGAGAAAGCCAGCGGGTTTTCCCAGGTTGGACCAATTTGAACTTCAGTCCCAGATCATTTTCTATTTTTTCCAAGACATTCTGTCTTTTTGGACTCTTGTTGAAAAAAAGAGTATAACAAAGACATTAAATGTATGGCTTTTTTAATATCTTTTGAAGATCCTGCAGCTCGTACTACTGCTAGTTGAGTAGACCATAGAACTGTAGGATTGTAGGTTGGAAGGGTTCTTGAGAGATCTTTCTAGTCCCATCCTCTGCTCTCAAAGTAGGACTAAGTATTATCTAGATGATCCCTGACAGGTGTTTGTGTAATCTGCTCTTAAAAACCTTCAATGACAGAGATTTCACAACGTCCCTAGGCAATTTTTTTTTTAGTGCTTAACCACCCTGACAGTTAGGAACTTTTTCCTAATGCCCAATCTAAACCAACCTTACTACAATTTAAGCCCATTGCTTCTTGTCCAATCCTTAGAGGTTAACAAGAACAATGGTTCTCCCTCCTCCTGGTAACAATCTTATATGTATTTGAAAACTGTTATCATGTCCCCCCTCAGTCTTTTCTTCTCCAGACTAAACAAACCCAATTCTTTCAATCTTTTGTCATAGGTCATGTTTTCTAGACCTTTAATCATTGTTGTCGCTCTCTTCTGGACTTTCTCCAATTTGTCCACATCTTTCCTGAAATGTAGTGCCCAGAACTGGACACAATACTCCAGCTGAGGCCATATCAGCATGCAGTAGAGCGGAAGAATTACTTCTTGTGTCTTGCTTACAACACTCCTGCTAATACATCCACAAGTGATATTTTTTTTTTGCAACAGTGTTACACTGTTGACTCATATTTAGCTTGTGATCCACTCTGACCCCCAGATCACTTTCTGCAGTACTCCTTCCTAGGCAGTCATTTCTCAAATTGTATGCATGAAACAGATTGTTCCTTCCTAAACGGACTACTTTACATTTGTCCTTATTGAATTTATCCTATTTACTTCAGACCATTTCTCCAGTTTGTCCAGATCATTTTGAACTTTAATTCTATCCTCCAAAGCACTTGTAACCCCTCCCAGCTTGGTATCGTCCACAAACTTCATAAATGTACTCTCTATGCCATTATCTACATAATTGATGAAGATATTGAACAGAATCAGACCCAGGTCAGATCCCTGCAGGAACCCACTTGATATGCCCTTGATATGACAGCTTGACTGTCAACCACTGATCACTACTTTCTGGGAATGGTTTCTCAATCCCGTCGTTCCATGCGCATCCAACTAGATTGCCAGCTGCTTTTCGACTGAAGTTGGCAGAGGGGGAGGCCGGAGAGTGCGTGACAGGGAGGGTGTGTGTGAGGGAGAGATAGACAGAATGTGTGTTGGGGGAGTGTGTGTGTGTGTGTTGGCATGCCGCTGTCTCTTAGGTTCAGACTGCCACTGGAAGCAACCAGTCCTAAGGCAGGGGGAGGGGGATACCTGTGTCATCGGCCCCCCACCTCCCTCCCTGGCTTAGGGTGACCAGATCACCTAGGTCAAATATTGGGACATGGGGGGGGGAGGGGCGGGGCGGGGCAAAAAAAAAAAGTGGCAGAGCAAACCCCCTCCCCTCCTCCACAAGTGCTGGCGGGAGGCCCCGGAGACACAGGGGAAGCGCGGGGCCGGCGTGAGTGAGAGTCCGGCCTGGCCCCGAGCAGGCAGGACTCAGTCGGGCGGTAGGGAGAGGAGGGGGGCGGCCTGCGGGGCCAGGCGGCGGCTGTTCTCCCCCCTGGGCAGCGGGACTTGGGAGCAGCCACTGCTGCAGCTCCCACTGCCACGGGGGGAGGAAACGGCCGATGGCCAAGCTCGGCGGCTGCAGCTCTGGTGTCCCCGAAGCCCCCGAGCCCAGGCCTGTTGTGGGGACCCAGCAGCGCGCACGCTGCGCCCAGCCCCTGGCCAGTCGCGTCTGGGCTGCTGCCCAGCTGGTGCAATCCCGCGGGCGGCCCCGGAGTGGGGGCAGCAGGCCCCAGCCCCCCACATCCCGCTCGGGTCCTGCAGGGGAACGAATGGGGCTGGGCTGCCGATGCCTCCACCCCGGGGCCGCTGCGGGATTGCACCAGCTGGGCAGAAGCCCAGACGCGACTGGCCAGGGGCTGGGCGCAGCGTGCGCACTGCTGGGTCCTGCAGCAGGCTCAGGCTCGGGGAGTTCGGGGGCGCCAGAGCCGCAGCCGCCGAGCTTGGCCATCGGCCGCTTCCTCCCCCCGCGGCAGTGGGAGCTGCAGCAGCGGCTGCTCCCGAGTCCCGCTGCCCAGGGGGGGAGAACAGCCGCCGCCTGGCCCCGTGGGCCGCCCCCCTACTCTCCCTACTGCCCAACTGAGTCCTGCCTGCTCGGGGCCAGCCCGGACTCTCACTCACCCCGGTCCTGCGCTTCCCCTGCATCTCCCGGGCCTCCCTCCAGCACTTGTGGAGGGAGGAGGAATGGCGAGCCTGGGGAAGAGGCGGGGATTCGGGGAGGGAGCCAATGGGGGAAGGAGGGGGCAGAGTCCGGGCCGGGGTGTGTGTGTGTGAGCACTTCCGGGCTCCGGAGCATTTGCTTGTTTGTCCCGCGTCCCGACCACACATCGGTTGGGACGCGGGACAAACAAGCAAATATCAGGACAGTCCCAATAAAATCGGGACGTCTGGTCACCCTACCCTGGCTCCGCACAGCATAGCAGTCTCTTTCTCTCTCACACACACCCATCCACCATGCCTGCCTGCCTCTGTGTTCCTAGTGTGGGAGACAGCAGCATCCCATGTTCCCGGAGCAGAGCAACACGCTCAGCTGTCAGAACTTCCCGGAGCTTTGAAAGGGGAGGGGGTGCATCCCTGCAGGGCAGCTGAGTTCAAACCAGAGAGCAGAGCAGTCATGCTGGGCATTGTGGGATACTGGAGGAGGCCAGTTCTGGCGATATAATGAATGGCAGCGTCTACACTGACGTTTTGTCGCTTTAACTTTGCTGCAAAAAGCTCCATGCCTCTCGTTGAGGTGGTTTGATTTTGTTGCTGAAACTGAAGAGTTTTGTCGCCAAAAGTGGCATTGCAGTGTGTACACCTCCACTGTTTTGCTGCCAAAAGCTGCCTTAGATTGTTAATGTAACTCTAGCCCCCTCATAACCAAAATGGAGTCTGCTGGGCAGGCAACTCTGGCCAAGAGAAGGCGCGTGCAGGAATGCAGCAGGAAGAAATCCCTTCCACCCCAGGGGTACCTGTTCCAACCCCTCCCCCCCCCCGAGTGAACACACACCCCCACAGGAAAAGTACAGTGGATATAACAAGGGAAATATTTATTTACAGAGTGATGAGAGGAGAAAAACAACAAAGGGAAATATAGGGGGAGCAGCAGAACAGAGCTGCATCCAAGCCAAGGCCCCACAGGCCCAGTGGTAGCACAGTCTGACATGGCAGACACTGAGCAATGTGTCTGCACACAGAGTTCAGGAGTCCTGAGCAAAGTTCCAGTCTGGTTGGGAGTCTTGGGTGCTCCTGGTCGTCTTCAGTGCCAGTGAACTTCCCCCAACAACCCCCTCCGGTGTCCTCTTCTGCCGCTCTCTGCAAAGCCACACAGAGCGACCACCTCCCCACTTAACTAGCTACAGCCTCCCTCCTTGTTCCCAATGCAGAGTCACAAGCCCCAGTACTCACTGCCCCATGCAGCTCTGGGCAGCCGTGATACTGGGTCCAGCTCCGGCCTGTCCTCCTCAGGTGATTCCTTCCTGGCACAGTGCTGCTCCTGTCCTGGGTGTCCCTGATCGGCCGCCCTGTCCCTCCCAGGCTTCAGGCAGGTTCTCCGCTGCTTCACTTTGCGAGGGCCTGCGGGCTGCAGCCCTTCTTTCTCTCTGCAACTCCAGAGCCACCCCCTGGAGTTTCCCTCCTTACTCTCACTGCTCCCCTCTAGGGGAAAAAGATTTAAAGGGGCCATGCTCTCTAAACCCCCAGGGGTTACATTAATAATTCTATTAAAGAGACACTTGTCCTAGTACAGAGCATTGTGGTTCTGCTGTTAACCTCTAGCCAGTCTCTAATGCAAGAGGTACTTTGACTCTCACCCCATGACCACTTCGTATTGTAATTCCAGGTGCCACAAGGTGGCACTGTTACACATGATCTTTCCATTTCTTTTTCTCAGCGTGCAAACAAGTGTTGATGCTTGGGAATAAACGCTGTGTTGGTTAGTGGGATGTTATACAAGGTTTTGGGTAGAGAAAGCTTTGGGGCGAGAGGGTGCGGGGTGAGCAGCAGATGAGTTTGTTTTCTGCCTTGATCTCCGACTGGAGTCAATTCTTGAGGCAGAGTTCTCACTGGGAACTGGACCAGTGCTGGGCCGAGATCCTTGGAAGTACGGATTGCCCTGCCTGCTTTTCGACCACCTCTGTTCCAGGAGCGGTGTATGTGTGTGAATAAAGCAAGTTCCATTTAGAATATACCCAGACGCTGCATCAATAATTTCTCCTCCCTTGGGAAGCTGGCTGCAAGGCCACAGAAACCTACTGCCTCTTGGCAGAGGGGTGCCACTGGCATCAATATGGGATGCTGGGGCCAGAAGAAGGGACAAGAGTATCCTCTGGTGAGGGACTTGTCAAAGATCGGCTAAAAGTCCAGGTAGATCATATGAATTCATGCAGGTAAGCAGGAGCACACACACGTGTCTTTGGTTAAGTAACTATTTTGAATTCAAACAAGTATTCACAGATATTTTTCCATTCACCCATCTTTGCTGATACTACATGGTTGACCCCTGGGCTGCAGACATGCTGCTGTGTGGGATCTTGGCTTGCTGAGCGTTGGGTTTGGAGTGATCACAAGGAAGGTTAGTGTGATGGGGGTCTACAGGCCCCAAACCGAACCAGGGCTGGCTGTCTCAAAGAGCATCACTGCATCTGCTGGAGGAGGAGTCCCCATCATCCGGCCTAGGATCGTGAGTAGAGGCGTATGGTCACTTATCAAGGTGAATGTTCTCCCGTAGCACTAGCTATGGATGGACATTACTCCACACAGTACGATCTCTTTCATGGTCTGTGCATAATTCCAGTCTGTTCTAGCCAGGATGCAGACTGCTCAGGGTATTACTTGTTTGTTTAATTTCATACACATTAGGAAGGGACGTCCCTCTTCTGGGCCCCCCTTCCAATACTGACAGCACCACAATAACCAGCAGCTAGACACTGAACTCCCAAGCTCTACTGCCAACCACGCCCCCAACCATAATGCACTCCCACCTCAGAGCTCCATTATATTGCAATGATCATCAATCCCACCTCCACCCCACATCCTGTTCTGGCCCCAAATGCCTGTGAGATCCTTGCAGCATGCCCGGAAGGTTAACCAGGCTGGGCACTGGCTGACCAGGGGTCTTCTCTCTGCTTGTGTATTTCAGCTCCAATCCAATGGGTAAGCACACACCAGCCCCTGTTGAGATGACAAAGTGTGTTCAGCTCCAGCAAATGCTTGGTGTCGTTCCTGGGTCAGGTCCCAGTTTCTGCCAGTGTGACTTTGGCTAGAGTGGCAAGAGCTCAACAGTGCTCTTTAAAAGAGAACTGGATAAATTCATGGAGGTTAAGTCCATTAATGGCTATTAGCCAGGATGGGTAAGGACTGGTGTCCCTAGCCTCTGTTTGCCAGAGGGTGGAGATGGATGGCAGGAGAGAGATCACTTGATCTTTATCTGTTAAGTTCACTCCCTCTGGGGCACCTGGCATTGGCCACTGTCGGTAGACAGGCTATTGGGCTGGATGGACCTTTGGTCTGACCCAGTACAGCCGTTCTTATGATAGAGGCCCAGAGCCCTGGTGCTAGTTGGAGAGTGAGTGAATGCCTGTGTCTCCCCATCTCCTGGCAGCGTGCCGAGAGCTGAGCCCAAGTTACCCACGGACACTCTGCCCAGATAACTTACGACTCCTCAGCTCTTGCAGTGTCTGGGCCCAGGGGGTTGAAAATCCGCTGGTGCACCCTATGTACACCATAGGGAACCTGTTATAGTGGAGAATCTCCTCAGGGTATGGGGAGGTCCTGACTCTCCAGTTCCACCTGCTGGTAAACAGGGTCAGATCTATACTGAGACTTCAGGAAGCTCCAGCAGTGTAAATCCTACGTGGAGAACAGAACCAGGCGGCTTCTCTCCAGAACCATGCGGGAGGTTTTGTGGGAAGCTTTCGTGTTTCCTCCCATGCTGGTTAGGCGGGTGTTAGCGGAAGGTTCGGGAACTTGTCATGCGACTGCCAGCCCAGCTTGATACAGTCTGGAACAGTCGGGAGCCCAGTTTTAAGCTACAGACCAGTTCTGAACAGGCCAGACCTCAGTCTCTTTCTATCAAAACCATGCAACATTCATGGTTTTGAAGTGGCTGCCAGTGAAACACACAGCAGTTTTGCTGCCGTTTCCCTAAGTTTAGGGTTCTTTGGAAACGTGGGGATTGAGCCGGCTCTAATCAAGGCCTGATTGTCACTTTACCCCTCCAGCCTAGTCCCCTACCACGTGTTAGTTGTAAATTTAGCTGCTCAGTCTAATTCCTTCTCCGAAAGCAAGACTTCTTATTGATAGCAACAGCCCAATCCTGCACCCACTGAAATTAATGGGAGTTTTGATTAATGGGCCCATTTCTCCTACTCAATAGAATTTGCGTGGTGTAAAAGGAGAATCAGGTCCATTCAATGTAAAAGTGACCTAGAGTAGCTTTTCTGGATATAAATGTCAGTTTTACTGGCCCATGTCTCTGGATCCACCAGAGGTAGTGGGAAATCTCCCTTCTCCAGGGTATATTATATAGTTCCCATGCTAGCCAGATGGGTTACAAGGTACTGGACTGATTCAGTCACCAGTGCGAGACTGACATGACCCATTCTAGGACTCGTGAGAGGGCAATGGAGGGGAGGAAGCGTCATGTTTGGAGAGATGATGGCGTTTGGGTGGCAGGATGCTACTGGAGAAGGTTGATGTTCGATGCTGCACAGAACTTTGGAATCGGAGACTAAATCCCAGGAGAGCAGCTTCGTGCTCAGCATGCAGGGGAGGTGTCTAGAGGCGAATGCTGGGCATCACAATTACGTGCCGATAGATAGGGGAGCGGCCCAGGCCCAGCACTTCATTATGGGGCGGTGGTAAGTATCTCTGGGTCACCCTCCTGCCAGGTGCCAACGCCAGCACTGAGCCCTGGTTGCTGCTGCCTAAAGAGTCTTCTCAAAAATATACACAATTCTGGTTTGAGCCCCGGCCCAGAGCGGGACTCGTGTATCTGGCTCTGGCCTATCAGAGACCTAGAGGCATCAGGCCAGGAGGGATCACCAGACCATCTAATCTGACCTCCCGCACTCTGACGGCCACTGACCACTTACCAGCCATCTTTGCACCAAGCCAACAGCCAGAATTAAGCCAAAGTTTGGCAGCCCGCAGGAGCCTAAGGTATTGATTTAAAATAAAGCTTCCCTGGTCCTCCCGGGGTGTTTTCCCTCACTCACCAACACACAGGGTCCTCGGATCATGGACCCCGAGGAGCTGTTATTTGGAGAAAATGGGAAATCAGTAAAAACACTCTGAAAAGCCTGAGTATACACATTTGCAGGTAAGAAATCAAACAAACCAGATCAACTGGGCCATGGGACCATAGGACTGAAAGGGGGCTTTTGGATCATTGGGTCCAGTCCCAGCTAGCCTGGGTGACTCCGCCATGTAATCCCATTCATACATGTATCAAGATCCATCTTAAACCTAGTTAGGTGTTTGCTCCCACTGCTCTGATTGCTCCAGAACCTCCTTCTCTGAGGTTAGGAACCTTATATTGATCAATCCGCTGGTGCCAGATAAATAATAAACCAAAGAACTGTCCTCCACAAACCCCACTCACAGGTCAGGTGAGTCACAGTGCTAACCAAGGAGCATCTCCCAGCCTGAGATCCATTCCACCAGTGCAGTGACTTGGTCCAGTTCACTGACTTCTGCTAACCCAGTGGGCCAGGGCATTGTGAAGTCTGCTCAGTGCAACTAGTCTGGTCAGCCCTTAGAATCATAGAATCTCAGGGTTGGAAGGGAATCTCAGGAGGTATCTAGTCCAACCCCCTGCTCAAAGCAGGACCAATCCCCAACTAAATCATCCCAGCCAGGGCTTTGTCAAGCCGGGCCTTAAAAACCTCTAAGGAAGGCGATTCCACCACCTCCCTAGGAAACCCATTCCAGTGCTTCACCACCCTCCTAGTGGTGTAATCAGCTCTGTTCCTGTTCCACCACTAACTCAGACCTGCACACGTACAGCCCTTAGGAAGAGCCTGTGTTCCCTGCATGGCACAGCTCATATTCACAACGGAGACTTTTCCCTTCGTTATTGGTGAAGCCTGAGTTTTGTTACACAAGCAAAGTCCATCTTTCACAACGTCAGGGGAACCCCTCAGGCGGGGCACATCCTTCGCAGTTCCAACGCCCTTCTCTGAGTACAGCACTGATAATGCTCCATTATCCCATTTACACATCACAACTTCAATAAACGGCAGCGTAACGGGGCGAGACTCACCCCTGCGGCGCCTCCTGCTGGCATCCTGGGAATTAGCTTTTTCCAGCCTTGGAGCACCCTCTGCAGGCTGACGTCTCGCTGCCACTGGGCCCCCCCCCATGTCCCTCCCAGACCCCAGTGCCCTGTTATCTGGGGTGCTGCCCCCTGGCAGTAACCCCTCACTCTCAGGGTTTCCCCTCCCCGGGGACCCCTAATCCCACCTTGCCTCAGCTGGTGGCTACTGCCAGTCAGCAATGAGCCCCTGCTCCCTGGGGCAGACTGCAGTATTAGAGCCAGTCATCAGAGGCAAGGGGGTAGGACCTGCTGTCTTCCTCTACCACCCAGTACCTCAGGGGCAGGCCTAGGACCAGGCCCTGCAGCCTGGGGAGTCGCCAGCCTGGAGCTCCTCTGCTCCTCTGGCCTTTCCCCAGCCCTGCTTCACTCCCAGTACCCTTTCTCTAGCCAGCCAGGCCCTGCTCCCTCCAAGACTGGAGAGAGACTGCTAGCGCCAAGCTAGCAGCCCTTTTATAAGGACCTGCTGTGCTCTGTTTGGGGCGTGGCCCCAGCCGTGCCTGTTTTCCTAACCAGCCTGGGCTTTTCCTTACAGCCCCAGCCCTCTCCCAGGGCTGGCCTTAACCCTGTCAGGTAACCACCCTGCTACCGGCAGCCAAAACAGCAAAACCCAGGAGGTGGAAATATGGGTAAATAATATTCTAATTCAGGTAAATGAAGCAGGCCAGAGCTGGCTTTTCTTCTTCTCCCCAGCAGAGGGAGCAGAGAACTTGGTCCCTTAGTTTTCTAGCCCTGAGGCTTCCATCTGTATTATTAAGGAAGGATCCTTGCAGTACTGCACATCTTGCTCCCTGTTCACTGGGAGACCCTCCTGCCAGAGGCTGTTGGCAGCAAGGGGGGGGCAGGTTCAATGCATAGAGGTTCCTTCTCAAAATACAACTACATGGCCTGAGCCCCCCACCCGGAAACCAGGGAAACGGAATACCTCTGGCACGCTCGACGGGCAATAATTCCCCACTCGGAAGCACTGAATCCGTTGTATGAAACAAAGAAAACTTCATGGCCAGTGGGTGTGAGGGGGGACAGGGAATAAATGCGGGAAAGGCAGTAATAATTAATCAGCGTATTCATTCACACAGATATGTGTGTGTATATGACACTCCCCGGGTGTCTTGGCAACAGTCTTAAACCCAGTCCTGCCATCCCGGTGTAAGTGTCCAACAAGGTAACGTGTTCCCGCTTCCCTCTTCTTCCTCTTCTGCTGCACCTACCTTGTCTGTTTGTTGGCAGAGTCCGGAGCTCAGGTGGGTCTGTCTGCAGTCCCTAGGGCAGTGCTGCATCACCTACTGCCAGGGCAGGGCTCTGCTCTTACCCCAGCCATCGAGATTACAGCTGTTACCCATTGCTGAGTAGGGAACCCCTCACTGGAGTTCTCGGCGGAGCTGCTGCCCCCACCTGCATGCAACGTCTCCAGCGGGAAGGAAGTCAGTGGCCTAGGATTCTGATTTAAGTCCTTGCCACCAGCAATGTACCACCCAGCCGATAAGAGCCCCCTTTTCTACCCTGGCTTTGTGCAGGCTCTGCAAGCCAGCGTGCCAGACTGCAGGCTGGTTAGGGGGGCCCTCACCCCAGCCCCATTTGAGGCACCTCTCTTGTCTTTCATTACCTGACAGGGATAATAACATTTTTTAACCCCCAAACTCAAAATGTCGCTGAATTTTAACCAAACTGTTCCATAAGAGCAGTACAAGTCAGGTGTGGCCATTCAGCCATCTCCCTCCTCTATGAGCCCCTGTCCGGCTGGAGCTGTCAAGCCGCTCAGAGCTACTCTTCTCCCCTGTTCACCAGGAGCTGTCAACAGCGGGCCCCGGGGCTTCAGGCCACTGGTCATATAATTGCGTAGGCCCCAAACCTGCAAAGGGGCCGCCTGCCCCTCAGAGTCCCTCTGACTTCAGGAGGCCTGCACACAGAGACAGCCATGCCGAAGGGTGCAACGTGCTAGCGCAGAACACAGTGGGGGCTCAAGGTACCTGGTGGAGAGCCCTGGGAGACCCACAGGACAGGGGGCTCACTACACTGCACTCCCCATCCCCACGCCACGGGCCTCCCGGCAACCTGGGGACCATAATCACAGATAATGATGCTGCCGGCTGACATTTCCATAGAGGGACTCACCTGTTGGTCTCAGTGCATTGTGCACAGGCAGGTGCCGAGCTCTCCATTAGAGGCGGGGAGCTGAGTCACCGGAGCACCCCCAGGGTCACACAGCGAGTCAGAATTCAGGCGTTCAGGACTGTGAAGCTGAAGCCTGCCTGGGAGGCTGAGCTACACCGCCAGAGTGACGGTGAGAGGGCAGGGAAGGTGGTGGGACCTCCCCAGCCTCTGCCCCGTGGCTCTTCTGCCCCTATGTGCCGCTCTAGCCTTGCACAGCTGATGGTGCAGTTACTTGACTCCCCAGGTGTTAGCACGCGGGCTCAGCAGGCCTGGCCAGTGTATGTGCTCACCCTGCTATTTCTCTCTTGACAGTCCCCCAGCTCTGCCGCTGTCCCTCAATTCTGGTCCACATCTACCCCTAGGTTCTTCACACACACAGCTCTGCCAACTCCCCTCCGTCCCTCTCTGCAGGCCCCCTGATCCCAGTCTCCCTCCCCCATCCAGTGACGATGGCCCTCAGTCCCGACCTGCAGGCTGGGAGACGTGGGGTTGCTGCTCTGCTGTTCATTGATGTCCACTTGGGCAAGGCAGGCTGGGACTGGGGAGGCTGCAGGTCGGGATTGAGGGGCAATGGGAGAGCTGTGTGTGAAGGCCCCAGGACTGGAACAGCAGCGGGGCTGTGGGTTGTGATGGAGGGGCATCAGCAGAGCCCTGGAATGCCAAGGTCATAGGGCAGAGCAAAGTGCATTGGCTGTGTGTGTCAGGGAGTGCTCATGCCGAACAGAAAACCACACCCTTTCGGAGGCAAAAGGTGCCTCCAGCAGCTGTTGTTATTATCATAGGGCCCACCAGCCCCAGCCATGGGCTAGGCCCCCACTGTGCCAGGCATTGTACAGATACAAAGAGACAGTCCTTGCCCCAAAGAGCTGACAATCTGAACGTAAGCCAAGAGCCAAGAAATGGACACAAACAAACTGAGAGGCGAGTACAAGGCAACAGGGAGACAATGTTGGTCCACGGCCTCCTCACACCGGGCAGCCTAACCGTTGTCCAGGTTTTTATAGGCATCACGGCAAAGGACAGTTTGAAGGAGGCTTATGAGGTGGCTTGGTGGCTATTTACGGGGAGCTCCTCCCAGACATGAGGGGCAGCACACGAGAAAGCACAAAGGTGCTTGTTTGAAAATTTAACAAGTGGGCGATGGGCTTTGGCATCATGGGCTGATGGGAGGTGGGAGTTGGCAACTCGATAGCGAATGAGAGATGATAGGTAGGTGTGGAAATGAAGGCAGCTATAAAAAATTTTTAAAATAATATATAACAAATGGAAGAAAGGGTAAGATGATACTAATGAATATAAACCAGAAACTAGGAATTGTAGAGAAGTGATAAGGGAACCAAAGGAACACAGGGAGAAATCTAAGGCCAATTGTAAGGACAATAAGAAGGGTGGTTTTTTTTAAAGTATATTAGGAACAATAAAGAATCTTAACAATGTTATTGATCCATTACTAGATGCAAAATAGTAGAATTATCAATAAGAATGAAGAAAAGGCAAAAGTGTTCAATAAATATTTCAGTTCTGTATTTGAGGAAAAAAATAGATGATGTAGTCATGTCATATAACACTTTTCATTCTGCTAATATGTCAAGAGGTTGTTAAACAGAAGTTACTGAAGTTAGACATTTTTAAATCAGCAGGTCCAGATAACTTGCATCCAAGAGTTTTAAAAGAGCTGGCTGAGAAGCTCACTGGACCATTGATGTTGGTTTTCAATAAGTTTGAAAACACTGTGGAAGCTCCAGAAGACTGGAAGAAAGCTAATGTTGTGCCAATATTTTAAAAGGGATGACCTGGTAATATAAGCCTGTCAGTTTGGCATAGATCCCAAACAAGATAATAGGTCAGCTGATACAGGACTTGACTGATAAAGAATTAAAGGAGGGTAATATAATTAATGCCAATCAATATGGCTTTATGGAAAATAGATCCTGTCAAACAAACTTGATATCTTTTTTTGATGAGATTGGTTGATAAAGGTAATCGTGTTGATGTAATATACTTAGACTTCTGTAATAAAGTAGTTATTACTACCTCATTATAGAACTGAAAAGATATAAAATTAAAATGGTGCATATTAAATGGATTAAAAGCTGTCTAACTGATAGGTCTCAAAATGTAATTGTAAACAGACAATCACCATCAAAGGGATGTGTTTCTGGTGGAGTCCTACAGGGACTGGTTCTTGGCCCTGTGCTGTTTAACATTTTTATCAGTGACCTGGAAGAAAACAGAATCATCAGTGATAAAGTTTGCAGATGGCACACAGATTGGGTGAGTGATAAATAACAAAGAGTGATCTGGATTGGTTGGTACACTGGTTGCAAGCAAACAGTATGAGCTTTAATGTCACTAAATGTAAATGTACACACCTAGGAACAGAGAATGCAGGCCATACTTCCAGGCTCTGGGACTTTATCCTGGGAAGCAGTGACTCTGAAAAAGATTTGGGGATTCACAGATTCTAAGGCCACTGTGATTATCTAGCCTAGCCTCCTGTATAACACTGGTCAGAGACCTTCCCCAAAATAATTCCCAGAGCAGAGCTTTTTGAAAAAAACATCCACTCTTGATTTTAAAATGGCCAGTGATGGAGAATCCACCCCAACCCTTGGTAAATTGTTCCAATAGTTAATTACCATCCCTGTTAAAAATGTATGTCTTATTTCCAGTCTGAATTTGTCTGGCTTCAACTTCCAGCCATTGGATCGTGTTAGACCTTTCTCTGATGGATTGAACAGCCCATTATTAAATATTTGTTCCCCATCTAGGTACCGATAGACTGGGACCAAGTCACTCCTTCACCTTCTCTTTGTTAAGCTACCTAGATGGAGCTCCTTGAGTCTATCACTATCAGGCAGGTTTCTAATCCTCTAATCATTCTCATGGCTCTTTTCTGAACCTCCTCCAATTTATCAACATCTTTCTTGAATGGCGGACACGAGGACTGGGCACAGGATTCCAGCAGTGGTCGCACCAGGGCCAAATACAGAGGTCAAATAACCTCCCTCCTCCTACTCAAGAATCCCTTGTTTATGCATCCCCGGGTGGCATGAGCCCTTTTGTTCAGCGGATGGGGGTGGATAGCGAGCTGAACGGGAGCTCTTAGTGCGATGCTCTGGCCAAAAGGGCTCGTGCCATCCTGGGATGCATAAATGGGAATCACGAGTAGGAGCAGAGGGACAGGCACAAACAGTCCCTCTCAAGAGAGGCTTTTGTGCCAGGGCTGAAAAACCACTGCACCTTCTATCCCAGGCAGGGAGACAGCCCCCGTCATGGTCAGGGACCACGGGAATGCCTCCCCTGTCTAGAGGCCTCTGCCTAAGGCGACTTCTCCTCCTAGTGAAATAGTGTTTCCTAATATCCAACCTGGACCACCCCCACTGCAACTTGAGACCATTGCTCCTTGTCCTGTTCCTCTGGGCTCTTTGAATCTGATTACCCTGTAAAGTTATTTTCCATCCTGGTTTTACAGAGATGAATTTTACCTTTTCTTTAAATAAAATTCTTCTTTGAAGAACCTGATTGATTTTTCATTGTTTTAAGATCCAAGGGTTTGGATCTGTGTTCACCAGGACTAATTGGTGAGGGGATTACCAAGCCTTCCCAGGGAGAGGGGTGTAGGGGCTTCAGGAGATATTTCTCAAGCCTACCCAGGAAAAGGGATGTAAGGGCTTGGGGGGATATTTTGGGGGAAAAGAAACTCCAAGTGGTCCTTTCCCTGTTTCTTCTTAAAGCACTTGGTGGTGGCAGAGTATTAAAATTTAACCGAAGCTGGTAGAAATAAGAGATCTTTCATGTGGGTCCCCACATCTGTACCCTGAAGTTCAGAATAGGGAGGGAACCTTGACAGTATCCCCGGGCTGTCAGCTGTACTAGGGTATATGTGTCCCTGGGCTGTCAGGTTTCCTAGGGCCAGTGGCTAGTTGCATTGGCATGGATGAGGATGCATTGGATGTAAGTGGCCAGCTCTGAACCCCACCTTCGGATCTGAGTGGTCTCTGGGAGTAGATGCTGTTTCCCCAGTGCTTAGAGTCTCCCCTGGGTGCCCCATGAAGGATCCTCTAGGGAGGGTGGACGGGAGCCCTGAGGACTCTGGTGGGCTGTGTTTGATTGCTGGACACAGGCACTGGACTTTCACACTGAGAGATGCTGTCAGACCCCTGTGGGCCCACAGGGAGCCATGTGGCTAGAGCTCTTTTTTTTAAATTAATGGAGATGTCTTATCTCCTAGAGCTGGAAGGGACCTTGAAAGGTCATCGAGTCCAGCCCCCTGCCTTCACTAGCAGGACCAAGTACTGATTTTGCCCCAGATCCCTAAGTGGCCCCCTTAAGGATTGAACTCACATCCCTGGGTTTAGCAAGCCAATGCTCAAACCACTGAGCTATCCCTCCCCTGGTCAGGGGTATGTTATGTGGGTACAAAGATCCCGTTCTTGCCACTCCACAGAGCTCCAGGCACTTGTGAGCATTCCTCAGCACGGCTTCCCAACCCTTCTCTTCTCCATTTTACAGACACTGAGTGGGGCAGGGACTTGCCCATGGTCACCCAGACCGTCAGTGGCGGAGGCAGGAACAGACCCGGTTTCCTGACGCCCCATGCTCAGCCTGAATCCCTGTGTGATCGTTGACACTGATGGAAGCGGCTGTGCAATACTGCCTGGCTGATGGGACGACGCTGCACGCTCCCACTGCACTCCTTTTGCCCTGGTGTAAATCAGGCCCGTTGGGCCAGGCAGGGCTGACCTTAGCCACAGGTGATCTCCCAAAGGAGGGGGGCCATGTCTGGGGGGGTGTTTCCGTAACACCAGAGCAGAATGAACAAGGGGAGGAAGGGGAGGAGTCTCCCGAAGCGTCTGAGCAGCGCCAGGGCCTTTAACCCCTGCACCACCTGCTCCTGCTGGGCATGCTGGTGCCTGGAGTCCACACCCTGGCACCTGTACCAGACGTGCCAGATGCACCCCAGCACCTCCACAGCTCCAGACATGTGATGAGAGTATCCATCAGCTCCACACAGAGCCAGCAATGGGCAGCACCCAGCACCCTACCATCCCCCACAGCCATGCAGCACCCAGCACCCTACCATCCCCCACAGCCACGCAGCACCCAGCACTCTACCATCCCCCACAGCCACGCAGCACCCAGCACCCAGCTCCCTACCATCTCCCACAGCCACGCAGCACCCAGCACTCTACCATCCCCCACAGCCACGCAGCACCCAGCACCCAGCTCCCTACCATCCCCCACAGCCACGCAGCACCCAGCATCCTACCATCCCCCACAGCTGTGCTGCACCAGCACCCTACCCCCCCACAGCCATGCAGCACCCAGCTCCCTACCAACCCCGCACAGCCATGCAGCACCCAGCTCCCTACCAACCCCTCACAGCCACGCAGCACCCAGCTCCCTACCCCCCCCACAGCCATGCAGCACCCAGCTCCCTACCATCCCGCACAGCCACGCAGCACCCAGCTCCCTACCATCCCCCAACGGCCACGCAGCATTCAGCACCCTACCATCCCCCACAGCCACGCAGCATCCAGCATCCTACCATCCCCCACAGCCACGCAGCACCCAGCTCCCTACCAACCCCGCACAGCCACGCAGCTCCCAGCTCCCTACCCCCCCAGCCACGCAGCACCCAGCATCCTACCATCCCCCACAGCTGTGCTGCACCAGCACCCTACCCCCCCCACAGCCATGCAGCACCCAGCTCCCTACCAACCCCTCACAGCCACGCAGCACCCAGCTCCCTACCATCCCCCCCAGCCACGCAGCACCCAGCTCCCTACCATCCCCCCCAGCCACGCAGCACCCGGCACCCTACCATCCCCCACAGCAACGCAGCATCCAGCACCCTACCATCCCCCACAGCCACGCAGCACCCAGCACCCAACTCCCTACCAACCCCGCACAGCCACGCAGCTCCCAGCTCCCTACCACCCCCCACAGCCATGCAGCACCCAGCTCCCTACCATCCCCCAACGGCCATGCAGCACCCAGCATCCTACCATCCCCCAACGGCCACGCAGCACCCAGCACCCTACCATCCCCCACAGCCACGCAGCACCCAGCACCCAGCTCCCTACCAACCCCGCACAGCCACGCAGCACCCAGCTCCCTACCACCCCCCACAGCCATGCAGCACCCAGCACCCAGCATCCCCCACAGCCACGCAGCACCCAGCTCCCTACCATCCCCCAATGGCCACCCAGCACCCAGCATCCTACCATCCCCCACAGCCACGCAGCACCCAGCTCCCTACCATCCCCCAACGGCCACACAGCACCCAGCATCCTACCATCCCCACAGCCACGCAGCACCCAGCTCCCTACCATCCCCCACAGCCACGCAGCACCCAGCTCCCTACCACCCCCCACAGCCATGCAGCACCCAGCACCCAGCTCCCTACCAACCCTGCACAGCCATGCAGCACCCAGCTCCCTACCATCCCCCAACGGCCATGCAGCACCCAGCATCCTACCATCCCCCACAGCTGTGCTGCACCAGCACCCTACCCCCCCGCACAGCCACGCAGCACCCAGCTCCCTACCATCCCCCACAGCCACGCAGCACCCAGCATCCTACCATCCCCCACAGCCACGCAGCACCCAGAATGTTCCCAGCACTAAGAGCTCTGCGCCTTAGCTCTTGCTGTCTAGCTGGGAGCAGCCCCTGCTGTGTTTGCTGAGCCCCGTGCTGGTGGCTGGCCAGGACTTCCCCTCCCTCGCTGGGCTGCCCCAGAGCACCCCAGTGGCACTGACAGGCTATTTGTTAATTAAAGCAGAACAGCAAAATCAATAGCAGACATCAAGTTTATTGGCTCTCTGCTCTGCAGGGCCCGGCTGAGGGCTCAGGCCTGGCGAGCACGAGCCCCAAGGGACAGCAAGCAGCCGCTGGCGGAGAAGGCAGGTATCTGGAGTGGGGCTGGCTAGGATGCAGGTGTCCTCGCTGGAGGTCTCCTCCCTGCCACAGGCTGCAGCAGGTGGGTCAGAAAGGCTAGTCGAGCAGCTCCAGGTGGGTCAGAAAGGAGAGTGCAGATCTCGGATTGCTCCTGACAGATCATCTCCCTGGAGCTGGAGCTGGGACTGGGGCCTTTGGCCTGACCCCATCGGCCCCACAGCAGACCAGAGCGGCTCACAGCCGGGCATCCCCCTGGGACAGGATGGCGGGCACTTCCACTGCACCCAATGTTTGTCTATCAGGGCTGGGCTGGGCTCCCACGATTCTCCGTCATGAGACTCCCCACTGCTGTGACAGGGACCCCCGCTTGGCTGGGACTCCCCGGGCCAACCATCGCTCTGAGCCGTGCTGTGGGGGCTGGTGCTTTGCTCATTTGAAAGGGCTTGTGCCCCCCTCCCCCGGCAAGCAGAAGCTATGTGAAAGCTATGGGCTGGGAGAGGAGGGGGCTGGTCCCGCGGGAGAGAGGTGGGACTCCCTGAGCAGGAGGGCAGCTGGGGGAGGAACGTTGTCCTGGCCCAGAGGCGCCCCAGGCCCACGACAAGGATGTGGTGCCCCTGGGTCCCCAACATCTGTCCTCCGAGGGGACATTTATTCATCTGAAGGTCCATGAGGAGCAAAGCTCGGCCTGCTCTGACACACTGGATGGGGCTGGAGTCCAGGGGCATCCCTGCTCCGCACAGCTCCTTGGCCCCAACCACAGAGGAGACACGTTGCCCATTTTCGCCCTCCTGGGGTTCTGGCCCCTGGGCTGCTGAGCTCGGGGGTCCTTCGGTGGCAGTGACGTGCTAGGCCCTGGGGCAAGGGGCTCTTGGTGGTGCAAGTGGGAGCTGGCACTGTGTGCTAGGCACTGAGGAAGTGCAGCCTCGGGATCCACAGGCGATTGCCAGGGATTCAGGGACGCAGAGTGGGCCTCCTGGGGCCGGGCCTCCCTTGTTGTGGGTTCTCTGCCAGGGGGCTGCGTGCTGGGTAGGGCTGAAGCTGGCGTTGCACCAGGGGTGGGACGGGCAGCACTGAGGCAGCTCTGTGTGGGGGAAGTGCCACAGGCCCGGGCCCTGAGAGGTAGCCGGCCCTGCTGCTGGGGAAAGCACTTCATGTATCAACGGGCTGCAGCGTGGAAGCTTGTGCCAGCGTGTTGCACTTGGGAGTGACATGCGGGGAGCACATGGAAGAGTGGGTGCTGGGGTGGTGTCCACAGGCTGCTAGTCGGGGAAGAGCAGGAACCCCGAGAAGATGCTGTCAGCCCCTTCGATCCCCACCAGGGAATTCTTCTCATTGGGCTCCAGCCACACGGACTCATTTGCCTGCATCTGCAGAACCACTCCCCCGGTGGTGACCTGGTAGACGTTGTGCACGTAGTCGCAGAAGGTCACCACCTTCTCCCCCTTCATGCCCTCGCCCTTCTTGATGTTGATGCACAAGTTGCCCCTGGAGGTGGCGTGGTAGGTGAAGTAGTAGAGCCCCGGGATCTTGCAGGTGAACCGGCCGTACCTGTTCTCGTAGTGCCCGTTCTCGTTGGTGATGATGCGGTCGAAGCGGATGGGCTGCTCCCGGCGCGGCAGCATGCTAATGGTCCTGGCAGCTGAGAATGCAGATTTGAGGGTGGTCTTGAAGTCCCCAGATTCACCCACTGGCCCAGGAGGACCCGGGGGGCCCGGAGAGCCCTTGGAGCCGACAGGGCCTTTGGGGCCGACTTTCCCGGGGTATCCGGGGCTCCCCGGCTCTCCTTTCTCCCCCAGCTCCATTTCATCATCCACCCGCCCTGGGGGACCTAGGGAACAAGAAAAGAAGACTCATGAGTGGAAGGCTCACAGGGCTCTGTTGTCGTTCCTCATCTTATCGCTGGCAGGTTCATCGCTTCGCTGCTGAGCCCAGAGCGCAGCGTCGGATGGTCCACCAAAGTCACGTGACCAGCTCAGGGCCGGGGGATGATGAAGCCCTCCTCCAGTCTTTCTGTGCCGGAAAGTCCTCCACCCACGGCACAGCGACACTGGTGCCAGCTGAGACCCTCGCCCCTTGCACGGGGACACTGGTGCCAGCTGAGACCTCCACCGCCCCTCGCACGGGGACACTGGTGCCAGCTGAGACCCCCCCACCCCGCCCCTCACATGGGGACACCTGTGGCTGGCTAGGTCCTGCATTGGAAAGGTGCAAACCATTTGCTTCCAGCAATGCATCCTCCTGGCTGATATAGCAGCAAGGGCCAGGCTGTCTGGACAGGCACTAACAGCTAACCCCGGGAATTGTGCTTTACCCCGAAAGGGCCTTGGAGGGTTGCAGTCATCCCGACAGCACCACTCTCGCCCAGAGCTCGGCCTGCTCCCAGCTCCCACCTCCTTCTTACCTTTCTCTCCCTTCAGGCCGTCCAGTCCATCTTTGCCATTGGAGCCCGGCTGTCCTGGTACGCCTGGAATGCCCGGGATGGCGGCGTAGCCCTGGCAGCTGTTCGCGCTGGCCAGGGGGACCGCAGCCAGGCAGAGCAGCACGGCCCACAGCATCGTGTTGGCACCAGCACTGGGGAGAGCAGAGAGACGCAGCACAGCTCACAGGGCAGCACAGGGTGATGGGCTGTCGACTGGCAAGTGGGCTGGGCAGGAGAGCTGGGGAGCAGGCTGCCAGGAACAGTGCGGCCCTGGGGCACCGTGCCGTGGGGACATTCTGCCAGTACTGGGGACAGCGGAGGGGCAAAGTCCACGACAGGACCTGCTCCAAGGAAAAGCTGCAGGTCCAAGTCCTCCCCCTGACACCCCATTCTCTTTGATGGAGCTGCCCCTGGATGAGTGGGGAGAGACTGCCCCCCGGACGGCACATCTCCTCACCTCCCCAGATGAGAACAGCCTCAAGGCTCAGGCACCGGCGGCCCAGTCCCCAAGTTGCAAGGACAGTGCAGGCTCCAACCCCGCGCCCAGCTGCAGGGGCTGCACAGGGGAGAAGAGAGGAGCAGCAAAGCCTTTGGTGTTTACAGAGCTTCTGTGGAAGGGACAGGGAGTGCGGCATGCGCTGCTCTCATGTGCACATCCCACCCAGCTCCGGTCAAATCCTGCCCCAGCTCCCACTGCTCCGAGATCCCGCCGGCGCCACCGGCTGCAAGGAAGAGCTGAATTCCCCAACCAGCCACAGATCCAAAACATTTGGGGCCAAACCCTGCTCTGAAAACCATCTGGTCTCCAGGGCTTTGTCCGGCCATGCGGCTTCTCCCCTGGAGCCTGTTCCACACGCTAAGGGGCCGTCTCATCAGGCACTGAGCTGAACTGCCAGCAGCTCTCCAGTTCTCCCTCCCTGGCCTGTCTGAGCCATTTGTGACCATGACTTGCCCACTGGACACACTGGACAGGAATTACTTCAGGGCAGGTCTCCGGCCTGGGTCATTCAGGTCAGACTAGATGATCACAGTGGTCCTAGCGGGCATTGGAATCTCGGAATCTCCTGGTCCTACAGCCCAAGAGCCCAGCACCGTCTAAGCCAGACACAAAACTGCAACATCAGGGGCTGCTTCTCGGCAAGGTTAGCTTGGCAGGGAACGCATGGCTGGGGCAGGGAGCTCTGGGCAGGACATACCCCACAGCTCAGAGCGGAGTCTGCTCTAGAACCCAGAGGGAGCCGGGTGCAGAGCCCCGGCAGCCCCTTAGGGACACGGCTCTGTCCAAGCGCCCGGCTCGTTCGTGGCTGTTAAGGAATCGGGCGCCCATGGCACCGTGCGGGCTCTTACCTTGCAGCGTCCTGCAGCAGCGAGCGGGGACGAGGCCGGGCGCGTCTCAGTCCAGCTTGGCAGTGACCCTGCGGAGGGAAAGCAGAAGTTTGCGTGAGCAGAGAGAGGCTGGGCAAGGAGAGGAACTGGCCACATCCCTTTTTTATCGTTGGCTCTGGCCCTTCTGCACACTGGCACTTTCACATCCCCCGCTGCCCCACTCCAACCTGACCTCAGGCTCTTTCTGCAGGCTCAGCAGGACCCCCAGTGCCTGAGCCCTGCAGGGAGCCTGGGCGTGGCTGGGCCAGAGCCTCTGGCTATCGGCAGCTCTCGGCCTGAGCCCCAGAAAGTGCCGCGCTCAGTGGGTCTGTTCTCGCTGGGGTACGTGTCCTCACCTGCCCTTATAGGGAACTCCCCAAGAGTTTGCCTCCAGAAGCTGCTAAGATCCAACTCTACCCGGTCCCCCGACCCTGCTCTGAGTCCCCCCTCTGAAAACCCGGAGCAGCCGGGGCAGTCTCTGCGTTTTCACCCTGGTGACAGAGAGCTGGTTTGGGGGCATTGTGGGAATGAGGGTCACTCATGGGCACCCAGCCCTTTGCCCTGCGGCTGCACATGAAGGTGTCACTAACTTCCTGTTGGCATTGTGCAGACAGAGCCGCCCCCCGCCCCCGGTCAATGAAAACACTCCAGTGGGTGTCCGTGGGGCGAGGATCTGGCCCCACCCATTGGTGCTGCTGGGACCCACTCGCCCGGGCCAGACGAGACATGGGCTGGGAGACATGATGGTGCTGAGGTCCCAGGGCTGCACTTACCTTCTTCCAAGGGTCCATGTGAGTGTGAGGGCGTCGGAGCGGCTGTAACGCCCCCCTCGCCAGCCCGCCAGCTCCCTTGGATCCCCGGCGCTGCCCGGCCTACCTAGACTCCCCCCTGCCCCCCACGCCTTCTTGAGCCAGCCCCCGTGTTCCAGGGAATCACCTGAGCCGATGCTGAGGCAAAGAAGCAGCTCGCAGGGGGGCGAATGGAAGTGCCCCCCCCTTTAACTCACCTCCGTCTGGCTCCTCACCATGGCAGTGCTGCAGGTTCGCCTCCAGTGGGGCGTGTGTGTGCCAAGGTCTAAGGGGGCCAGCCACGCCCATCACCTCTGCGTCTGGCCCCTGACGCTGCTGGTTGCTGTCCCCTGGCCAGAGCGCTTCCTTGCTCAGCGGGCTGGGCACCCAGCACAGAGACACTCACCGCCTGGCAAAGCCTCATGCCCATCGCTAACACCCACCCTCCCTCCCTCCTCTGGGCATGCGGCTAATGGAACAGGAGCCCGGCTGGGCTGGGGGTCACAGACCATCGAGGGGCTGCCATGTGCTAGTGAGACTGTGCTGTGGGGAGGAAAGGAACCTGGATTCCATGTCCCTTGGGACTCTAGCCACCACATCCGGCTGCTCCTTTCTGTTAGGATTCGGCTCTCTAAGATGGCCCGTGCATGAAAGGCGAGCCGGAGGGCTCGTGGGGCCCTGTCCATGCCTGGAGTCAGTGCAATACTCACGTCTCCTCCAGTTGCACGCTGCACAGACTATCCCAGAGAACCCCAGCCAGAGCAGGCCTGCATCTTGGTAGCACCAGGCACGTTTCTTAAAGTCGATTCCACCTGCCCTTGCTCGCTGCCGAGTCTCTGCCTCGTTGGCCACACTTAGGGTTACCATATTTTGTGCCTCCCAAAGGAGGACACTCCACGGGGCCCGGCCCCGCCCCCAGCCCCGCCCCAACTCCGCCCCCTCCCCAAAGTCTCCGCCCCCTCCCCTGCTTCCCGCGAACATTTGAGTTGCGGGAAGCCTGAAGCAGGTAAGGGGGAGTGTGGGGGGAGGAGGCGCGGTCCGGCCCGGCCCCCGAGTCCCCGGCCCGGCTGGCACCCCCGATCCCCCCGCCGGAGCCCCCGGCCCTGCCGACCCGACCGGCCTCGGCCCCACCGGAGGCCCCGGCCCCGCCGGAGGCTCCGGCCCGGCCGACCCGACCCGACCAGCCCCGCCGGAGGCCCCGGCCCGGCCGACCCGACCCAACCCGGCCCCGCCGGAGGCCCCGGCCCGGCCGACCCGACCCGGCCCCGCCGGAGGTCCCGGCCCGGCCGACCCGACCCGACCCGGCCCCGCCGGAGGCCCCGGCCCGGCCGACCCGACCCGGCCCCGCCGGAGCTCCCGAGCGCCCGGCCCCGGAGCCCCCGGCCAGGCACCACACCGCGGGCCCGGCCCGAGCCCCCGGCCCGATCCCCGAGCACCCGCACCGCCGGCCGGCATGTCCCGATTTTCCCGGACATGTCCGGCTTTTTGGGCTTTCCCCCCGGACGGGGATTTGGAGCCCAAAAAGCCGGACATGTCCGGGAAAATCCGGACGTATGGTAACCCTAGCCACACTCAGCCCTGCTCCAGGCACATGCACGCCCCAGCCTCCTGAGGCCGGTCCTGCTCACGCCAGGCTAGGATTTGGCCTGGGCTGTCCATGTAGTGGAGAGGGATAGCTCAGTGGTTTGAGCATTGCCCTGCTAAACCCAGGGTTGTGAGTTCAATCATTGAGAGGGCCACTTGGGGATCTGGGCAAAAATCTGTCTGGGGATTGGTCCTGCTTTGAGCAGGGGGTTGGACTAGATGATCTCCTGAGGTCTCTTCCAACCCTGATATTCTGTGACTGTTCTGGCACTCAGTGTCACACAGGGGTGTGGGGCAGGCTCCCCTGCCCTAGGGGGAGCTCTCGATCAAGAGGATTTTGAGCTGAAGGGGCTCCTTGGAAAGTCCCTGCTCTGCAGATATTTGGCATGGTTCACTGCTGAGTTTGTAAGTGCTTTGAACCAGCAAGTGAGTGGCCCCTGCAGATCCCTGGGGATGTCCTATTGCGGGTGCCGCAGGGGATGCTCAGGTGGTGTCTGTTCTTCTGTAAACTCAACCGTGGCCAGGAATTCCTGAGCCAGCCTCTGGCATGGGGGCAGGTACCAGCCACTCGGACAATCAGCTCGTGGTATTCAACAGCACTGGAGCCCTGGGTTGGAACCTGGGGGAGATTTTTGCCTCCTCCAGCAAGAGAACGAAGAAGAGCTGGGCTGTAATTGTAACTAGAGAGACTGCTGACAGATGGGCACTGGCTGGCTTAGGCCTCTGAGGGTGTGTCTACACTGCAATGAGACGCTCACAGGGCTTGGGGCAAGGAGCAGTTAATTGCAGTTTAGACATTCGGGCTCGGGCTGCAGCGTGGGCTCTAGGACCCTGTGAGATGGGGGAGGGGGTTCCCCAAATGTCTTCATCACAATTAAACAGCCCCTTAGCCAGAGCCCCGCGAGCCCGTCAGCTGGCATGGGCCAGCGCAGCTATTAACTGCAGTGCAGACAGACCCTGAGTGACCCGTGCTCAGGGACCAGCCGCCCGGCGGAGCTGCAGCTACCTCTGCATGGGACACATGGGAGACCGGCACCCCCCAGAGATGTGCAGTGACTCGCTCAAGGGCTCAGTGGGGGTCTCCAGACTCCCAGGCACTTGCTCTAGCACGCTCCAGAGTCTAGCGGTGCTGTCCTGGCCCTGGTGTGGCCTCGGGGGGCAGCGGGGACGGTCGCCAGGAGACAGACTGCGCCGGGGTGGTGCAGCTTTGCACTGGGGCAGCAGGACAAACTGCCCCCGTCTGACTGGTTCTGCTGGTCTGAGCCAGTTCCCTGGTACACGGACTTTGGCCTGACGTGTCTCTGAAACAGCCAGGTGGACACGGGCATGTGCTTCTGCAAGTGCTAGTAACCAAACAGGAATCCTGGGACCTGGGGTTCCTCAGCTCCTCCAGGCCGTATGGGAAACCCGGGATTAGATTGAGCTACCCCCCGAGGGGCAGGCTCCCTGGAGAGCCAGGCTGGCACGGCAAGGTCTTTGTCAGTGGCTGAGGGCACAGGGCACAGCCAAGGCTTAGGAGTGGCGTATTTCCTGCCGGCTTCTGGTTCGGGGGCTCCTGCTGTGTCACCAGCACTGTCTCCCAGGCAGCTCAGGGCTACGGGAGCTGCCAGGCTTGGCCTGGCCCGGCCCAGGACGGGGACGTCTCTGCCTGCATGCTGGTCCCTGTCTTGGGTCTGACTCCGCATCCCTCCCCCAGTTGTTTGGCTCAGAGGCCAGAGCAGAACAGTCACTGGGGGCGACTGTTCCCTGAATCCAAGGGAGGGACCCAGCTCCAGGGAGCAGATGCAGTTGGTGCAGTTTGGCTCACACACGGCACTGTCCTGCCAGGCGCTGGGCACCACTCCTGGGGCTGAAGGGGGGGTCTGCCTTCCAGGAGACGCGCAAGGATCAGCCCCACTCCTAGACTCCGTGGCATCCCCCAGCTCCTTCTGACACTCAGTGCCTCTGAGCTGGCCTCAGAGAGGCTCCAAGGATCCTAATCGCGTTGGACAATCCCTGTGTCCGTGGCGGGAACAGGACAGTTACACTTCATGACGATGGCTCGGCGCAGTGCTGGGGGGCCCAGCAGCCTCGCCCATGAAGTCTCGGAAGCCTTGAGGTGAGGCACCGAGACCCAGGACATCAATGTGGGGCCAACCCACAAGGCCGGGAGGGAGGAATGGGCCATTTCCGTTTGGATGAGGCCCAGCTGTGTGCCGTGCCCTTGGAGCGCCTGGGTGCCGGGGCCAGGGTGTGCCAGGCGCCAAGGCCAGGGGCATACTGGCATGGCGTGTGTTTGCCAGGGAGCTGGGCTGGGGCAAGGCCAATTCGGGATGCATTTGGCCCTACGGCTGTGACTCACCTGCACCCTTGTGCCAGCAGAGGGAGAATCCATCCAGGGTCGGGAGGGGGGGCAGGCACTGTTCCCCAGGGCCCCATGGGAAGGGCAGTTTAACTTGGAGTCAGAGCCAGGCTGGTACCCAGAGGCAATCTAGAGAAGGGGCTGAACCAGCCCATTGCCTGGGAGGGCTGAGACCCCAGAGAGGGAGATGGAGCCTGGGCCTGTGGGTAGGGATGGGAAACAGGCCTCCTCCTCCCCCGCTTCACTCCATGGGGCAGAGGGAGCCCAGCACAGCCCTGCTCTAAAACAAAATCCCCTTCCCCACCTGCGCCCAGCCGCCCACCACGGGGTGCACACCCCGCCCGGGCAATGGAGGCCTGGCTGGGCATTTGTGGCGTTCGTTGCCAGGCTCCTGTAACCAGTGTTATAGAAATACCTCACATGCATACACACACATCCACATCCACATGCACACTCACCCACACCCACACGCACACACACATCCACATCCACACGCATACACACACACAGGTGCACACACACACACACACACACACACACACACACACACACACATCCACACGCATGCACACACACGCCCACACACACAGGTGCACACACACACACACACACACATCCACACGCACGCACACACACATCCACATGCACGCACATGCACACATCCACAGGTGCACGCATGTATACACACGCGCGCACACACACAGGTGCACACACACAGGTGCACACATCCACATGCATGCACACACACGCGCACACACATTCACACGTACACACGTGCACACACACACACAGGTTTCTGATACGCTGTGCGGTTGTGCGTAGAACATGAGACATCAGGCCCTGTGCCACAGAGTGGGGATTTATTGACGTTTTTGACAGAAGCTCATGGCCCAGCTCCCTTTCCAGATTTTCTGGGATGAGCCCGTCCCTGGCGCGACTCGCTGGGGGCAGTGGGGAGACCCAGGGCTGGCTTTGGCCCTAAAGGTGTGAGCAGCGTGAAGCAGCGGGGGTTAGTGCATGCAGCAGCTAGACCCTGTACTGTGTAGAGAGCGCAGAGTGGCTGGGGAGAGCGGGGACAGTGGGGCCACCGTGGTTCTCGCCAGGCAGGGACGCAGCCAGACAACCCCCTCCCTTACACTTGGTGACTCTGTCTCAAAAACACATGTGAAAAACCGCTCGGCCCCGGTTAGTTTTTGGTTGGAGTCTGGGTGGCCACGGGGTCCCGACAGGGATAGGACTGCAGCCAACAGGCCCTGCCTCAGCCCTAGCCAAGCTGATGCAAGCAGAGGCCCTGTGCAGAGGGCCCCGGGCGTGCGATTCCCTTGTGTCCCACTGTGAGGTGCTGCGATGCAGGGAGAGAGCCAGCGTGCATGTTAGAGGGCAGAGAGAGGCTGGGATCAGCCAGCGCGTGCCAGAGCTGGTCTGGCCTGCCTAGTCTGGGAAGAGCAGGAAGCCGGAAAAGACACTGTCGGAGCCAGCGATGCCCACCATGCCGTTGTAATCATTGACTGCCAGCCAGAGCTGGTCCCCGGCGTCCATGCGCAGCAGGAGGCCCCCGGAGCTGACCTGCTTGCTGTTGGACATGTGGTCGCAGAAGCTGGCCACCTTCTGCCGGTTCTTGTACATGTTGACGCAGAGGTTGGCAGTCTGGGAGGTGTGGAAGATGAAGTAGTAGAGGCCGGGCACGCGGCACGTGAACTTGCCCGAGGTGATGTTGTAGTCCTGGTTGAGGTTGGTGATGGCGTGGTTGAACACCACAGGGGCGTTCTTGTCCGGGTACTGCCCGGTCCGCCTCGCTACTGAGAAGGCTGACTGGTGCTTCTGCTTGTAATTACCAGGCATGCCGGGCCCTCCAGGCTGGCCTTGGTCGCCCGGATCTCCCCGGGTGCCAGGGGGACCCATGGGACCAGTTTTTCCTGGCGGGCCAGGGCTGCCGGGGTCTCCTTCCTCCCCCTTGGGCCCTCGGGTTCCAGGAATGGCCGGAATGCCTGTGGGGTTCCAGGGAGTGTCCGTCAGGGTGGGTCCAGTGGTTCAGTGCATTGGGAAGGGACAGCTGGCAGCCCCTCCCTGCCCCCCTGCCTTGGTGGCTGAGCGGCCGTGACCCCAGCCTAGCCTGGCTGTGTGGACAAGTCCTCTCCCCCCCACTCCACATCTGCAAAGGGTTGGTATCCCTGAGCCAGCCCCCAGGGCTCTGCTGCTGAGCCGGCAACTGTGCCAGTGTCTGCACTCCTGCAGGAAAGGCGCCGGAGAAGGGCAGCTCATTCCCTGTGTTGGGATCATGCTGTGGGGCCGTGTCCTCTCCTCTCCCTCTGTGCTTTCCCACCTGTCCGCCCCAGGACACAGCCGGCACTAATCCTCTATCTTCCGGGCACTATGGGCCTCAGGGAGCCCTCTGGTGACACCTCTCCAATGCCCCCTCTCTTGACAAGCTTCTATTAGAGGGCACCTACCTGGTTCGCCTTTGACTCCTTTCATCCCATCTCTGCCATCCTTTCCAGGCATGCCAGGCGTGCCAGGCAGCCCAGGGGTCCCATAGCAGCTGTGGGAAGCACTGCCTGTCACGGAGGTTTCCAGCGTCAGGAGGAGAAGGGCTAGGCCCAGGCCCACTGGTTCCCAGACGTTCTTGACCATCATTGTCCTACCACGAGTGGAAATGCGGAGAGTGTTGAGGGGTCCTGCCCGGTCGCCGTGGGCACAGCGGAGGCCCCTTGCTGCCAGGCCAAACAGCAGCATCTCCACCCAGTGACAGACCGCGGGTTACTCTGACCCTCGCTCTTACCAGGAGCCACCCTCCCTTGGCTCGCCATGCCCACCCGCTCCTGCCCCCGCCTCCTGGGCACAGCCTGTCCGCTCGGCAGCCTGCATGGATCCGGAACGCTGCCTGACGGGCTTTGCCAGCCTGAGCCAGAGCCCATCCAGAGAGCCAGGGCAGCGTCTCCCTCCCCACCCTCGTGGGCAGCCTCTCTCTTTTCCGGCAGCCCTTCCCGCTCCCTGCTCTGAGCATAGGTCAGGAATGGCCCTGCTGTTGGTGCATGGACAGAGCTGCCTGGCCCTGGTTTGCCTGTCACTGGTGCTGGCTGCGGCCCACAGCACAGCTGGGTTGCCGGAGGAAGGTCCATTCTGGGGTTCCCTGGCGCTGGCACAGGGACAGCCCGGCTCCCAGGGCATTGTCCTATTCCCAGGATCCCTGGCGCTGCGCTGCTCGGGGGGCAGCTCTGCCTTTCTGCAATCTGTCCCTGCACTGCCCGCCGTGGCTGCCCCACACCAGTGCACCTGCTGGCCCATGGCTCTGCCCTCCAGCCTAGCAGGGGCTCTTAGACCCAGAAGTCCAGCAGAGAGTTAGTGAAAACCCTTACGCGGAGTGACCTACCAGTGGCCAGGAGCAGGCTACTGGGGTATCCCTGCTGTGAGCCCACCAGCCAGCCCTTCCACAGCCACACGTCAGCTCCTATGGCCACAGGGCCCACAGGACAGTGACATGGGCCTAGCCGCTTCGCCAATGTCCTGCGACTGCCCCCCACCAGCCCCTTACCTCTCTGGGGCCGGGCGCTGGCTCCCGCGCTCTCCGGAGGGCTCTGCTGCGGTGGGGCTGCTGGCTGGCTTGTCAGAGCTCTGGCTGCGACACCAGCCAGGAGGAAGTTGGTGGCTGAAGGAGGCCAGGACAGGCCTCTTGGAAAGACCAGCCCCCTTGCCGGGACCCTGGCCAAGTTTCACATCCCTGTCCTGGGCATTTCTTCTGAGCAAGCGTTTTCCGCAGTGCCGGGCAACGCTAAACGCCGCGCCAGCACTCCCCACCTCGCCACGGGCCTGGCCGCCAAGGGGGCAGGGCAGGAAGGACCAGACCGAGGGGTGCCAGGCCCAGCAGCGGGACCAGGGGCCGTGCGCAGTGCTCATGGCTGATCCAGAGGCAGATGCACAACTCCCTCAGGGCACTGCCTCTCCGCTCACCTCGCTTTCTTTCCCTCCCCCCGCGACTGAAGTGTCGGACGGCAGAGGGCCATGCTGGGGGTTCCCCCACAGTGGCATGACGTCATCCCAGTGCCCGGGGCACCTGCTCAGAATCCTGTGACCTCCGACACTTGCCCATCAGTGGGGGGATGAGGGTTAGTGCTGAGTCTGTGTCATCCCCATCTCTTGGCACATGTCACGGCCCGTTCCCAGCCTCGCACGGGCACCCTGGCCAGCCTGGCCCTCCCCTCAGCCCCCTGGGTGCCAGCGTAAATGATTGAATTGGTGGGGGGGTCGTGGCCAATACCCACATCACTCCTACTTCCTTTTACTGAAGAATGTTTTTGGATCAGTGAAGGGCTCGTGGCACACACTGGGAATCCGGGAACCGGCCCCCAGGAAGGGGTCCTGGCACTGTGGCACATACCGGGGAATCAGCCCCCAGGGAGGGGTCCTGGCGCCATGGCCGATACCCGGGTATCACCCCTCTGGGCAGTGCCCCAGGGCCCAGGTGTTAGCTCACTAGCTGCATCAACAGAAGTCTTTTTCAAGGCTGAGCTGGTCGAGCCGTCCGTCCGTCCGTCTGTCCATCGTGTTCCAGGAGCGCAGGCCCCTGGACGAGGCGCTGGTTCCCGTGAGGAGAGCACAGCGCCCCCCGGTGTGAGTGAGCAGTGCTCTTTCCCCTCTCCCTTCCTCTGTCACTGTGGGCAGGGTGCTAAGGGCAGAGGCAGCTCCCAGGAGGAATCCAAGCTGACCCCCAGGAGTGTCCAGTGCGTGCTCCCTGAAGTACCAGCTCTGCCCTCTGCGAGGGGCACATGCCCTCTGCCCCTGCCTGCTTTGCTTGCTGTGTGTGGGGGGAGGGTAATGCCCCGGGGCCCTACCAGAGGGCAGCGTCCATGCTCCCTGCAGCATTACGCCTGGCTCCCCTCCCCCTTTTCCCGTGATGGCAGAGCCCTCCTTCCCACCCGCAATCCAGGGCCCGGGAGCGCCACAGGGCAGCCCACCGTGCAGGAGTCCTGGGACTGAGTCTGCAGCCTGGCCCGAGCCGGGTGAACCCATTTCTCACGTGCACTAGGATCAGGGCCCTGGGTGCTGGGTGCTGGGCAAACCAATGGGCTGCTGGCCTCATTCCGATTTAGGAAGAAAAAAGTGTCACTCTCCCGGAGACTGTTCTCCCGGCCCCATTGCTCCTTGTCACGCCCAGACGCCAAGGGCCGAGTGGGTCACAGAATCTGGATGCCCACTGGCTCCGGGGGGTCCCTCCCGCTCAGGACAGACTGAGGCGTGCGGGTGCTGCCCCTGCTATGTAGCTGCAGTGTATCTGGGTCAGCCAGGCGAGTCCCTGTCCCCGGGTGCAGGGTGGAAAGCCGCCCGCCCAGGCATCGCTCTCAGTACTGACAGATCGGAAACACTCCGGCCTCGTTGGCTCCCTCAGCCTCCCCATGGCTTGGAGCCTGAACTCGCTGGACAGCACTGGGATGGGGGAGCTGGAGCCAAAGGCAGCCTCTGCAAAGGCTGGGGAGTTCAAATCCTGCGGGGGTCTTTCCTGGGAGACGCCAGCCCGTTGTGCTCTGGGCCTGTGCTGTTCCTGGCTCCGAGGGGGCCCGGACACTGACCGTTTGCAGGAAGATGTGAACGAGAAAGAAAACCATGGGAATGAGCGAGGGAAAGAAAGGGTTTATTTGTCTGTGCTGATTGGAAGGGGGTGAAAGCCAGGGGTGGCCTGCAGCCAGCTCCGGATTTGCAATGGTTAGTACAGCGCGAGCCACAACCGACAGCGATTTCCTATCAGGGACTAAAGGGGCCACAGCGGGGTAATGACACGGGTGACAACTGATCTCCTTTGGCAGGGGGATGAGAACCAGCATGGCAGGAAGATCTGAGCCCCTGGGACCGGGGCACTGTCTGCGACTGCTGCTTGGACAGAGCACAGAGTGTGACCGCTCTCCTCGGCCTGGGGGACACGGCCCGTGCCGAATGGCAGCACCTGGCCGGGAAGGTGGGGGACCCTGCCTGGAGTGGGCACTATGGTTCTTTAGGCAGCGTGCCGGCTGCTGACGATGGAATGGACCTGACTGGAAGGCGAGATGATGCTTCCCAGGGCGTGAACTGGGGTTCCAGGCCAGGCACAGCCTATCTACCTCCCCTACCCCCAGATACTGCCCCCTCGGCGCCACACGCCACATCCTGGTCCCCAGGGCAGCTCTCTCAAGGCCGTACGCTAGCAAAGGGCATGTTACAGGGACGCAGGCCCAGGGCAGAGGGGTGCCAGCAGGGCAGGGTCACTGTGGGAGGCTTTGGCCTTTTGCGGACAGATCTCATCTAAGGCCTGGGCTGCGGCGTCATGGCCATGGGGCCTGAGGAAGGAGCCCCCCCCTTGTCTGAGGAGCCCCATACTGGGTGCTAGGAGGGAGGCCCCTGCTGCGAGTGACCCCGGAAGTCCAGATGCCATCCCATGAGTGGGGCCAGGCCCCCGCCAGCCCAGGGGACAGGTGGGGATTCCCGGTCTGTTTGGCAGGCTGGGAGTGCGCTCGTCCCACAATGCCCAGAACCAGCCTGGTCCCATCAAAGCCAAGGGGAGCCCTGCGGGAGCAGGGTCTGGGCCGTGACGCTTGGCCAGGGGCTATATCCCCTACACTCGGGGAACTGGACACAAATGATCTTTATACAGGCCCTGGGCAGCTCAGCAGCCGGCTCCCACCCCTGCCTGGCACACTGGGCACCCAGCCTCCGTGGCACGGAGGCGGGCGTGTGCAGGCGGAGCGCTCTCCTGAGTGATTGGGTGAGGAAAGGCTGGGTCTGCACACACCGGTTGGCCTGCGGCCCCCCAGGACCCGCGTGCACCCCCGTCAGGGCTCTCGCAGGCCAGCGGGCGAAGCGGTGGGGCTTGGAGAGGCAGGGGCCGCCTTGCTGTAGCTGGCTGAGGGGTGTCACTGAGTCTCAGGGAAGAGCAGGAAGCCGCTGAAGACGCTGTCGGCCTCGGTGCCGTCGTACACTTTGTTGCCTTGGCGGGGGTCGCTCTCGAGCCAGACCTGGTCGTACCTGGCCAGCTGGAGCACGCCGCTCCCCGAGTTCACCTGCAGGATGCCGCGACTGTTGCTGTCGCAGACGCCCAACTCCTTTGTCTCGTTGCGGACGAGGCTGAGGCAGAGGTTCCCGCTGGAGATCACCTGGAAGGCGAAGTAGTAGACGCCGGGCTCCTGGCAGGTGAACCGGCCCGTCTTGGTGTTGTAGCCGTTGTCCTGGTTGGTGATGAGGTTGTTAAAGACCACGACGTTCCCGCTGGCGGGGGGCTTCTTCCTGGAGGCCGAGAAGGCGGGCCGGGGCTGATCCTTGATATTGCCAGCCTGGCCTTTGGCTCCCTTCTGTCCCGGCTGCCCTGGGAGCCCAGGGGGACCATTTGGCCCCCTGTAGCCCTGGTTCCCAGGCATGCCAGGAGGTCCAGGTTCCCCTTCATCCCCTTTGGGTCCCCGGATCCCCGACCTTCTTCCTGGTAACCCTGGAAGAGAGGAACAGGCCGCAGCTGACGGAACCTGGGCCCAAGCGTTGTCAGCCAGAGCCTGTCTCCATCCCTTGCACTGAGCCAGCCTGGGTCAGCGCCCGACTCCCTCCCCTCCGCCGACCCAGCCTGGGTCAGCGCCCGGCTCCCTCCCCTCCGCCGAGCCGGCCTGGGCCAGTGCCCGGCTCCCTCCCCTCCGCCGACCCAGCCTGGGCCAGCGCCCGGCTCCCTCCCCTCCGCCGAGCCGGCCTGGGCCAGCGCCCCGCTCCCTTCCCTCCGCCAAGCCAGCCTGGGCCAGAGCCTGGCTCCCTCCCCTCCGCCAAGCCAGCCTGGGTCAGCGCCCGGCTCCCTTCCCTCCGCCGAGCCGGCCTGGGCCAGCGCCCGACTCCCTCCCTTCCGCCGACCCAGCCTGGGTCAGCGCCCGGCTCCCTCCCCTCCGCCAAGCCAGCCTGGGCCAGCGCCCCGCTCCCTCCCCTCCGCCGAGCCGGCCTGGGCCAGCACCCGGCTCCCTCCCCTCCGCCGAGCCGGCCTGGGCCAGCGCCCGGCTCCCTCCCCTCCGCCGACCCAGCCTGGGCCAGCGCCTGACTCCCTCCCCTCCGCCGAGCCGGCCTGGGCCAGCGCCCGACTCCCTCCCCTCCGCCGAGCCGGCCTGGGCCAGCGCCCGACTCCCTCCCCTCCGCCGAGCCGGCCTGGGCCAGCGCCTGACTCCCTCCCCTCCGCCGAGCCGGCCTGGGCCAGCGCCCGACTCCCTCCCCTCCCCCAAGCCACCTGGGCCAGCGCCCGGCTCCCTCCCCTCCGCCGAGCCGGCCTGGGCCAGCGCCCGACTCCCTCCCCTCCCCCAAGCCACCTGGGCCAGCGCCCGGCTCCCTCCCCTCCGCCGAGCTGGCCTGGGCCAGCGCCCGACTCCCTCCCCTCCGCCGAGCCGGCCTGGACCAGCACCTGGCTCCATCCCTTCCACTGAGCCAGCCAAGGCTGGGTTGGAACTGGTGCCATAGAGACGATACCCAGCACAATCCAGCCCTCCCTGTGTTCTCAGCCCTGAGAGCTACAGCTTCCCTCTCCCACCTTACCTGGCTCGCCTGTGTCGCCTTTCTGCCCTGGCCTCCCGCTGAGGCCCGGTACTCCAGGGTAGCCTTCTTTGCCGGGCGGTGCTTGGCACACGTTTTCCTGAGTTACTGCCATGCCCAGGATCATGGCCAGGGTGCTGGCTGCCAGCCAGAATCTGCCAGCCATTCTACCTCTGCAAGCACATGGGCCCCACAGCGTGAGCCATGCCTGGGACAGTCCCACAATTGCTCCCCGCTGCGGGAGTCACCCCCCACAAAGGGCACAATTCCAGCCAGGGACAACAGCCACTTCCCTACAGACCCCTGCCTGGACAGAGAAGATTCCCCAACCCAACTACACACAGCCGCGGATGGGGAGCGTGCCCCTCAGCCTCACACACACACACACACTCTGATTGGGTGGGAGTGCCCCCTCAGTCACTCTCACACACACACACACACACACACACACACACACACCGCGTACACTAGAGCTGGGTGAAATACTAGCTGCACAAACCCCTCCAGCCTGTGGAGCCTGTTGTCACTGTTTTCGTTGCCCTGGGTTTGCAATGGGCCCGTTTGGAAAATGTCCCTGATATTTCAGTTTTGAATTTGTCTCCAAAACCATTGCGGAGATGGACACTCTCCTTCGCTAACCACATCGGTTATGGTGTCGCTATGTCTGTGTGTGTGTGGGGTGGTGGTGGTGGTGGTGTTGGAGCTGCTGGGAAAGGAGACGGGGAGCAGATGCAGAAAGCGGCAAAGCAGCGGGCTTTCCTTACCTCCGGGGGCTGCCGTGCACAGGGCGGGGGCTGGCTACCAGCGGACAGGAACCTGGAAAGAGACCATCACAGCTATGCACAGAGCAGCAGAACGTGAGCCAAGTGTCAAAAACCAACTCAGTCCCCTTCTCTCCCTCCAAGGGGCTGGTGATTCGAGGGGCAGTTCTAGAAGCATGCAGGGGGGGGGTCTCTGCTCACTTGTACCTTAGAAACAGGAGGCCTGTGAAGTCTGCTGCCCCTGGTATTGTGGTTCTGGGGGGCTCCATGTGCATGCTGAGAGTGCGCACAACCGAACTGGAGGGGGTAGGAATGGCCCTTTAACAAAGATGTCCTTTCTCCAACGGGTGCATTGGGGTTTAATAGACAGGGTGAGATTCTGGCCTTTTTGGTGTCAGTGACCAAGGCTCCCCCCAGTCTTTTAAACAGTCAGACTCTGATTCTTTTCCTCTCTCCACTGTTCATACGTCACTCCCAATGTCACCGCTCACCAGGCTTCACCCCAGAGTCAGCACCGGGGCAGAGATGACCCAGCCAGCCAGAATCAAACCTGGTCAGAGCCAGCACCCAGGTTCAGAACTGGTTACATCCCGGCCATGGTCAGCATGGGGGTATGACCAGAGTCAGGAGTGGGCTAGGTCTGATGCAGACACACAATACAGAGCCCAAACGCCGCTCCCAGGCCCTAGCTGGGGGCTGAGACCCTGACCTGCGCTGCAGGGGACCCCCCCATCTGCAGGGCTGGGAGAAGAGCCCGCTCACAGGTGACCCCAAGCCGGGAAGTGCTATGAATGTCAGGGAAGACGGGCCCAGAGAGGCTAGCCCCTTGGGCAGGGAATGACCCGATGAGAGCTGACTGCAGCTGGGCAGGGCTCAGAGATGCCAGGAGCAGCAAGGCAAGAAGAGCGATTGTGGGCAGAGATGCGGCTGTCATTTCCACCGCAGACTGGCTGCATGGCAGGGAGAGGGGATGGGATGCAAACATCCCCCTGTACAGCTTGGCTGGGGCCCCCTGCGCACTGGCCTTCTCAGAGGGAGAGCAGGGCCTGAGGGGCTCCCCCCTTCCCCGCTCCCCACAGCCATGCAGCTGGGGTGGGGCCGGGAGCTCCTCGGCCCAGGACAGGCGAAGAGCGAGGGGGACAGAGAGCTAGTCCCAACGTGGCGGGAAGGGGCTGAGGAAGAAAGGCTGCGGGATCCCGAATGCAGAGACCTGCCGCTGGGGAACCAGAGTGCAGCCCGCATGGGAGAAGCGCACCCAGGCAGCGCAGAGAAAAGTCACTTACCTCTCCCGGAGGCTGGCCGAGGCTCTGTGAGCAGGCGGCTTCGTTTGGTCTCTGACCTTCCCCGAGAGGGAGAATGAGGCGAAGGGTGCGGGGGGATGGGGGAGGGATTGCGGGTGGCTCTGTCCGGTCAGGGTTGGAAGAAGCTGCTGAGTTTCACTTCCCCACCCATTTCCCCTTTTGGTGTTTACCCCCTGCCCCGTGCTGGGTCCCCCGGAACAATGGGAACGTTCTGGTCAGCAAAAGTGCTAACACTTTTAGACTCAAAACCACAGCAGAGCTGGGCAGGCCGGGTCCTGCTTCCTGCTCGGTGCCTCCCTGGCCCCCCAGCAGTCCCCACGGCAGGACACCACTGCACACACCGAACAAAGCCCCGGTCCCTGGCTCCAGGAGCTGGCACTCAGAGGCTAAGGTTTGCGGGAGGTGTGACACAGCATGTGGCGTGTGTGCAAGAACAGAGCAGGACGCCAGGGCTTGCACTACATCTCACCAGAACTGTGACGGGGTTCTGTGTGAATCCTGCACTTTGGATGGGGCATGGTGTTCTCAAGGGGCAAACTCAATAAACTGGGATTTTAAACACAGAAAATTGTAAAACAAATTCCATGGTGTTGCTGTGAGCTGGATGAAACCTTGCATGGGTTGAGTTAAAACCTCATAGAGATTGATAGGTGTGAACTCACCCGTCAATTAACATCACTGTCAGAATGAGTTTGCCAGACACCCCTCACCTATAAAGGGCTTTCGTGAGTATTTTTCGTGGGGGGTGTGTATGTGTGTGAGTGTGAGTGAGGGAAGGCAGGACACACAGAAATTGAGACCACACACACCAGAGAGAGAGCCAGGAAGCCAAGCAGGAGTCGGTGAGCACAGAGTGATGCTGGGAAAAGCTAGGGAGGGGCTTTTGGGTCTGGTGTTGGCCAAAGAGGCCTGGGGTAAGCCAAGAACCTGCTCCTTTTGCTCTCGGTTCCTCCTGTATTTGGACACACCAGACTTTGTACATTCCTTGTAAAGAAACAAGACTGTGTCAAAGCAAATACCAGCCTGCACTGGTCTTCCCAAGGTAACCTCCCCAGGGACCCAACTAGCTGCTCTAGCCAAAGAGGGGCAACAACATACAACCATTGACCCCATGCCTTGTCCCCCCAACCCTGTTCCCATCCCCCAGTCCAGTTCCCCATCGGCCCCCCAACCCTGTTCCCATCCCCTGTCCCATTCCCCATCGCCCCCCCCAGTCCCGTTCCCATTCCCTGTCCCATTCCCCATCGTCCCCCCAGTCCCATTCCCATCCCCCCATCCCGTTCCCCATTGCCCCACAGTCTTGTTCCCATCCCCCCATCCCCTTCCCCATCTCCTGGTCCCTCTTCCACTCGCTTTGTGGTTTCTCAGCAGGAAGACACACACAGCAGCAGCAGTTTATCTTTGCCCTGCCCCTCCCCATCCCATTAGCTTGGCTCAAAGGGGCAGGTGGGGCTGGCCCAACATGCTCCAGGCCCATCTCTCCTCTAGCGGTGTGCCCTTCCCCCACACAGGCAGCTGGCACCACCCGCCGAGCCTGCCTTTGGCACTAGACTCGCTTCGAGTCACCTGCATTCGTTTCCCTCAGACGCTGTAGCCAGCAGCAGGCACTGCATGGCGCCCTGTACCTTTGCTGACACCAGATCGAAAAGAACTGCCAGAAAGTGTCCCCCTGGCACTGCAGTGCACCCATGGGGCCAGTGCAAAGCCATTAGCAGCTCCAGTGTCGGTGACTGATGACACACAGAAACCATCCAACCGACGGCAATGAACGAAGGGAAAAACCCAGAGAGACACGTGTGTCTGAGCAAAGCCCCCAGAGCCAGAGTGCAGGGAGCAGCCTGGAGGAGTACAGACACTCATACAGACACAACAAAGTGAACATGCTCCCATTTCCTGCATGTTTTTACATTGGTATTCCAAGTCCTGTCTCGGCTGCACTGCATAGTGGTCAGAGCACTAGGGTGATAATGACAGCATGGATCTGCACATGGAAGAGGTGAGTTACTCACAGGGGAAGCCAATTTTAGTCCAACAAGAGCTGAAAATGTGAGCTCTTGTAAAGGGAAAATCATGCTTTGCCAATCTCTTAGAATGCGTTGAAGGGGTCAGCAAACATGAACAAGGGTGATCAGTGCATATAGTGTGCTTGGACTTTCAGAAAGTCTTCGACGAAGGCTCGTAAGCAAAGTAAGCAATCATGAGATCAGAGGGAAGGTCCTCTCCTCCATCAGTAACTGGTTAAAAGACAGGAGACAAAGGGTAGGAATAAATGGTCAGTTTTCAGCATGGCAACAGGTAAATTGTGGGGTCCCCCAGGATCTGTACTGGGACAGTTCATAAATGAGCTGAAAAAAAGGGATAAAGAGTGAGGTGGCAAAGTTTGCACATGATACAAAATGACTCAAGATAGTTAAGTCCGAGCTGACAAGGCTGGCTTTATGACCTGCGGGGCCCGATTCCAATACCCGGCGGCGGTCTGGGGCTTCAGCGGCAATTCGGCGGCGGGGGGTCCACTCTGGGTCTTCCACAGCACCGAAGGAGCCCCCGCTGCTGAAATGCTGCCGAAGACCCCCCAGAGCAGGGCCCTCTTAGGTGCGGGGCCCGATTCCGGGGAATCGGGGGAATCGGCTTAAAGCCGGCCCTGTGAGCTGACTGCAAAGCGTCACAAAGGGATCTCACTAAACTGGGTGACTGGGCAACAAAAAAACCAAAATGGCAGATGAAATTCAATGTAGCTAAACGCACAGTAACGCACATTGGAAAACATCATCCCAACTAGACTGACAAAATGGGGGGTTCTAAATTAGCTGTTACCACTCAAAAAAGAGATCGTGGAGTCATCGCCTTAGCCCCTGCTCGCCATGAGGCCCCGCCCTCTGCTATCCTCGTCCCCCCCAAGGCCCTGCCCCTGGCCAGGCCAGAAGCGAGAGCTGGGCTGTGTTGAGAGCCACCCAGTGGGCCTGGACCCTCCACTGCCCTGGGCAACAGGACATGGGCCACAGGCAGGTGGAAAGGCTGGGGCTCCCCACAGTAGCTCGGGCTCCCTGGGTGGCTCCTACCACTGTCCAGCTCTGGCGTCTGGCCTGGCCAGGGGTCGGGGCCTTAGGGGGAAGAGGAGGAGCGGGAGGTGGGGAGGGGACGGGACTCCTGCATGTGTCCCGTTTTTGCATTTTGAAAAGCTGGTCACCCTACTAGCCATACACCCAGCATCAGGGCCCTCCAGAGCTTCCAACCTCGCCTGAGAATCTGACGGTGCTCACACTGTGACAGGGCACTCAGACACTCAGAGTGGCCTTGGGGTTAGACACAGGCCTGCCCCTGAAACTAAGGACCCAAATCCCTTAGCCTCTGAGCAACAGGGCTGGCTTGTGGACTCACTGGGCAGTGTGTGGGGTTGGGACGAGTCTTTGGTTTGTGGGACTCAGGAGAGTTGGAAGATTCCTTCTCAGTCATCATTTATTTAGATTGAGTTGGTGTTGGTCCTGCTTTGAGCAGGGGGTTGGACTAGATACCTCCTGAGGTCCCTTCCAACCCTGATAGTCTATGATTCTATCAGATCTTTCCTATCCTGGGCATGGTGTATTTTAACTTTAGCTTAGTTACTGCTCTGCACACAAGATGTCCCATCTGCTGGGAGGGAGCAGTTGACTCATTGGCTTGAGCTCTAAGAAGAATGCAAAGGTTTGGAAGAGACATAAGTGTGATTGGTGGCAATCTCACTTGCTGCAGACAGACACTTAACTGGGCAGAGAGAGCGAGCGAGCATGCGTGACAGAGCGCTGTAGCCATTAACAATGTATTTTCAAGGCATACTTCACACCTATCCTTCTGATGCTTTTCTGTATCATGACTTACAGTTGGACTATGCCCGGGGTACAGTCTTCTAGAACAATGAACAGCTGTGTCACCTCAACCGTCCAACCTGGGGTGCTCTTTACAATGTTTTGCTGCTGTAGCTACCACTCCTGGTCTGCTAACGCCCAACCTCCAGCATGTAAGTCACTCCCAGTTATATTGTAGGAGTGCTGCCGCCAGCCACTCTTGACTTCCTCTGCCGGCTGACACCAGCATGCACCTGGTCCCAGACGTTCCCCAGAAATGTACGCCTTGTACTGCCCAGCTCTCTCTTGGACAATACAAGCTCATAGAAAGTCCGTCATTTTATTAATAGAAAATGATATGCACAAATCCTGTTATCCCAAATGGAGTTTCCCAAACACTTCAATCCAAACACGCTGGTTTAGATGAAACAATAAAACAAGTTTATTAACTACAGAGGGATGGATTTTAAGTGAATACAAGTAATGCGGCTAAAAGTCAGAACTGGTCACAAGAAAAATAAAAGTAAAATGGAACGAACGCCTGACGTAACAACCTAGAGTGAATTCAAAGCAAGGTCTCTCTCACCACAAGTTTCAGCAGTACTATTGGCTAGACTTCTTTCAGTCAGGATCTGTCCCCCAGTCCAATGCTACTTCCTTTGAACTTCAGGTGTCATAGATGCTGTGGGCAGAGAGAATGAAGCGATTAGTGCAGACAATTGATAAGGGAAGCTAAAGGTATCTGTGAAAAATGTATGGCTGGTATGGTTAAGGACAGCAAGAAATAATTCTTTAAATATATCAGGAACAAATGAAACCCTAGTATAACATTTCTGTCAAGTGTTGTCAGGAGCAACAAGGGCCACCTTCAATATTTTAGGGTGTGATAGTCTGTAACCATCTGCATCTGCCCTTCTCCCTTAGAGTCCTCTCCTTTCTTCGAGAAGTATCTCCAACTCAGGTTCAGGAGACACAAAGTCTGTGTGGACGGGAATCCCCTGCTGTTTCTTTGCTAAACTGTAGATTTTTCTCCCACACCATCTTTCCTGCCAAAGAATGGCCATTTAACAGGCGATGGCCCATTTGACCTACTTTACACTTGGCTGAGGCGTCAGCTTGTCCTTTGTCTCTGAGGAACTGGTTTGGCCACAGCCTGGCCAGCTGCTTCCCCTGCTTGCAGGAGAAGAGAGTTCAGCCAGCAGCCTGGGAAGCAAATCACAGAGCTGCCAGCTCACCCCCATTGTCCCCAGTGGGTTTACCTGCACGCCTGGATTCTTCCTGGCCACTCCCCAGACTTGGAATATGTCTTAGTAGCACCGTACAGTGGAATGTCGCCACACTTATTTTACCAGGGCAATATTGACCAGTGAGAGATGAGTTTTCAAATGATACCTCCCAAGGCATACTTGTACAAAGATTATCATAATGGTGTGCAAGGGGCGAATACGGGGGTACAGATCGTCACACCGTCCTTCTCTAGCTCTGGACTATACCATTGCTACTGTAAGCCTGTGGCTAGGGCGCTAGAGAGAAGGAGCCCTCTGCACTGGCGAGCTGGAGCAAGAAACAGAATAAGCAGATCTGGACATGGGCGAGACCTACCCACAGAAGCCAGGCAGCACTGCCCCCTAGGGGCTGGAGATGGACCTGTCCAAATACATTCCTGGGCTCTGCGATTTCAGCAAAGCGTGAGTGGGATGCCCCAGAGAGGAAAGAGGGTGGGA
Organism: Chrysemys picta bellii; assembly: GCF_011386835.1. Taxonomy (NCBI): domain Eukaryota; kingdom Metazoa; phylum Chordata; order Testudines; family Emydidae; genus Chrysemys; species Chrysemys picta. The sequence continues at coordinate 19,003,928 of NC_088811.1, forward strand.
CGTGAGATGTCAAAGGGACATTAGGCGTTCACACTGGCAGATGGGGCAATGGAGGCAAAGGACACTGTCCAAGGCGGAAGTTTTATTTACCATTCACATAAACCTTGTTGGTTTTTCTCCAGTAAATGCTGGGTTCCCGTTCCCCTTATTAATTACGTGTTCTTTGTTTCACACACACAGACAAGATGCTTGGGGGAGGGGATGTATTGCTTGTCAAGGACACCCAACAGAGGGATTTAGTTTTCCCAGGTGTCGGGGTTGAGCTAGCGTGTTTACTGATTTTACGAGGAGCCCTATGTGAGGGTGCAATCTGGACTGAGGAACAGCTGGGTCCCCTCAGTTCTCCAGCCTGGGGTGCCTTTTACACTGCTTCGCTGTGACAGCAACCACTCCTGGGCTGTCCACACACAGCCTCCAGCATGTGAACCACTCCCAGCTCTACTGTGTGAGTGGTATGGCCAGCCACTCTTGAATTACACTGCAGGGAAACACCAGCTAATGGAGATATCCCATCTCCTAGAGCTGGAAGGGACCTTGAAAGGTCATCGAGTCCAGCCCCCTGCCTTCACTAGCAGGACCAAGTACTGATTTTGCCCCAGATCCCTAAGTGGCCCCCTCAAGGATTGAATTCACAACCCTGGGTTTAGCAGGCCAATGCTCAAACCACTGAGCTATCCCTCCCCCCAAATAAAGGTCCTCATTTTATTAATCGAAAATGGTATGCACAAAGTCTGTTATCCCAAATAGAATTTCCCAAACACTTCAATCCAAACAATCGGGCATAAAAGTCAGAACTGGTTACAAGAAAATAAAAGTAAAACACAACTAAGGCCTAACTGAACAAGCTAAGTGAATTCAAAGCAAAGTCTCTCACACCACGTTTCAGCAATCTTACTGGCTCAATTTCTTTCAGTCAGGATTCCTCTCCCAGTCCAATGCTGCTTCCTTGTTCTTTGGGTGTTGTCGATGCTGTGGGTAGAGAGAAAGGGAGAGATCATTTGGGCCGTCTGCTCTCCCTTCTTATAGTTCTTTCTCTTCTTTGAGAACCATCTCCAACTGAGGTTCAGGAGATAGAAAGTCTGTGTGGATGGGAACCCAAGCTGTCTTTTTGTCAATATGTAGATTTTTTGCTCACACCCTCTTTCCTGTCAAAGAATCACCACTTAACCAGGGGATGGTACATTTGATTTCACTGACACCTGTTTGAGTTGTCGTCTTTCCTTTTGTCTCTAGGGAATGGGTTTGTGACTGCTTCCCAGTTGGAACATGTCTTAGTAATATCATACGGTAGAATCTTATAACTTTACTGATAATGTTGCCACACATATTTTACCAGTACAATAATGATCAGCAAATTATGAGTTTTCAGATGATACCTCACAAGGAATACTTTGCAAAATTTATCATAATTTTGTTAAAGCAGTGAACATAGGGGTACAGACTGTCACACTCTAAAATATTGAAGCCGGCCTTTGTTGCTCCTGACAACACCTGACAGAAGGATTATACTAGGGTTTTATTTGTTCCTGATATATTTAAAGAATTATTTTGTATATTATTACTGTCCTTAACAGTACCAGCCATAGAGTTTTCACTGGTTCTTTTAGCTTCCCTTATCCGTTGTCTGCATTTTTTAACTGCTGGTTTTCACTCATTGCTAATGTCTCCCCTCTTTTCCCATATGTTCCATACTGTTTCCAAGATTCTCTTGGCTGATTCCAGAAGTAGTCAAGGGCATGCCCATGCCACAGACACCACAGCCAGGCCCTGCACACCGACCAGAAAGGTGAATGTGAGGGTGAAGCCTCTCAGTCTAATGACTTCCTACTCGTCAGCTCAGTATGTGGAAGTGCGTCTGGTATGTCTGTGCTCTGCCGAAAGCCCAGCCTTGGCCCAGGCACATTATCTTTGGAAATGGGGCCTGTCTGGCTCATGCTTCCTCTTCTCCCCAACACAGATGGACAGTGTGTGAGAGCTCTGTGCCAGTGGACAGCAGTGCCTCCAGCAGACAGGGAATGAACTCCTGGCTTAGCCTGCCCACTGGTGTAAGAAAGGCTGCGGCAGGCACTCAAAGGAAAGTCAGGGGCATGGAAGGAAACAGCCTCTGAAGGCTTCAGATCCCTGTGTCCCCCACTGGCTGTGCCGCCATACTATGTAACAGCAGACCCCACAGGGTCCTTCCTTGCCCCACACTGTGATGTGCAAGTGCCCGTGCCAGCTATTACAGGTAAACCCCATCTGACACACGACTTAGATTTCAGGAAAGTGTTGACATGGTCCCCCCAACATTCCTACACACAGACTGGAGATGTGGGTGTCTCAATTTGAGGGTCACTGCACCATACTCCCCCTCGGTAATCCCTAGAGGGCACCCACTTCGGGTTTCCAGCTCCCAGCCATCACCTCTCTGGGTGTGTGTGTGTGTCCTGCATCACTGTACCTCCTGACCGAGGTTTTATGGCTGCCCAGCTCTCTGCCTTACACTGGGATATCCCCAGCAAGCCAGACTGCCTAATGCCCAGCATCTGTGCTTTGCTCTCCCTGAGAACTATGAAGACTGTATTGCCAGCAGTTACGAGTTACCACCCAGCTTTTCCTAAGCAAGCACCTGTACTCTTAAGGGAAAAAGCCTGACAGAGAAAACATGAAACACAATAAAAGTTCCTACACACTTGCTGAAACTGTCCGCAAGTCCCGCATCAGTCTTATGGGGCATTGCCAGGTCAAAGCCCTTCCAACCCTTCTGCAAGGGTTGGAGCTGCCTTGGCCAGATGGTCCTGTCTGTTTGCTGGATCAGAAAGAAGACTCCGAGTCACTTTAAATGCAGCCTTTTTCTATCAAACGCCATTTTTCTTTGGCTCCTAAGTTACTGGACAATGCAGCTTGAACCACTCTATGCAAGCCACTCCAGGGAGTGGTACCCCTCTCGAGTTGTTTAGTCTTAGTGACTCACCTTAATCCCGCCACCCCCATTTTTAGTTCCTCTAGGAGCTGGGTAACTCTCCCCCATGGAATCGACCACAATCAAACACAACCCATTCATACTGGTCCCCACAGACAATGCACGCAGCTGTACTACCTGTCACAATGGCCACAAGGTGGTGCTGCCGCACGATGGAGGCACAACTGGCTGGGATCATTTTCACGCCGAGGAAGTATTAACAGTCCCTGTCAGATGAATGAGTGGTGCTGGCCTGTCTGCCAGCCAGATTCTCATCTGCAGCCGGCCTTGTCAATTCCACGGCTGCAGCGTTTTCTCAAGAACTCCCAGAATCCCTGTCTGCCGCGCACACAGCCCGTATGATGGTGGAATCTGAGCGCTGACTTTTATTCCATTCTTTTTCCATGTCCTTTGCTGAGACTAGAGAAGTGGGGCTGCAGGCATTCGAACGCAGCCTTTGATCAGCTCACGCATCCACGTCTCTGGCTGGGCCCTGTGACAGTCTGGGCGCAGCTCTTGCTACCTGCTAGTGCCGACTTGACAAAACACCATGTGCTGCCCTCGCTGCTGCTCTTTGAAGTGGCAAATCTCTTTGGGGTGTCTGGGTTCACTTCCACGTGGCTCTCTGGCTCTAGGAGGGGGACAGGGAATCTGAGCTTGGTTGGCGGTTCCCTCTTCGCTGTGAGATGGTGCAGGTCTCTGTGCCTTCGCGCCCTGAGCAGAGACTAAATCCTCCCTCACTACCTGGGCTCATCTGCACAGTGACAGGGCTTGGCGCTACCTGGGAGATCCTTTGCCATGGTCACATCCAGCCATTTTGCAACTGTCTCTCCAGTGCATTAGCAGCCATGGGGACCTGGCTGAGCAACCCCCGCCCCATAATCAAGGTTGGTTGACAGCAGAAGTTGTCTCTTAGCTAGGGTAATCCCACTCCCTTCCCCAGTCACCACCGTTAGCCAGAACCAAGGTTCCAAGTCACAGCTCCAACACCACAGCCCTGCACTTGATCTGAAAGAGCAAAAGCAAATCTCCTCGAGGCTAAAACACTGCGGTGGGTTGCGAGGGTTTGCTGGGTGGGATCAGCCATTGCCCACGAGTACCGGTCGGGAGCTGGGACACCGTTCCCAGCCTTGGTTCCGGTTCAGAGCTAAACCAGAATAACAGCTACACACAGAATGGCCCAGTTTTTCATAGTTTCGTAGGACTTACGGCCAGAAGAGACCATTCACCCATCTTGTCTGACCTCCTGCAGAGCACACGCCAGAGGACGTCATCCAGTTACTCCTGGATTGAGCCCACTGACTTGTATTGGACTAAAGCATCTTCCGGAAGGGCAGCCAGCCTGTACCATGACTCCTTGGGCTAGTGCAAGTTGGTGTGTAAAGCCGCTTTACTCCCCCTCAAGGGGCGACTCCAGCTCCCGAACTATCCTTGGAAACCGAAACTCATAAATGAAATGGCTCCAGTCTTCAGGACATTATGGGCCAGATTTTCTGCAGCACTTAGAGAAGCTGAGTGCAGCAGGGGGCAGGGAGCCATCAAAGAGCAGCTCACAGCTCTCTGAATCTGCCTCAGCCCTGGTCCTGGAGGCAGGTTAGACCAGCCCAGAGGCAGGTTAGAGCAGCCCAGAGGCTGCTCTAACTTGCACCTGCCGGCAGTGGTTCCAAAGGGGCTGGCCGCCAGCTGGTGTGCAGCACATTCCAGTCATGCCTTCTCTCCCCCCCGATGGGATGGGGCTGTGGGGAGGGTAGTATCTACTGCCCATGCTGGGGGTCTCTCCAGCAGGGAAGCTAGGGCTGGAGTCTGGCCCCTTGGTATTAGAAGAGGGATGTCAAGGGGTCAGAGAATCCCATGCTGCGTGTAGTTAGTGACTGCTGTTCTTGAGCCAACGGGCCCCTCACGTGGTCCCCTGCTCCTTGCATGTGAGCTCCTGGTGGGCTTCACATAGGGAATCGCCTTAGTGGGTCTGTCTACACTGTAATTAAAAACCCGCGGCTGGCCCGAGCCGGCTGAATTACCGTGTAGATGTTCCGAGCTCTGGTCCCCTCCCACCTTGCAGGGTCCTAAAGCCCATGCTCCAGCCCGAGCCCGGATGTCTACACTGCAATAAAGCAGCCCCGCAGCCCGCGCCCTGCGAGCCTGAGTTAGGGTTGCCAATTTTGGTTGGACATATTCCTGGAGATGTAATCACATGACATAATCGTTAATTAAAGATTAATCTTTAATTCCAGGAGACTCCAGGCCAATCCTGGAGGGTTGGCAACCCTGGCCCTCAGTCGGCTTTTTAATTGCAGGTTCTTAATTGCAGTGTAGACGTACCCAGTGTGTCCTGGCTGGTGCCTGCACACCGCACCTACACCAGGCCACGGCTTCATGGAGCAATGGCTCTGTTTTGCCTGTGAGCGGTCCTGGGTTCAGATCGTGTGAACTCTCTGGGACGGTGTGAATATTCTCCCACCATCACACTCCAGGGAGGAAGGCAAGATGGGCCAGTGGCTCTGGTGCGAATCTGGCACTTGGCAGACCCCCATTCAAGTCTCTGCTCTGCTTTGTACTCTGGGTGTGGCTTCGGGGGAATCATGGGGGAGGGGGGATTCTAAAGGTATTTAGGCCCCTAAAGACGCAGAGAGGCTCCTATCGGGAGTTTCAGAAGCACCCATGTCAGGTAGGCACCGGCTTTCATTGCTTTCAAAAGGACTTAGGCCTGTGTAGGCCCTTCTGAAAATCCCACTAGGTGCTTGTCTGCATTTTTAGGCACCCAAATGCCTTTGAAAATCTTGCCCTTGGTTTCTCTGCCCGGGATTCACATAGAACCATAAAATATTAGGGTTGGAAGAGACCTCAGGAGGTCATCTAGTCCAACCCCCTGCTCAAAGCAGGACCAACCCCAACTAAATCATCCCAGCCAGGGCTTTGTCAAGCCTGACCTTAAAAACCTCTAAGGAAGGAGATTCCACCACCTCCCTAGGTAACCCATTCCAGTGCTTCACCACCCTCCTAGTGAAATAGTGTTTCCTAATATCCAACCTAAACCTCCCCCACTGCAACTTGAGACCATTGCTCCTTGCTCTGTCATCTGCCACCGCTGAGAACAGCCGAGCTCCATCCTCTTTGGAAGCCCCCTTCAGGTAGTTGAAGGCTGCTATCAAATCCCCCCTCACTCTTCTCTTCTGCAGACTCACGAAGGTGTTTAGGCACCTATGTCTGAGGTTCTGCTGCGATCCCCTCAGGTGACTACTACGTCTTCAGGGAAACGGCCCCTGGGAGTCTAACTCTCTGCCTGTGGGCATGCGCGTTGCTGCCTTGCTCTAGGCACCCGGGCACCTATCTCCTGGCGAAGCCCAGCGATTTTCAAACCGGCGGAAGACAGGCATTCATTCATTCAGCTGAGCAGCTTGCAGGCAGGACCTGACCTGGGAGCTGTGCTCAGCACAGGCGCCAACTCCATGGGTGCTCCAGGGCTACTCCCTCCCTCCCTCCTTCCTATGGCAGCTGTTCTAGGGATTGCAGAAGGGGGCCAGGACCCTGGGTCTTCTGCCTCGACACCCTGACCACCGGGTTCTGGAGTCTCTCTGGCTCTGGCCCAAGGGCTGCTTACGTCGTTCTGCACAGGGGAACAGCTCCGAGCGAGAGACTGCCCAGGGCTTAGGGCACCCACCTGGGAGGTGGGAGACCCAGGGTCCAGCTCTAATGACCCGTTCATTGTTTATCCCCAGGGGAACAGCTTCATCAGGTGAGACGGAGAGAGCCCCCTCCCCACACACTAGAGCCACCTGAGAGGTGGGAGGGCCCTGGTCAGATCCTTCCCCCCATCGCCCCCAGCGGCGGAGGGGGAATTGGACAAGTTCTCCCACATCCCAGATGTGCTAAATGTTATAAGCTGGGCACCCCTCCTCCCCCACCTGTTCTCTGGGGAGCGAGGCGGGCGCCTAACTCCTTCTCACAAGAACCCTCCGAAGGGCCTAAACCACCTGCCCGCAGGCAGCAGGCTCCCGGGCGTGGAGCGCTAGCGGGGCAAGGCACCTCCCTGCAGCCCGGACTCGGGCGCCTAGCTCCGGGAGGGGCGGGGCTTGGGACACACCCCTCTGCTGGGCGTCTCCCATTGGCTAGCACAGGCAGCTCCCTGCCTGGTGCGAGGGGCAGGCTCCGGCGCCCGGCTCTCCCCACGCTCTGCAGAGGAGCCTCGGCACAGTGCGGATCGCAGCGTGTTCCTGTGATCTTCTCGGCTGAGTCCTGGTGTGAATCCGGCCCCTGGGCCTGGTTCCCCAGCTGGGCAATGGGGTTGCTGGCGCTGCTCTGCCTTCTGGGCTGGCAGGAGGGTGAATGTGTTGGGTACCCCGGCGATAGAGACACAGCTTCATTTCAGGGAACGGCTCTGACAATCAGCCTGGGCCCAGCTGATCACTTTCCTGGGAGTGGCCCTCCGAGGCTGGCGTAGGGTGACCAGACAGCAAGTGTGAAAAATTGGGGTGGGGGTGGGGGGTAATAGGAACCTATATAAGAAAAAGAACCCAAAATCGGGACTGTCCCTATAAAATCGGGACATCTGGTCACCCTAGGCTGGCGGCTTCGGGCTGGTGTCAGCGACTGGTGTCAGCTCTACGCTCGGGAGTGTCTCTGCCCAAAGCAAAATTGAGCTGAATGTTGAGTAAAGGCTGCGAACCAGCCAGCAGCCCCAGGGGAACGGCAGGCGGCGGCGTTAGCCGCCCCTGCCCTGTGCAAAGGGGCCCGGGCCGAAGGAGACAATGGTAATAGAGGTCTCGGTTACAGAAAAAATGGTAGATCCTTCCCCATTCGAGTCCGTTCTCTGTCCTTTAGATGCAAGCCATTCCCAGGGGCCATCTCTTCCCACATGCCTGGCTCACCAGCAGTAACAGTAACGCTAATGGCCACATGCCGTGCCGGTCTCTTTCCCAGCCCAGGGGAGGGACTAGCCGGGACTTGTCCCGTCTCTGACCCTCTGTGCTCCTGGAACAGCGGGTTCCTGTGCAGGGTGGGGCTCTGGGGCTCTGGCCATGCCTGGAAAACCTCCGGGCTATGGAGCCTCCTTCCTTTGCTGTCTGATCAGAAGCGAGTTTAAACATTTTCCGAACAGCCACCAGGTGGCAGCATTGCCTCAGCACAAAACCATGTTCAAGTGGCAGAGCAAGGACCTGTCCTGGCCTCCTCAACAGGTCCTTGAACTAGGGACCTCGACCTGCCCCTCCTGCCCGATGTGATGTGGGCGCCGAGCGCAGAGACGCCCTCGGCAAAGGCTTTCCCAGTCCCCCATGTGGGCACAGGGAGTACCGGAGTTCGGTCGCTATCTAACCTCTGCCCATCATCTGGGTACCAAAGGCTAGCTGCAGATTTCCAGCATCCCGTTAATGACTGACCCATCACACCAGACTGTCTCTTGCTTAGGGGCCTGGCTCATGTGCCTGGCACCTTAGACGCAGATTAAAGACCAGCTGAGCTAACGCCGACAGAACTGACCGTACTTCCTCCAGCAGCACCCCTGGGAGGAGTGTTCCTTGCCTGGGGCAGCCGGGTCCAAAGCTGAGAATGGCCCCTTGGCACCTCCTGGCCTGTGTCAAATGGAGGAGCTCCAGCCCAGGTGCCAGCTGGGGCAGTGTGGCCTGGGGACAGGGCTGTCTCCTAGGCAGGCAGGTGCCAAACCGTCCAGGGCTTTTAAGGGAAAAAGGAAACCCTTCAATTCCGCCCCGCGGGTCAGGCCTTGTTGGGAATCCTGGGAGGTGGAGGGTGCAAGACTGCCCATGTCTAAAGGCACCTCCCCCAGCCTCGTGGGAGGGACCACTGGACCCGGGAACCAATTGAATGCGGGGGACAACTAATGAACAACAGGGTCCGGAGTGGAGGTCACAGGTTCAAAACTAAGGATCCAGAGGGGAACCCCAGACAGCGCCCACTGCTCCTCAGAGCTGTCTAGGGAGCCCGCGGACGCCGCCCAGAGGAACTCTGCCCGGATGCGTGAGACCAGGGAGGAGCAGAAATAGGCCCCACAGGTGGAGATCACCCTCGTCTAACATCCTCCTGGTGTTGCAGATGGACTCTTTGGCCAGGGGCAGGAGGAGGTTGACGAGGTCTCACGACTTCGTAGGGCCATGGACAGGGTGTGTGAATATAAACAGGTCTGGGGAAAAGTGCAGCCAGAACCCCAACAGGAGGTTCTGGAGGAGCCGGACTAGGGGCTGCAACCTGGCGCATTTGTGATAAGCATGCGCCAGGTTCTCCCTCACTTTGCAGAATGGGCAGGCATTGGGGATGGGGGTGAACCACGCCAGGTACACGCCCGTGCTCACGGCTCCATGGAGGAGCCGCCAACCGATATCCCCGGCGGGCCGTGGGACCAGGGTGGAACAGAGGCTGGCCCACCGGGGTTCCTCACCCTCCACAGGTGGTAGATAGTCCCACCATTTGGTATCAGGGCGGGACACAAGGGTGAGGAAGTGAAACGTGTGGAGTATGAGCGTGTATGGTTGTTTCTTTGGTGCAGTTCGGACTGTGGGCGGGAAGGGGCCCGGAGGGCTTGCGGGACAGGGGCCTGATGGAAAGGTCGGAGGGCCTGGGATGAGGGGTGGGTGGGGAGCACCCGAGGGCCAGGCAGCTAAGGAGTCCCACAGCAGAGCTGTGCGGAGCTCCGGCTCAGATCCTCTTCTCGAGGAGCAGGCTGCCACTTCCCACAGCAGCTCCGGCCCTGTGATGGGAGCCCCGAGGAGTGACCAAAGCAGGGCAGATGGGAGCTAGGTCTGGGGTTGGGTGGCAGCCTCCTCACCAGGTCTGGCTGGGGGAAGCACCCCAGACATGACCATTGCCCAGCAGCTGGGGAGCCAACAGCACCGGCAGCCCAGGGGAATGACCTTCCAGCCCCTGCCACCCTTTCCGCAGAGGGCTGGGTGCAGGGGGAGGGACACCAGGGGAACTGGTGGCGCTGCCTTTGATGCCAAAGGAGCATGCGAGCTCACAGGGGCGTGTGAATACACAGCCGCAGCAGGGCCCAGCGTGTGCCAGAGCAGCAGCACACGGTGACATGGGCACAGGGGCACGAGGAAGCGTGTTTGCTGAGTGAGCCCAGAAGGCACCACTCAGGCTGGGCGGAGGATCAAACCCACATGGCTGCGAGAGGAAGCAGCGACCCGCAGGGCTGTCTGCTGAAGCGAGTGACTGACACTCGTCTTGGTGGGAGGCGAAGCCCCAGCATGGCTCGTCTGTGCCACAGTACGGAGAGGGAGGGCACGGGGCTAATGGAGAGAGCACACGGGGCGGGAGCCCTTCGCAGGCCCCTGGTGTGGGCAGACGAGAGGGGCTGGACGAGACGGGATGGGGTGCAAGGCGGAACAAGCCAGGCCTGGGGAAGGGTGTGTCCTCGTCCCTAGAACCTTCTCCCCAAGGGACTGGCAACTGCAGGACCTGTCTCACTGCAGAGCTAGCCAGGCACCCAGGTCTGAGCCCCTGGGCTAGCCACACTGCAAAGCCCTGCCCAAGTTCCTGGATCCTCACTGGGGCGGCGTTCCCTATGCCGGTCGCTGGGATCCAGGGGGCACGTCCTGTAGCTCTTTGTGCTGCAGTCAGTTGGCCCCCCCCGTGACTCTTTCCCAGTGCATTGTCGGAGAACTTGTCTGTCCTTCCGGGCACATGGGGGGGACCGTGGGAAGGCCCTGGAGGACTGTGATTTCACCTACGAGCTCAGTGCAGAGTGGACGGGCGCCCAGCCCGAATGACAGCAGCACCTGGGCTCTAACCCACCCCTGCCCGGCCGGCCACCCTGGCGTAACACAGATCCCACTCAGGGTGGAGGAGTTCGTGTGTGGACAGGGTGAGGGGGCGGTTCGGGAAACACCTAGGTAAGAGCCCAGGCTGACTCTGCAGAGGACAAGCCCTCAATGGTGGCAAAGAAAGCCAACAGCCCGGCCTCTCTAATAGGCTCTTTCTCGTTGCTTCACCAGTGGGGAGCTGGTAAATCACATTCGCTGGGAACAGCACAAATGATCTCTACCAGCCCAGCGCTGCCCCAAAACCCGAGAGCGGAAACGGAAAATCCAACGAGCCAGGTGAGACCAGAGAGAGGCGAGGCCAGGTCCTGACAGCCCTGCCCTGCCAGGGACCTGCTGAAGCCTCTCCAGCCACATGTAAGGCTGGCCGCCAGACTCCAGCCCACGTCTGCGTCAACGAGGACAGAGGAGCAATGGGACCGTCCATGAATGCCCTTCTCCAGTGGGCCACTGCCACGTGCTCCGCAGAGGGTGCTGCTCGGGCAGCTCCTTTGGGCCCCACTCATGGCAGAGAGTTCAGCTCCAGAGGGGTGCTGGATTCCAGCCCCCACCCCACACACAGAGCCCTAGAGACAGACACTGCTTGGCTGGCAGCTCCAGCGTATGGGCTTGCAGACACCTCACCCAATGGTTAACCAGGCCCACCACACACTATGGGGCCTACATCCCATGCGATCTATGGGAGTGTGAACTCAATGGCATTCGGCACCCAGAGATCTTTGGGGGTCCGAGACTGCGTCCCTGCTCTGCCATGTCACGGGCTAGCAATACACCACAGCTGGCGGGGGAAACTCCCTCAGAGCTGCCCCGTTATGAGCCCCGGTGTAAGGGGCATGCTGGGGTGGAGCCTGGGGGCAGGAGGCCAGGGGCCCACAGCTCATGGGTCTGTGAGATTCTGGGCTTCACCGCAGACCGCTGGTACCTGGGCCAGGTTGCCATAGACTAGAGCAGCGATGGGCTGCTCTAACTTCCACCAGGGACCGTTTCAGCCCTCAGAGCAGCCCAGGATCCGGAGGGTGCAAAGGTGGTGTAGTCCTGAATCTCAGTGCCACCTCCCCTGCACATGTAGTTCCCTCGGCTGTCTGGCGCAGCACGGCCCTCCCTTCCCTTCCCTTCCCCTCCCCTCGGCTCAGACCCCAGGACAGAGCAGTACGCAGGTGTCACCCACGTGCCCCTTGTTACAGCGCGCCTGCTTTGTGAACGCACCCAAGACCTCTCTGGGCACCGTGCCCACGATGGCCCATAGGGCACTTCATGCTGCTCCGGGGCAGGGGTCTTGCTCTGGGCATTCCTGGGGCAGACTTGTCACCGTGTGGTTGCTGTGCCCAATCGGCATGATGGGGACACGAATGCTAAATGCATGGCCAGGCCCGTGCCCTTCCTCCCTCTTCTCTCTCTCTCTCTCTCCCTCTCGTTTCTCCTTCAAATGCTCTTCGCCCCCTTTCATCTCTCGCTCCTCAGCTCTTCGAGGAGCCGGCTGTAGTTCCCCGTCCCCCCCCCACGCTGTTTTTCTGCCTTTGATTCCTGGTCCCTTCATCTCCATCTCTATTTACCGCTGTTCACTTTGCTGCGCGTCCCTCACGTGCCTTTCATGGGTCTGTTTGTTGCAGCTTCTTGTCTTTGTTTGTGTGGATTCCTGCCTCGGGCCCCTCCGCCTCACGGGGGTGAGGGGGATGGATGGGGCCATGGTGCTGCTGCCTGTTCACACTGGCCAGCAGAGCGAATGCCCCTGCGCTCCCCTGGGGCCGCCCTAGGGCTGGGGGCCGTTCCTCTCCTCTGTGCTAGTCCATCCAGGGCGGAGAGGGCCTGAGATATCTGCTCTGCAGCAGGGGCAGGGACAGGCCAAGGTGGCTTCAGCAGAGACTCTCCAGATGAAGCCCTGGCAGCTGCAGGTGGAAGATTTTCTCCTTCTCACTTCCCTGGCACTGCTGCCCAGGGGGCTGGCAGCTTTGCTCTGGGTTGAGCGGGCTCCATGTTTATTTCAAACACAGAGCTCTGCTGCTAGTTCCCCTTGTGTCTTTTCTTGCTTGCTTTCTCCTTTGCTGCCGAGTTGCACTGCAAACCCCTTGTTCTCTCCCCACAGCTCTCAGCCATGGAGCAGCGGTTTGGGAGGCCTTTCCCTGGGAGCAGGAGCTGCGTGTGTGGATGCTGGCTCAGGCTACGTCTGCACAGCCCCTGCCAGTCCCTGCAGCCCGGGGCTTGCACGAGCCGCTCGCATTAGTGCCGTAGGCAGTGCTCTGAAGTTACGGATCAGGCTGGCGCTCGGGCTCTGAAGGCTGGGATGGCGGGTGGGCTTGAGAGCTGTCTGTACGGCTGTGTCTAGAGCGCTAACTGGAACCCCACGAGCCCCAGTCTGTCGACCTGGGCTGGGAGGGTCGCTGCTGTGGGCTGCATAGACACCTTCACTGACCATATTTCTGACAAAGCTGGTCACGGGGTGTGACAATGCGGTTCTGGCGGAACCCAACTGAGAGTGCCAACTCAGGACAAATTGCTCAAATAGGGCAGTTACAGCCCAAGGCTGGGGTTTCTTCTACCTCTAAGGCAAACCAAACCAGCCAGACTAAGAGGACTTCAGTCTCACCCCACTGGCTAACTGCAAGTCTCACAAGCAATCTCCTTAGATACTCCAGTTTCCCAGTATTACCACCAGTACCACTCGTTATGGGGACAAATGGTTATGAAAACCAATACCCCAGTAAAAGAAAAAGGTTCTCCTGATCCCAAAGGACCAAGCCCCAGACCCAGGTCAATATACAAATCAGATCTTACCCACAAATCACGCTGTTGCCAATCCTTTAGAATCTAAAATCTAAAGGTTTATTCATAAAAGGAAAAAGATAGAGATGAGAGTTAGAATTGGTTAAATGGAATCAATTACATACAGTAATGGCAAAGTTCTTGGTTCAGGCTTGCAGCAGCGATGGAATAAACTGCAGGTTCAAATCAAGTCTCTGGAATACATCCCCAGCTGGGATGGGTCATTCAGTCCTTTGTTCAGAGCTTCAGCTTGTAGCAAAGTTCCTCCAGAGGTAAGAAGCAGGATTGAAGACAAGATGGAGATCAGGCATCAGCCTTATATAGTCTTTTCCAGGTGTAAGAACACCTCTTTGTTCTTAAATTACAGCAACATGGAGTCTGGAGTCACATGGGCCAGTCCCTGCATACTTTGCTGAGGTACAAGGCGTATCTGCCTTCTCTCAATGGGTCCATTGTATAGCTGATGGTCCTTAATGGGCCATCAAGCAGGCTAGGCAGAGCTAATCTCAGCTTGTCTGGGATGTCACCCAGAAGCATAGCATAAGTTTGCCATACAGACAGTATAGAGCCAATATTCATAACTTCGACTACAAAACTGATACACACATATAGACAGCATAATCATAACCAGTAAACCATAACCTTGTCCTAGACACCCCATTTGACCCCCTTTATACAAGATTTGGGTGCCACTACAGGACTTTGGTTGCAACAATGATCTATATGGTCCCAGTTTATGTCAATAACGTCACACCCCCAACGCAAAATTGATGCAGGAAGGGATGACACAAACATCACTGACTGCATCCCAAGAGCTCCCCATCCTGGGTTCTGTCTCACTACAGCTAGTATTGGGTTAGAAGCCATACCAGTGTATAACAGAAATGGTTTATCAAAATCATGTTCAACCACATGATTGAACCTCTTTACAAACTCAAGGTAACACTTAGTTAGAACAATAGTGGATTGGATCTGCTCTGGCAGCATGGTTCCTGTATGTGCCATGTGATCTTGCCAAGAGCTAAAGAAAACTGCTACTTTATCCATACAAGCTCGGGCCAATGTTTGGAACCCAATTAACATCGAATAAATGCAGATATTAATGTTCTTCATAGTCCAGGAATCTTGGCATTTAGCCATGAAAGCAATATGGTAGTGTGCCTCAGTCTTCCTTTTCATACAGCACATTAGGTCTGGACTGTCCTTTCCCCTGTGAAAAGTTCCCATATTGTTTATATGCATTGCCTGTGAAACCCCAGTGTAACAAGGCCTTTTAACATAACGTGTGTTTTCATGTATTCCTTTTAACATGTTCAAGGAATTCTCCAAAAGATTAGGCACATTGTATATTTTTACAGTTTGTGGCAATAGCAACACATTAATTACACAATCTAGCAATAACAACAAGTTCATTGCAAGTGTCCATCTACAGTCATGTTTGTCATGCCACCCCTTTGGCTCAATACCATTGGAGTTTGGGCATTTTAGGGTTAACCTGCAGCTTCCCTTTGCAAAATTCAGTTCTCTCTTTCCTCCTTGTCCTGCAGGATCAAACCCTGATTTCTCTTGCTTAACAGAATTCACTGGCTGATGGGGTGGGCCCTCTTTGCTAACAGCTATTAGCAAGTCCTTCCTTTCCCAGCCAGGCAAGTAATTTGCACTACCCCAGACCAGAGCCAGTCCACCAGTTTTCATATTCGTAACTGCTATCATCTCCAAGGCTGGACTCTGTCTTAAAGAGATACCACACAAATCCAAAGAGTCTGCAGGTGAGAGTTTGCTTCCTCTCCCCCGCATCCTCAAGCATTTAGCCATAAAACTGCTCTGCTCTGACACATCAGTAACCAAATCTGTCCTCAAACCCTGAAGCACAAACTGCTCATTTAAAGAATCAGAAAGGAGACATTCCTGTTCCAACACCACTGTCTCCCCAACAAGTTGGCCCCACACAGCCACTTGGTTATAGGGATGCCTCAATTCCTTAACAACTTTTACTTCCTCTGAGACCTTCTCAAAGCTACCCACACTGGATCTTTTACAAGGAAAGTTAGTGGATCCCTTCACAACAGACAATTTTTGGCTGCTAGGAACTGAAACTTCCTTGATTAAATCACTCTCACACCCTTCAATTGCAGGGAACTGCTTGCACCGAGTACCATGAGGATTCCTTTCTCCAGGAGCTTTTCTAAGCAGCAATTCACCCCTCACAGAAATTCTGCCCTTACCCTCTTCACCTAGGGCTTGCTCTAAAGGCACACTTTCCTGAGCAACAACAGACTCTGTCTGGGTCTTACTTACATTCAGGATCACCTTTGGCCCATCAGGCAGATCTCTACACAATCCCCTTTCAGGCGAACCCATAGACTTCCTAGATAAAAGGTTAGAAATACTTCCCTTCTCTTTGCCACACACAAGCTTAGGAATTTTTTCCTTTTTGCTACAAGTTGTTAAACTGTTGGTAGGTAACACAACCAAATTACCTTTCTGCTCTCCTTGTGCCCTGGCTAGGGTATCACCCTGATCAGACAGAGTTGTTACACCCTTCTCCAACCACACATGAGCAACAGGCAAAATACAAGCACCAGAATTGTTTGGTCTCTGGGATTTTGCTAAGCCACTAACTGGATGCAACCTAGTTACGGGGCCATTCTCCCCAGCAGATGCAAACTTAGGACCATTCCCTTCCTGGGCTTTAGTTGGATCCAGAACCAACTCTGAGACAACTAAATTACTCTCAACCATCACAGGCCGAAAGGCACCTTCTGTCTGCTTCACAGACAAAAAAGAGTTGGAGACGCATTTTCCTTTACTAGACATACAGCTTGGGATTTCATTTCCCTTGTCCCAGCACACCGGGCTGTTCACAGACAACTGCTTGGAGACTGGGGTAGCTTCCTCCATAGGCAAGTCAATACCCCTGACAGACACAGGCACATTTCCTTCACTGTCACTATTCTTCGCACAGGAAACAGATAAGGTATAGGGACACTCATCTTCCACTCTCCTTGCCTTCCCAAACTGCTGACTAGCTAAAGCCATCAGCTCACAAGACTGCCTAGGCTCATCCAAAATCTCCTTGTTCTCCTCTCCCTTCGCTTGATCTAATTCCAGATTTACTTCTGAGACATTAGATAGACATTCAGAAACTTCATTCACAGCCAAACAGCTACTTTCCAAAGACAAACTTTTGGAGAAACCCTCCATAGGCACAACCTTAGGATCAATCCTCTCTTGTGCCTGGTTTGTATTAACTTGACTGACCATAGCTTTAATATCATTTCCAATCATAATATCCTTAGGGATTATGTCTTTTACTCCCACAACCATGGTGCCCTCCAATCCCTTCCATTTCAGGTGGATTTTAGCCAAAGGCACCCTGACAAAATACTTAGATAAGGCTACAACAGTTACATCTTCACCTGGCAAATAATCTTCCTTCCTGACAAGACTTGCTTTAACCAGAGTAATATCTGCTGCGGTGTCCCTCCATGCCATACACCTCACTCCATTCACTTCTGCACTGCTAATAAACTCTGCATTATTTCCCCCATATTTAGCTTTAATGTGAGTTTTAAGGTCAAATCCTTCAGAGACAACAGAAACAGCATTTGCACACAGGGCACCAATGCTGGGCTCTGTGTGGCTTGCCTGTGAGTTTACAACAACAGGGTTAGCATTGGCCGTGGCATTTGGGGTTGCTGGTTTTGGGCTGCCCTTCAGTGTCGGGCAGTCTGGTCTCATGTGGCCCAGCATACCACAGCGATAGCATGTAACCTGCTGGGGATGTGAGTTCCTACCCTCCGGGCCCCCTTGAACTCCTTTAGAAGAGTCAGGTTTATTTTTAAATCCTTCCCTCCTCTTGAACTGGGGAGAATGGTGATCAGTTTTCCCCGGGGTTTTACACCCTTCTCGAGCCCTGTTTTGGGTATGGGCATCCGCAATCTCCGCCGCCCGTAGGACTGACTCAGGGTCCCTGTCACACACAGCTGCTCTCACATTGTCCGGCACAATGTCTAAGAACTGTTCCAAAGTTATTAAATCCAGCAGTTTTTCAAAACTCCCATGAACCTTGGCTCCCATAACCCACTTTTTAACAAAACCCATCAGCTTATGAGCACATTCCACAAAAGTACAATCCTTAGGCATTTTAAACTCTCTAAACTTAACTCTGTAAGATTCAGGAGTAACCCTGAATCGCCTTAACACAGAATCCTTAAACCGCTCATAATTTAATGCTTCTTGTTCCCCCAAGTCATTAAACACCTCCCTGGCTTTTCCAGTCAGTCTGGTTAGCAGGACAGGCATTCGCTGACCCTCAGGGATCTGGTACAGATTGCAGAGGCGTTCAAAGGTAGACAAAAACTCCTCTATATCCTCAGTATCATTGTAAATGGGACACATCCTTTCCCAGTTTTTCTCATGGCGGGGGGGAAGTGGAGTACCAGGTGGGGATGACTTTCTCCGCTCTTCCATTACTTGGAGCTGAAGTCTGGCCGTCTCCTGTTCCATCTTGTGAGTCTCCTGTTCCATCCTGTGAGTCTCCTGTTCCGCAGCGAGCAGCTCTAGACGCCCCTTACGAGCTCTCTCTTCTCTCTCATCAGCCTCCTTCTTTCTTTGATCAGCTTCTTTCTCTAATTCTGCTATTTTTTGCTTCTCCAGCAATCGAAGATCTGCTAGCTTCTGTTCATGCTCAAATTGCAGTTTACTTGTCACCCTCTGCATCCTAAATTTTTCTGCATCTTCTGCAGCCTCAGGTAAGGGCTGTGCTCTTGCCCCCTGATCACTGGCTATTAGCAGATTTCTCAATTCTTCCTTTGTAGCTTTCTTTCTAAAGCTTATCCTCTTTTCTGAACACAAATTTTCCAGGGCTTTTTTCCCAAGTCCCTCATATGCTCTTTGCTCAGCCATTGCAGCAGCTCTTTAACCAACAAAACTCTCAATCCCAAAATTCAAATTTGGATAGCGTGGGGTTCTGACCCAAAGCTTAATTGACCTGGTTCTGTGGATCCAAGCACGACTACGCCACTGTGACAATGCGGTTCTGGCGGAACCCAACTGAGAGTGCCAACTCAGGACAAATTGCTCAAATAGGGCAGTTACAGCCCAAGGCTGGGGTTTCTTCTACCTCTAAGGCAAACCAAACCAGCCAGACTAAGAGGACTTCAGTCTCACCCCACTGGCTAACTGCAAGTCTCACAAGCAATCTCCTTAGATACTCCAGTTTCCCAGTATTACCACCAGTACCACTCGTTATGGGGACAAATGGTTATGAAAACCAATACCCCAGTAAAAGAAAAAGGTTCTCCTGATCCCAAAGGACCAAGCCCCAGACCCAGGTCAATATACAAATCAGATCTTACCCACAAATCACGCTGTTGCCAATCCTTTAGAATCTAAAATCTAAAGGTTTATTCATAAAAGGAAAAAGATAGAGATGAGAGTTAGAATTGGTTAAATGGAATCAATTACATACAGTAATGGCAAAGTTCTTGGTTCAGGCTTGCAGCAGCGATGGAATAAACTGCAGGTTCAAATCAAGTCTCTGGAATACATCCCCAGCTGGGATGGGTCATTCAATCCTTTGTTCAGAGCTTCAGCTTGTAGCAAAGTTCCTCCAGAGGTAAGAAGCAGGATTGAAGACAAGATGGAGATCAGGCATCAGCCTTATATAGTCTTTTCCAGGTGTAAGAACACCTCTTTGTTCTTAAATTACAGCAACATGGAGTCTGGAGTCACATGGGCCAGTCCCTGCATACTTTGCTGAGGTACAAGGCGTATCTGCCTTCTCTCAATGGGTCCATTGTATAGCTGATGGTCCTTAATGGGCCATCAAGCAGGCTAGGCAGAGCTAATCTCAGCTTGTCTGGGATGTCACCCAGAAGCATAGCATAAGTTTGCCATACAGACAGTATAGAGCCAATATTCATAACTTCGACTACAAAACTGATACACACATATAGACAGCATAATCATAACCAGTAAACCATAACCTTGTCCTAGACACCCCATTTGACCCCCTTTATACAAGATTTGGGTGCCACTACAGGACTTTGGTTGCAACAATGATCTATATGGTCCCAGTTTATGTCAATAACGTCACACGGGGATGCAATGCAGCCATCCGAGCAAAGGGTGGAACTGGGTCTGTTTCGTGAGGGGGGACACGGTAACGGTCTTCAGATATTTGAACGGCTGCGATAAAAAAGATGGAGAAAAGTTGTTCTCTCTTGCCACAGAGGGCAGGACAAGAGGTGATGGGTTCAAACTCCAGCAGAGCAGATTTTGATTAAATCTCAGGAAAAACGTCCGAACTGTAAGACGAGTCGGACAATGGAACTGACTATGGAGGGAGGTTGTGGAAGCTCCTTCACTGGAGGTTTTCAAAAGGAGGCTGGATAGTCACCGGCCTTGGATGGCTTAGACACAACACATCCTGCACCTTGGCTAGATGCCTAGACTAGACTTGGCTAGATGACACTTGTGGTCCCTTCTAACCCTCTGGTTCTATTTGCTCCGTGGTCTGACTCAGCAACAGAGCCGGCAGGCATGGCCAGGATCACTCGTCTTTCCTCTGCCTTTTCTGAGTTTCCATCTCGTGGCTTGATTTCCAGTCTGGGCGCTGCTCCGCTGCCTCGCCCGGCCGCCCCCCGGCCCTCACCCCAGCCCCTTGCTCTTCCCCAGCCGCCTTCCCTCGCATTTTTCAGTGCACTGTCCGTTACCCGTTGTAGCGGGGTGGTCCCCCGCTCCTGCCTGCAAGGGTTTAAAACTGCCCTGGGAGAGGGCTGTGGCAGGGGAAAAGCTGGGCTGATTGGGGAAGCGGCTGCAGCTGGGCCATGCCCCAATCAGGCCTCAGCTGGCCTGTATAAAAAGGGTTGAGCCTGGCGCTCAAGAAGCAGGCTCTCTGCTTGTAGAGAGAGAAGGGCCTGGCTGCAGGGGAGCTGAGCAGGGTACTGGGAGTGGAGCAGCGCTGGGGGAAGGCTAGAGGAGCTGGGGAGCTCCAGCCTGGAAAACCCCCAGGCTGCGGGCCTAGCTGAGGGCCTAAGACCAGTACTGGGGCTGCAGAGGGGCAGCCCAGCTCTAGAGAGAGGCAGCAGGTCCGAACCCCTTTGCCTGTGATGAGTGGCTGATACTGCAGTCTGCCCCAGGGAATGGGGGCTAGTAGCCAAGACTGAGGCGAGGTGGGGATTAGAGGGTTGGGGGTTCCCCAGAGAGGGGAGACCTAGAGGCAGAGTGTGGGGGTATTGCCAGGGGGCAGCACCCCAGATAAAAGGGCACCGGGGTCCGGGAGGGACACGGGCGCAAGCAACAGCAGGACACCGGCCTGCAGAGGGCACTCCGACAACTGGTGAGCTAATTCCCGAGACGACCAGCAGGAGGTGCCGCAGGGGTGAGTCCGCACTGTTACACTGGTGCAGTGGGGACTAGCCTCGACCTGCATATCCGGGGTGCTGAGAGCAGCATCATGGAGCCATTCTGGCTGTGGGGTTTTCCCCTCTTTGCCTCTCTGCACTGCCCACAAATTTGACTCCAAACTCAGCTCTGATTCTTCGCCTGGACCTCGTGTCGTTTGCACCAGTGCAACGTGTGCCTCAGACCCTCCCGTTCTGAGCTAGCGCCGCCCCCAGCATGGGTTTCAATGGCGCAGAGGGAAAGGCAGGGCCACGGTGGATCAGGCTGTGCTTGACAACAGGGACCTGCCATAAACGGCAGGGGCAGCTGGTGGCAGTTTTCCTGTACGAAGAAATCAATACACTGATACCAAGCAGCAAAGAGAGGCCGCGCAGAGCGTTCAGCTCAGCTCAGCTCATTTCCCACAGAGATCGGCAATTTGGAAGGGAAAAGCCCCGTCGATTTTTGTTGCTGGGTGCGAGCAACCTTGACTAGCTGCTCAGACACCGCTGCGTGCTGTCCAGAGCGAGCGGTGCTCTGCTGGTGACGGTGAAAATGGTTCCTCCACCCACTGCTCCGCTCAGCTCCCCGCGCTGTCAGCATCCGTCTGGAGCTCCATTTGCTCTGCTGCGGCATCAGCAGAACCACCCGCTCAGCTCCCGTCAGTTACCCCCGCTCAGGGGTCAGTGAGGGCAGGACGGGGCCTGCAAACCTTTCGTTACTGGGGCCAGCGCGCTAGGGAAGAGCCCAGCTTCCCTCTCTGGGCCCAGGCTGTTTGCCCATCGTCCCACACAGGTGGATGCAGGTGTGCCACTCTCCGGCCTATGTTTGGGGTTCGTATCACCCTCCCACCGGTGTCTGTGTCACCCTCCCACCGGTGTCTGTGGGCTTGCGTCACCCTCCCACCGGTGTCTGTGTCACCCTCCCACCGGTGTCTGTGGGTCTGTGTCACCCTCTCACCAGTGTCTGTGTCACCCTCTCACCAGTGTCTGTGGGTCTGTGTCACCCTCTCACCAGTGTCTGTGTCACCCTCTCACCAGTGTCTGTGGGCTTGTGTCACCCTCCCACCGGTGTCTGTGTCACCCTCTCACCAGTGTCTGTGGGTTTGTGTCACCCCCCCACCAATGTTTGCGTCACCCTCCCACTGGTGTCTGTGGGTTTGCGTCACCCTCCCACTGGTGTCTGTGGGCTTGCGTCACTCTCCCACTTGAGCTCTTAGCACTAGATACTCATGATCTCTAGCCCCCACTTTCTTCTTCTCCAGTGTGCTGGGCTCAGATGTGCTGGAGCGCGCCGACCCTCAGTATAACCCCCAGATCTCAGTGCATGCCCAGCCTCAGAACGGGGGCAGCGATTCAGATCTCTGCAGTGCTTCAACCGTCTCCTGTGACTGCTTGGGCGAGAGGAAGCAGCCGGAGTATCTGTTGCCTTCACCTTCTGTGTGATTTACCAGTGCCAAGGGGCAGACAGAGATTGGTCCCTGCGCTGGCACAGGGTAGTGGACACTAAAGATCCTGGCATCTCCTCTATGCGGCACTACCTTGTGCTCCTGCTTCCCTTGTCCCATGGGGATTTACAAGAGAGTGGAATTGCTGGGGACAGGTCTGCCCCATCCCCTGTGCCGAAGGCTGGTGCCTCAGCTTGTGTGTTTTGAGCCCAGAGCCAGTGTGGCCAGCCCCGGGCCTTCCAGTCACCAGCCAGGCCCCAAACTAACCAGAGACTGTAAACAACCTGCCTCGGGGGCTGTCTCTGCTGTCTGCGCTGGGCCCTCGTGAGCCATCTTTCCAAGCTCTTCTCTGAAACCAGGAGAGACGGAGACAATGCCAACTGAGATTCTCCCACAATCCCAGGGCTCCGGGAGCTGGGGCTTGATGGGAAACAGCAAACACTGTGAGACTGGCGCTAGCCTCACCAGAGCTGGCAACAGCCTCTTGTGACATTTGCTGTCTGTCTGCCCCTGCCTGCTCGGCTGCTTAGAATGAACCCTTGTTACGGCGGGTACCGTCCTGGTCTGGGTGTGCGGAGCCCGACGTCAGGGGACCGGATCCCTGGGTGGGGATGCGGGCACGTGATAAACAATAGAAGAAGAACAGGGCTTTATTTGGGAAGGAGTCAGACATCGTGAAACCTGGGCCACACCGAAGTCACGGTGAGCTTTCCAGCACTGCCTCAGAGAGGAGAGCGCCCCCTAGTGATTCCCCCGCATCACTCCCTGAAACACCCTGGGTGATCTTTAGAAGTCTCCCAGCCAAGGGCTGAGCCAGTCCAACCCTGCACGATTTGTGGGGTTTGATGGCGCTGCAGCCCCCAGTGGGGGCGTTCCCCACACATCCCTAACTAGAGGGGACCAAAAGGCAGACAGAGGAAGGGGGAGAGAGGAAAGAGAAGCCCTCTCCTCCCCTTGCCCCACTGCTCCCCTATGCGACTCCTGTCAGTGTGGGGCAGTGTGGCTGGTTTGCCCATGTTGGGTGGCTGGTGGCCAATAGATGGCACTGTCTGCCCAGCAAAGCCGTCAGCTCCTCCAACCGCCCCAGCCTCTGCTCCGGCCCCTCTGTATCCAGCAGCAGGGCTCTCAAAGCAGGTAGGCTTGGACGGGGAGGCCGCTCTGCAGTGCAGGGGCCTCCTGCTTGGTGGGCAGCAGGGAGAGCCATTAAAGAGCCGTCGACCAGCCCGCTCGGTGGCCCCAGTGACACAGAAGCACAGGGGACGCTTGACTAGTATCATGGCAAAATGCTGCCCTGGTGCTGGCCGTGTGGAGCAGCAGGCTGGCACTCGGGAGGGAGCAGAAGGCAGAGCAAGCCACGGCCAGCACCTGCAAGCGCATCCCCAAGGGAGCAGTGGGGAGGATGTTTGCAAGGCTTGTGCTGCTGAGCTGGGGATGGGACTTGGAGCAGGTGGTTGGGGTGGGAGAGGGGCAGAGCAGTGTGGGAGGCGGACGAGGGCCTGAGGCGGGACGTTAATCGTCCTAGAGCAGCAGCGTTCTGAGCTGGGCCCCACGGATTGGACACCAGGTTCCTAAGGGGCTGGGCTGGCTTGACACCTCTGAAACCGAGCCCAACAGCTGGTTTACTTAGCACAGCAACACATTTGGGGCAGGAGGTGAGTGAGAAGCCCGGAACTGCAGCGGCGTGGAGGCTGGTGGAATGGAATCGCCCCAGCTGGAGTCGGGGACGGGTTCTGGGCTCGGGATCCTGGCTGGCCAAGAGTGCCACGGGGCCTGACTGGTGACCAGCAGTTTTCTGTCTCCTCTGGCAGCTTTCTCGGGAGTTGGCTCATTACTGAGCCACAGGGGAGGTGCCATCTCCAGCACTTCCCACGAGACCTGTCTTCTCTCCGTGTCTGTCTAGGCCTAGCTCTGCTTGGATCCCGAGCAGAAACAGGGGCGTGTTTGTGGTAACCAGTTTTAGTCACATAAGATTACACAGGAGCTCAAAGATGCATGTTTAAAACCACGCGTGGCTGCTGCGACTGCCAGGGCCTGGCATTAGAGCACATGGCCACCCATCCCTCCAACCAATCCAGCCACTAGCCCTGACAGAGGGCAGCCCGATTGACTCTGGCCACTAGACCACCCAGCCCTGAAGGAGAAGCTGCTATATGGATCTGGCCATTGGGCCACACAGCCCGGCATAGGAGGGCCACTGCCCTGAGACTAGAGGCAGTCGTTCAGACTCAGCTGCAGGGCCATAACACCCCTTCATCCCTCCTCCACAGGGCGATGGGGTGTCCCAGCCCCACCACACACCCCATATGGAACAGCCCGCCCCCCATGGTCACGTTCTGCTTGGGGTGTGAAACATGCTGAGTTTGTAGCCTGAGGTGCTGTGCGGAGACGCACGAGGAGGGGGTAGGTTAGAAAACAAGCACCAGGGTTTCATGCTTCAGCTCTTGTCTAGTCTCTTTTGGGCTGGGGCTGGTCCTGGTCCCGTCTCGGTGCCTGAAATGTGCCAGAAGACAGATGTGCTCCTAGAGTAGCTATTCGGTGACCTTGGGAACGCGTGCCCAGCCCTCCTCCTCCTCGTTTTTTGTTATGAATTGTCAGGGCCTGCAATTATTTCACATCTCTTGGCTAATTTGTTTGATTGTTTCCCACTGCTTAATGTATTTGTTATTTATTTGTTCACTTGCGTAATGAGCAGCTTGGGATGGATTGCTTTGCCATGTAAATTAGCCTCCGCTAATGTTCGTCACTGAAATGTTAGATGGGGAGGGTTTGAAATCAAACCCAGCCGGAATCTAAATGACAGCGTTTCAGGCACCAGTGACCATGAGCCGCGAGAAAGTAGGTTTGAGAAATAAGATGGGATCAGAGCAGGCGTCCTACAGCCCAGAGCGGTGTTGACGATGTACCAGGAATCCGGGGGCGTGGATGGAGCTCGCGCCGCCAGCTCTGAGGTGTGGTCTATGGAGACGCCTGGGCCCAAGGCGTGTAGCGGTCTGGGGGAGCGTTGCCCACTGGGCCCTGCAGACAGCAGTGAAGAGCTGGCTTGGGAGGGGTGGATTTGCCCCACGGCCAGCTATGTTTTCACTGTGCAGGGAGTCTGTGTGCCAAACCCGGAGCTGTGCCACTGGGCGTTCGGTTATTTTATGACTTAAAATCCATAAGGGAAAAAATGGCACCTTGTAGGTGCTGTGGGTTGGCCAGCTCCAGCCCTGGCTGGCAGCCTGGGTCTCAGATGGCCCTGGCTTTACTAGTGCTGGTTAAAGCAGCGGGACCCCACTGAGCCTGTAGCTAGTGGGGTAGTAGTAGGCGTAGTAGGCGCCACGACAGCGGTGGCCAGTTGCCCAGGTGGCCCTGAGAGATCCAGTGCACAGAGTGAGAATTGCCTCCCTGCCCCCTCTGTTCCTGCCCTGGAGCACCTGGAGAGGAGGCAGAATCTCCCCCAGCCCCCATCCATGGGTCCATCCGCCCCCCCCTCCCCCCCCATGCCTCCTTCCTGCCTTCTATCCATTTCCCCCCCCCCCCACTCCACCTTCCAGCCATCCCTCCCTCCCCACACAGCCAGTTTGTAGGGGCCTGCTGCAGCTTCTGGCTCACCTTGCGGCCAGCCCCAGCCTGCTAGCCCAAGTCAGGAGCAGCGTTGTACGTGGCAGTGACACGAGCTCACGGTAGTCGTGCCTGATGGTGAGGACTCAGCTCACCGTGCGCCTGGAGCAAGGCAGCCGGAGTGAGCTTGTGGACTCCGAGACAGAGCATGGTGCTTGCAGGGGGCCTCTCTCCGGGAGACGGGAGGATACAATCCTTGGACCAGTAGAAATGAGCGATGAGGCGGGTCCAGCATCGCCAGAGCTACCGTGTCCGGGGGTGAGCCGGCTGGGGCTGGCAGGGACGTGAGCAGAAGCTGCAGCAGGCCCCTGCAAACTGGCACCCAGCCTGGCACCCTCTGCTTTGGGCCGCCAAACTCGCGCCATTGTGCATTTCAGCTCCCCTGTGGCTTATAACGCAGTGGGCAGCCAGCGACCGCTCCACCCTGCAGGAGGCTCCCCCTTCAAGCAGCCCCGCAAAATGGGAGCGGGGGCCTGGCAAGCTGGATTCAGCCTGTACATGAAGATTTTGGAAAGGCCGCGCTTTGGCGAGAGCCTGTAGGGAGCCTGCGTTGCTGGGCAGGGGAGCTGAGTGTGACCCCTTCATGCCAGGGAGGCCGGGTGTCAGAGCAAGAGTGCATGGCCGGGCGAATCCCAAGCATTTAAAACTCATGAGTCAGGCCCCCCAAACCAGGAGGTTTTTAACAAGTAGTAACTGTTGGATCTGTTGCTTTGCTTTCTAGCTTCTTTGCTTGTAGGCTGTGCTCAGGTCACATTTTCCAGCGTTTCTCTGCAACCAGGAGGGCTAGAAATGTACTTTTTAAAAAAATGCAAGCTGAGGTTCTCATGTAATCACAGGACTACTGGAGCTGGGGCTTTAAGGCAAACATCAAATTTTGTGAGACTTACAATAAAATGGTGAGAGTTGGCAACCCTGGGGGAGAGCAAACAATGACTGTCCATGTCAATGGACCCCACGCTGCTCGCTGTGTACCCCTCCGGAGTGTGTGACAGTACCCCTCCGGAGAGTGCCCCGGAGTCAAAGTTGTGACAGGAGCACATGCACAGGCATGTAACAGTGCAACAGGCGCGTCGGCATAAAGAGAGAATTCAAAGCCATGTTGGTGGCTGAGATCACCCAGAGGGAGAGCGGAGGAGGCCATGGGCAGAGCCCTGTGGGCCCCCCACGGGAAGGGAAGAGGGAA
Organism: Chrysemys picta bellii; assembly: GCF_011386835.1. NCBI lineage: Eukaryota > Metazoa > Chordata > Testudines > Emydidae > Chrysemys > Chrysemys picta. The sequence continues at coordinate 19,031,020 of NC_088811.1, forward strand.
GAAGGATAACCATGCAACGAGACACTGAAGGAGTGAAATGAGGTGCAGGGGGAGACCCAGGAGAGACCAGTCACAAAACTGCCCGGAGGACAGGACGGAGCGAAGTTACCGCTGGTGGGGCTGGAGTACAGGCCAAGGGGAGGTCATTAGAGAGCGTGGTAAGAGCCGTGTCAGTGGGGTGCAGGGCATGGGAGCGGGTTGGCGAGAGGCTAGGATGGACAGCAGGGGTAACTGGCTTTCCATGCGGCTGCTGATCTCCCCAGGAGCCCTCAATTGGTCACATAGGTCACTAGGCCTGATCCAGACCCTGGTCTCTGCCTGGGGTGTTTCTAACGCACCCCTTGCAGCCCTTTGGAATTAGCCTGGCAGCCCAGCTCTCTGCCCCTGCTTCCAGTCTGGGGGCTGCATCCGCCTGGCAAAGGCAGCGTGTTACCAGCACTGCGGGGTTGTCGTGTTGTGCACTGAGCAGTCTGCCTTCGCTATCACCCAGCCCCGCGAGGCAAGGGTGCGGCTGCCCAGGGCTGCAGGTTTCTTTGGCATTATGGAGGCAATTAAGTTGCAGTTTTCTGCACTTGAGCGTTCACAGTAACTGGGTCAGCAGCGGCTGGAGCTCTGCACTGGCTGGGGACTGTTACCACGTACTTCCCGGCAGCTTCTCCTGGAACTCGGCTTTCCTCTAACTGACCTTGGATCGATTTGAAGTTGAATTTCACTTCCCACATCTGCTCGATTTGGAAGGCGTCTTATGTCGCTTCGGGGACGCGGATCGGATTGCCCCCTCCTGGCAGGCCGGCCCCAGGCAGTGCTTTATCCCTAGGGCTCTCCTGGCCAGACTCGGCTGTACCGTCCAGCGCCCTCCAGCCAGAGGGCTTTGAGTGAGGAGGGGCTCCGGTCTGGAGTAAAAACCCGCAGTAACTTTGCATGGAAGCCAGACCCTGGGTCATGGGGAATTTCCTGGCATTTCGGTTCCCTGGCAGGCCAGTGGGGCTGGCCCCATTGTCATGAGCGAGGCGAGTGACCCCAGCCCCAGCGAGTGCTGGAGATTTGTCGTCTGGAAGGGGAAACAGACTCTGCCACTGATTTCTCTTACTGCTAATTTTTCACCACGGGGAGGTGGTTAGCTCCTCAGAGTCTCTAGTTCTTCCTTGAGAACGCCGTGGCCTCACAGTGGGGCTCTGGGCAGCCGGGCACAGCCTGAGTGTTAAGATCCGGCCTTGGCACCAAGCCACCCCGACCCAGGTGCTCAGTAAATGAGCCTCTTTAGCCCCCAGGCTTGTGTGTGAAAGAGGGTCCGTTGCAGCCTGATTTAACGGGCGTGCTCAGCCCTACGTGTGGACAGACTGCCTGGCTCACGGGGAAGATCTGAACCTGTCCGACTGTCCCAGGCGGTAGAACTCTGCAGCCGTGGAGTGTGGCTCGTGGTTCTCGCTGGTAACCGTTAACAACACCACCCACCTATACCTCACCGTCAGTGGGGCAAGTCAGGGAGGGGTGTTCATGCTCTACCATAATGCGCCAGGCGGAACGCATCATGTTCTCTGCTGCATGGTAGCTATAGTGTCACACAACCACCCAGCCCGAATATGGAGGGGCAGAGACAGCAGCAGAAATGATACATTTCGTGGGGGTAGGGGCGGGTGTTGGGGGCAAGGAGCTATAAGGAAATGGTTCAAGTATCAGAGGGGTAGCCGTGTTAGTCTGGATCTGTAAAAAGTAACAGAGTCCTGTGGCACCTTATAGATTAACAGAAGTATTGGAGCATAAGCTTTCGTGGGTGAATACCCACTTTGTCAGACGCATCTCTCACCAATTTCCCTGAGTTCTGTGAAGGGCTGGGGTCCCATTCATTGTGACCAGGGCAGTTTGCCCACCTCACTCCTATTCAATAATGGTGCCTGCTGAGCAGCCCCAGAAATGCCACCTCACGAGCTCCTGCTTCCCAGACGAACTTCTCCTCAACCCTCCAGCATCAATTCAGAAAAAAGGGCTTCCCGCCTCTGAGGAAACCTGTTCAGATGGTCTTCGCCACACAGGATGGTTCTAGAGTGGAAAGTGTGCTCTGATTTTGTTTTATACGTGACCATTTGTTTCTAACATTGTTGCTCACTGTCCGTTGGATCTCTGTCGTGTGATAATAAATGTTTTCTTGTTTTCACTATAAATATATCTCAGTGCTGTGGTGCTAAGCAAAGTGCCGGGCCTGAGTTGGTTTTTACCATCTGGCATGTACTGTCCTTTTGGGAACAGTGGGCCTGGTAATTCTGTGAATGGTCAATGGATAAGGGGCTGGACACTGCAGGGAATGTTTCAAGTATTGGGGAGTTGGTGCATGGCTATCTCTGCTTGTACAGAGAGAGCGAGGCTTGTGGGGGCCTGGAAGGCAGTGGTGGTTCTGCCAGAAGCAGGTAGCGGTGAGTGCCTCACAACCATGGAACCCCATGGGGAATATCACACCATAATGCACCCGCAGTTGTGTGACGCCCAGGGTGATCCATGCAGCCTGGACAGTGGACTCTGGTCTACACTCTCCTGCATCTGGCAGTGTGACTGAGCCGCAGCCCCTCTATACCCATTACAACTGGCTGGGAAATGGATTGCCAGTTTGGGGAATTTTTTTCATCCCAATTCAGGATGAAAAACCAAACACTTGAAATATTTTGCAGACCTGGAAATCCGCAATATTTCTGTTCAGAAAAACCAAAATGTTCCCATAGCGGGAATGTTTTGGTGTTTCCAAAATTAAATAAGCTCTCCAGGTTCCCAGGCTCCTGCAGAGGTCTAGCTCTGTGGCAGCCCACCTAATGAGTTGCTGGGGAACTTGGGAGCCCAGGCAGCCACTGGGAGGTCTTGTCAGTTTCACAGTTGCCCCCCACTGAACAGCAGGCGTGAAACTAACCAGACTCTTGTTAGCTTCACTCAGCTGCTGGTTTTTGACAAAGCTGTGATCTACAGCAGAGGCAGGTGTATATATATATTTTAGGGGGATCCTTCTCCAGGTATAACTGTCACAGAGAGTGGGGGGACACAAGGCCCTGCACCCCCGGCTTCCTGCGATTCACTATGACTCTCAGCCAGCCAGTAAAGCAGAAGGTTTATTTAGATGACAGGAATACAGTCCAAGACAGGTCTTGCAGGCACAGACAACAGGATCCCCTCAGTTAGGTCCATCTTGGGGTCCCAGGGCACCCTAGCCCCCTTGGGAGGTCAGAGCACCGTCTGCCTCCCAGCCATGTCACCAGCCAGCTCTGAACTCTCCCTCTAGCCTTTGTTCAGTTTCCCGGGCAAAGGTGTCACCTGGCCTCCAACCCCTTCCTGGGTTCTCATGTTACATGCTCAGGTATTCTCTCTCGGCCAGTCTCCCATCCCCCAATGCAGACCATCCTAGCCACACTCCCCCGTCAGCATTCAAAGACCACAGTAAGAATAGTCCCAGTTCGTCACAATAACCCAGTACCTCTCTCTGCCATTGCTCACAGCTTTGTCAAACACCAGCAGCTGAGTGAAGTGAAAGTTTATTGAATCAGCAATTTCTAACAGGAAAACTTCCACTGGAAAATTTCCAGCCAGCTCTGGTACACCCCTTGGGCCTGACTGCACCCACCAGCGACGGTGAGAGAGAGTGACATGGGAATGGCATGCTGTGCTACCGGCATTAACCAGTGGCACCAACTCCCAAGGCACCATCATAGGTTCTCCATCTCCAGACTGGCCCCCTTTCTGAAGGATGCTTGAGCCAAACACAAAGTACTGGAGATCTGACTAGATGATCTGTCGGTCCCCTGGGGGGCGGGGGGGGGCTATGGCTGTATGAATCCACGGTTTGGTGTGCAGTGGTGGAGACGCTATGTGTAAATGACCAGACTCTAACACTGAGAAGAACGGATGTTTTGCAGGCAGTCGCTGGAAGTAAGTGTATAAACTAGGCAAGGAAATGCTCTATGAACTTCTTAAAAACCCAGCCCAAGCCCCAGTGAAGCCCGGTGAATGTGCAGGGCAAGTTGAGCATTCTGGGACCGGCGGAGTAGACCGGTTCCCAGGGAGTATTTCCAGTGCTCCAGAGCTGTGGAAAGTTCTTCCACTAGGCGCACAACGCAGGTGCCCTAGGGCACTGAATTAATCTGGAAAGGCGCCCCCAAGGCTTGCAGGAAGTTTGGGCAACTTGTGCCAGGGAGTGGGAACACTAATGGGAAAGGGGCCCCGGCCCCGCAGCGTCGCTCGCAGGAAAGGGGCCCTGGCCCCGTGGCGTCGCTAACTTTCATAATTTTATCATGAGTCTCACAAGAGCTGGTGTGTTTCTTAAAGCCCCAGCTCCTGGAGCCTTGTGATTAGGTGAGACTCATTTTCCATTTTAAGTCAAGTAATTTCCTAGCCCTCTGGGAAGTGGCGATAAACTGGAAATAGGCTCTTAGGCGTATAGACCAGCAGGCTAAGAGTAAGAATCCCAAATTGATTATTTTATCAAAATCTCATGACATTTAAACTGATCTTTATTTTTGAGGTCCCGGTGTCTGATTTTTAAGCTTGGCAGTGCTGCATTGCATAGGTGAATCCCGTCAGTCCAATCATGGAGCGTTTGTACAGTGGTCCCCCAGCTCAGGACCTACAAGAGGCTACAGAGTCATGCCCAGCGGAGTCAGGCATTACATCTGCCTTAGGATACCAGACAACAGGATCCTCCCAACCCCTCCCTGGGCACCGCCCACCTGCCAGCCAGGCTGCCCCCTTGCCATGTTGGCAGCACTGAGATATTCCCTTTCACCAGGGCTGGGGCTGGCGGAAGGCCCAGGAATTGCTGCATTAGCCGTTCACCTTGATGAGTCACATTTTTTTTTAAACAATTGCATCGTCCTGGGGAGAGCTGGGTCTGTCCCTCTCTCTGCTGCTGCACTGCAGAGAGCTCCTGGCCAAGTCTCTGTAAGGCCCCTGGGCCCAGCTGTCACTGGGGATAAGACGTACCTTAGCACAGGGGGTGGGACTTGATGACTTCTGGAGGTCCCCCTGGCCCTACCTCTCTATGAACTCCCTCCCCAGGGCTCTCAGGAAGGCAGTCATGAGGGTTAATTCAGCTGTAGTGGACTCACCTCCTGGGCTGGATCTTGGTTTCAGCTCCACAGGCTAAGTGCAGTAACCCCACTGGATTTAGCCAGTGTAACTGAGCTCAGATGCGGGTCCCCTTGTGCTCCCAGCAGGCCAACTCCTGTATAGCCCAGAGCACAGAGCCTCCCCTAGTGATCCATGCAGCTAGCCCTGCCCTGCTGGGTCACCTACCCAGCTAGCTCAGGTAAGCATGAAACTCTTGGTTTCAGGGGTGTGGGTTCAAGCCCCATGTTGGGTGGCAGATGGTGCTGCCTTGGGTGTCATTCTTTTCAGATGTTGGTGGCCAAGCCCCATGGCAGAGCCGCCTTCACACAGCTGGCTGCTTGTCAATCTCATAATGTGAAGGTGCTGAGCTCTGTCCTCAGAGAAGACCGTGTCTTTGGAGCAGAGCATTGAGAAAAGGGGCCTACCCAATGGTCTGCCCAACCCTGAGATCCAGCACCCAGAGAACGCGCCACTGACCCAGATCTGTTCCTGAGGGAAGTGCCCTGGCCCCCCTGCCCTGCCGAGAGGGCTTGTGATCACCTGCCAATGCCAGCTCCAACAGGCTGGCAGCATTTCCACTGCATAGCTGGGGGCTAGGCAGCTCCACCTCTGGTCACAGAGACTGCACATCATCCAGTCCCTCTGGGCATGAGGCCGTGGAGACCAGGCACCACTCTGAAGGTGGCAAGACCTGGGGTCTACTCCCAGCTCTTGCAACGAGTCTGATGTTAAAGACACACGTTTTGTTTCTTATTCTGCACCATCTGCCCTCTGGGCTCCATTCCCAGCGCAGCCACTGACCTGGCTGACCATGGACAAGCCCCTTCCCCGCTCTGTGCCTCAGTTTCCCCAGCTATAAAATGGGGAGAATCACTGTTACTCATAAAATAACCTAGGTTTCTGCTGCTGCTGTCAGTCCCTGAGCTGGGGGTCTGGGGTCCCGCTATTTCCTCATAGCTCATTATTAACTACCATACTTCCCTTTTGCTGCTGTTCTTGTTTTAATCAAGACCGCTTGCTGTCAGAGTTGTCTCCCAGCCCCTGGGGCCGTATTGTGAGGATTAATGTTTTATTGGGGGAAGTGACACCTCCTGCCCAGACACCCTCCTGCCTCAGCACTGCAACAGCAGCACTCAGCTGTTGTCCTTTTGAAATTACAGCAGACCGTGATGTGGTGTGGCGGGGCTGGCATGGGCCCTGGTGGGATCATTTATCCCGGAGCTGCCCTGCTCCAGTGGCTGGAAAGTCAGTGTGACTCCCGTGCAGGACACACTAAACCCTGGGGTTTCTTTTCCCCCGCTGCCCCGTTCATCACAGAATGATCACTACGCAGGAGGTATTTCACTGAGAAAATATAGGGTGACCAGATGTCCCGATTTTATAGGGACAGTCCCGATTTTTGGGTCTTTTTCTTATATAGGCTTCTATTACCCCCCACCCCCTGTCCCGATTTTTCATACTTGCTGTCTGGTCACCCTAAGAAAATAGCATCTGGATCTGTACACGTGGGGCTGGAAGGGAGATCCTATCCCAGGCTTCAGGGCATACGTGAATCAGCACAGGGGGGTCAGGAAGGAATTTTTGCTCAAGGTGCTCTATGTTTTCTTGTCTTCCTCTGAAGTTTCAGGCACAGGCCACGGCCAACAGCAGAATATCAGAGCAAATGGGCCACTTGCAGGTATGCTAGGCCCAAAGCCAAGAGCAGGGCTGACACTAGGGAGTTATCTCCCCACGGATTTCATGCACGGCAAGCCAGGGGGTTAATCTACAGCGTGCTAGCCTGCCGCGCACTAACTGGCCGTGTGGACCCAGCTACTGCACTCGACAAGTTCCATGGTGCGCAGTGACGTGCTCCCGTTTGAAACAGCAGCACGTCAAAGGGCAGCAGGGAACGTGTAGCGCACAGCGGCGGGTCCGCCCGGCCAGTTAGTGTGTAGCAGGTCTAGGCGCTAACTAGAATCACCGCCTGGCTTGCCATGTGCTAAGTGGCCAGGTAGATTCCTTGGCCCTTAGATTCCTTGACCAGCTCAGCATCCAAGTCAAAGTGCATGTGTCCCCCTGCTGCCCATGAGTGCCAAAGGACAAAACCAGGCGTGTGTGTGTGTCTCTCTCTCTCTCTCTCTCTCACACACACACACACACACACACTCTCTCTCTCTCTCTCTCTCTCTCTCTCTCTTCCTAATGTCCTAACACCAACCTAAGGAGGGAGGAGATTATTTTGATCAGTTTGAGAGCAGATAAATAATCTGCATGCAAAGTGCTTTCCTCGCCCACAACCAGCTCACGTGGCAGGGACAGGACTCCAGGAGACGGGGGGAGGTTCATTATACCTGGAATTATGGAAGTGTTTGACAACTGCTCGCTGTAAACTGATTGGAGGGAAAAGAAACAAACGCTGCTCTGCATTCTGATGAGACCTCAGCCCCAGTCAGGAGCAGCAGGCAAGGGGCATCCTATTAAAGGGCTGCAGCTCCCTGCGTTGTGGGGGGCTGGCGGGGGGTCCTACAGTGTTAGTGGGAAAACATAGCAGACTATGCTGGGTGGCCAGGGAGGGGTCTAGGAAGCCAGTGGGGCTTGTGGGGAACAGGAAAGTTGACTGCAGCATGTCCCAACAGGAAAAGCTCATAGGGGTGAGTGTTTGGACGTTGACTGAGGATGGACCGGGCCAGATTCCCCGGTCCTGGTAAATGCCACCTGGCTGGGCTAGGCCCTGGTCCGGGCCCCCGAGATAGACAGTCTGCTAGTGGGGAACTGAGGATGGCACCCAGTGGGTCAGCGCTGCTCAGAGAGTGGGTGGCACAGGGTGGAGATGCGTCCTGGGCTCAGCGGCGGCACCAGCGCTCCAAGCACGTACCTGGGGCGGCAAACCGCGGGGGGCGCCCTGTTGGTCGCTGTGAGGGCAGCAGTCAGGCAGCCTTCGGCGGCATGCCTGCGGGAGGTCTGCCTATCCCGCGGATTCGGCGGTAATTTGGCGGCGGGTACGCCGAAGCTGCGGGACTGGGGACCTCCTGCAGGCATGCCGCCGAATCCGCGGGACCAGGGACCTCCCGCAGGCGCGCTGCCGAATCCGTGGAACCTGGGACCTCCTGCAGGCGCACCGCCGAATCCGCGGGACCGGGGACCTCCCGCAGGCATGCCGCCGAATCCGCGGGACCGGGGACCTCCTGCAGGCGCGCTGCCGAATCCACGGGACCGGGGACCTCCTGCAGGCATGCTGCCGAATCCGCGGGACCGGGGACCTCCCGCAGGCATGCCGCCGAATCCGCGGGACCGGGGACCTCCCGCAGGCGCACCGCCGAATCCGCGGGACCGGGGACCTCCTGCAGGCGCACCGCCGAATCCGCGGGACCGGGGACCTCCTGCAGGCGCGCTGCCGAATCCACGGGACCGGGGACCTCCTGCAGGCATGCTGCCGAATCCGCGGGACCGGGGACCTCCCGCAGGCATGCCGCCGAATCCGCGGGACCGGGGACGTCCCGCAGGCGCACCGCCGAATCCGCAGGACCGGGGACCTCCCGCAGGCGCGCTGCCGAATCCGTGGGACCGGGGACCTCCTGCAGGCGCACCGCCGAATCCGCAGGACCGGGGACCTCCCGCAGGCGCGCTGCCGAATCCGCGGGACCGGGGACCTCCCGCAGGCGTGCCGCTGAAAGCCGCCTGACTGCCGTGCTTGGGGCAGCAAAAAAGCTAGAGCCGTCCCTGCCTGGGCTGCATTACTTCAGCATCAGGCTACAGCAGCTCCTGCCTGCAAAGGAAAGGTGCTGGCTGTGGGGAGTGAACCTGAGGGTGCTTGGCAGGGACCTGCCCACTCTGGGTGCCCCCCAAGCAGGCTGGGAGGAGGGATGCTCAGGGATTTTTCACTAAAGTGTTTTTTGGTCAGGAAATGCCAATTCATTAAAACCAAAAGCTCCTGGAGGAAAGGACCCGTTTGACCAGAGCGTCTGTCTCCAAGGGGCTCTGCTCTGGGATGGAATTTCTGGTCCAAACCCGAGAGCCATCCCCAAATAGCCAACAGCCCAGCAGTTCGGGCCCTCCCCTGGGATGTGGCAGCCATGGGCTCAAAGCCCCTGCTCTGCCCGGTTCAGAATCAGAACTTGCCCCTGGGTTGCCTACGTGCTGGAGAAGGGCCCTACCCCCAGTGCTAGTGGACAGTCTGGAGTGAGCTGCTCGCTCTGGCTTTTCATGAGATGTTCAAAGGGTTTGGCTGACTGAGGACTAGGGAAATTTCACAAGACGACCATTTCCATCCAGGCTCTAGCAGGCCTGAGAACCGGCCCCGCTGGCTGGCTCACCCTTGCACGCCCCCGTTTGCAGGGAACGCGGGGTTTCGAACAGCTGCAAACCCAAGTTCTCAGGTTCCTTGGCATTCAGGACACCAAGGAAGTGTGTGGAGTCCTGCTGCTCCAGACGCTTTTGCTCCCAGCCCCACCCTCTGCACAAATCAATGCCCCCCCCCTTGTCTCTCTAGACAGGGCTGTGTGGAGTGACTGTCGCCTCTGACGGGGATTCACCCAGGGCCGGTGGGCCTGGCTCGCGTTGGCTCTGGTGCAGGGGCTGGCTGGGGTATTTCTGCTCAGGCCATAGGTCCTGGTTGCCGCTCTCTAGCTCATGTAATTAAAGTGAGACGCTGCCATAGCCCGAGCTGCCTTCCAGGCAGATCAGAGCGTTTGCAGGTGACTGGAGACCGGATGGAAATAACCCTCTTTGAACCATTTTTAGCAATTCATTTGGAGCTGTATTTTGCCAGCAAATCCTCCGCACGCTGTTTATCTCTTTGAGTGGAAGGCTATTATTACTGCGCTCGCGAATCCTCGGCAGCACGGAATTGCTCATGCCGTGTGAGCCATGCAGGGGAGCACAGACAATATCCCGCTAAGTGCCATTATTAATTCAGGCTAGCATTCATTGTCATAATGACTTGGAGCAGGATGAATTCAATTGGCATTAACTACGCCGTGCCAATAGCTGCGATTGTCTAAGGCCAAGAAGCTTATGCAAAAATGCACACAGGCTTTGAGCGTTTTGTGATGGGCCAGCGCCTGCACTGGGTGGCCAATGTGTGGCACACCGCTGGGGCCATCACCATCGAGGTGAAGACTGTGGATTCCAGGAGGCAGTCTCTGCGGCGCAGAATGGCTCATTACATGCAAGGAGCTGAGTTATACTCCGTACTCTGTACTAAGGGTGGAGCATAAGCCCATAGACATGTCGGGCAGAATGGGACCTCGAGAGGTCAGGTCCTGCCCCCTGCACTCAGGCAAGACCAAGTCAACTTAGACCATCCCTGACAGGTGTTTGTCCAACCTGTTCTTAAAAACCTCCAGTGACGGGGATTCCACAACCTCCCTTGGAAGCTTCTTCCAGAGCTTACCTGCCCCTATAGTTAGAAAGTTTTCCCTAATATCTAACCTAAATCTCCCTGGCTGCAGATTAAGCCATTACTTTGTGTCCTACCTTAACAGATTTGACGACTTTTACTAGGTCACCCTCAGACTTCTTTTCTCAAGACTAAACGTTCCAAGATTTTTCCTCATGGGTTGGGGGTTTCTAAATCTTTTATCGTTTTTCTTGCTCCCCTCTGGACTCTCTTCAGTTCACCCACATCTTTTCTAATGTGTAGTGCCCAGAACTGGACACAGAAATCCTGCTGAGGCTTCACCTGAGTACTATCTCGCGTGTCTTATATGCAACACTTCCGTTGATACCCGCCCCCGGAATGATGTTAGCCTTTTTCACAGCTGCATCACATTGTTGACTCATTCAATTTGGGATCCACTATACCTCCGAGCCCCTTTTCTGCAGCACTGCCGCCTAGCCAGTTAGTCCCATTTGATAGCTGTACATTTGAGTTTTCCTTCCTAAGTGAAGTACCGTGCACTTGTCTCCACTGAGTTTCATCTTGCTGATTTCAGACCAATTCTCTAATGTACGAGGTCATCCTGAATTTTAACCCTGTCCTCGGAAGTGCTGGCAGCCCCACCAGCTTGGAGACAGCCACGGCTTTTCTAAGCGTCCCTCCCACTCCACTATCCAAATCATTCATGAGGCTCTCCATCCTGCTCCATTGTAGGCACTGTGGAGAGGGTTTCCAGCTCCTATCACTCTGGCCCTCGGGTGGGGACAGAGGGCCGAGGGGACGGGACTGTTTTGCTTCAGGAACCAGCAGAGTTGGTGGGAGAAATGAATGTCACAGTTCATCTCTTCTGGTCCTTGCGCCCCAGGTGCTCACTGAGGAGATGCACCCTGGATAGGGTTGTCTTTCGGGGAGGAAGCAGTTAAGTGGTCAAGAGTCCAAACAGGGCATGCCCAGTTCTGGAGGTGCCAGTCCTGAGTGTGGGTGTCTCTCTACTTTCTGGCCAGTTCCTGCCCAGCCCTTCTGATGGTGCTGTCTGGGTGCATGATGAGCTGGGCACTGTGCCACAGAGAGCACACGGGTGTGGAACGGCTTCTGTGTAGGGAGAGATTAAAAAGACTGGCACTTTATAGCTTGGAAAAGAGATGACTAAGGGGGGATGTGATTGAGGTCTATAAAATCATGACTGGTGTGGAGAAAGTGACTAAGGAAGTATTATTTACTCCTTCACATAGCACTAGGGGTCACCCAATGAAATCAGTAGGTTTAAAACAAACAAAAGGAAGTATTTCTTCACACAACGCACAGTCAACCTGTGGAACTCCTTGCCAGAGGATGTTGTGAAGGCCAAGATATAACAGGGTTCAAAAAAGAACTAGATAAGTTCATGGAGGATAGGTCCATCAATGGCTATTAGCCAGGATGGGCAGGGATGGTGTCCCTAGTCTATGTTTGCCAGAAGCTGGGAATGAACAACAGGGGATGGATCACTCGATGATCACCTGTTCTGTTCATTCCCTCTGGGCACCTGGCTTTGGCCACTGTCGGAGGACAGGAGACTGAGCTAGATGGACCTTTGGTCTGAGCCAGTCTGGCCGTTCTTATGTTCTTATGAGCCCTCCAAGCCCTGATGCTTTAGCACTGAGGACGTGGGATCCCCTCCCCAGACCACTCCGGTCTCCCCAGTGCAGAACTTCCTTGCACATCAATTGCTTTCCATCCTCTACTCTCAGCCTCATGCACATCGCAGGCCTCCCTGCCCTGTCCTGCCCTTGATATTGGTGCTAAATCCCCATTCCCCATCCCTGCTCCCCCACCCCAGCCTAACCCCTCCTTCCCTCCGTCCCCTTTCCCCTCAGTGCTCCCTGCACAGCCCCGCCCTCAGGGCAATATGCCCCGGGCCCTGGGGCTCTCACACCACTGTAACACTGCCCTATAGTGACACCATGGGGCGTGGGGACAGATCATGCGGCTTGGCAATGAGACCACAGCAATTACAGCGCATCCGCCACACACGCCCCCCAGGAGACAGAGAAAAGCCGCAGATCCACCCCCTGCCCCTTTCTATTTCAAACCAAACCCTAATCCAGCCGAGAGTTGAGACAAGGTCACGCAGGCCCCGAACTCGGGTTTCTAAAATAACATCCCCCAAACTTACCGACTGCACCACAGGGCCATTTATGGCAACCTAGCTAGTTAGGCTTCTCCTTTTGCTAGCCACGATACAGCGCACTCCTGGCCCGGGACCAGGATAGACACCGCGATTCCTGTGCCCCATTATTCTGTGACTGACAAGTCAGTGGCTGTGTCATGCACTGGGAAGTGAGTCCTCTGCTGGCTGGGCTACACAGAGCGGCGTCAATTAGTCCTGTGGCTCAGATAGTAAGGGCCTAACTTGGGGACGCAAGTTCAAGCCCTACTGCTGGGTAGGCCTGACTGTGACTTGGTGAAAAGATCAGTTTGAAGCAGGTCCTGTACTTAAAGCTATGCTGGTCTCTACATTATGGTGTGACCCACCAAAATGCCCACTCCACATTCAGCCATTTGTAACACACTTTGCTGAACAGCGACCCCAGCGGGGCTAGGTCAGAACCACCTCATGCGTGCGTGACACTGGGCCTTGGCGGTGCCGATCTGTGGCCAGAACGGGGCTGGAGGCGCACAAGGTCACTGCTGGGGCGGTGTGTCAGTGTGAGTTGGATGAAGTGGGAGTGGGTATTGCGTTAGGGTGTCTGGGGGAGATGGGAGTGAAAACAGTACAGAGTGCTGGAGAGTTATCGGCAACATGAAGGTGGAAAGGAATTCACAAGTCTTTCCCCTTAACTCCTTCTTCCCCTGCTTTGCCGGTTTGGGATTGAGACGTATTCTCAGCCTTGGGTTTCGCTTCATGTATTTTTTAGTTTAGGAATTAAATGGAAGATTGGAACCCTCCAGGGAGTAAATCCCTGTCACATGCAGCTGCATTTATAGACACAGCCCCGTCTTGCCCAACAGCGATGCTCCTGGGGAATTGGTTCACCTGCTTTTGCTGGCCAAAGAAGTTAGCAGTCCTGCGGAGCCAATGCAGCTACGGGATCCTATCCTGCCTCATGCAAGGGCAAAGCTACTCTTGTGACCGGTGATTTCTGCTACTGTCCATCGGACTGCCATGCTGGCTAGCTCTGAGCATCGCCCGAGGTCTATGCTACAGCCGGAGAGATTGTGATTCAGTCTAGGGGAACTGTTGGCTCTGCTACGATAAGGCGCATGGTGCAGAGTCTTTATGAAATGCAGCAGCACACCCAGCCGCTCTTCCTCGAACACAGCTCCCTTCTGGGTGATGCCTCCTGCGAGCCATTCCTTGGGCACAAGCCTGTGATAAATAAACCCCACTGGTCTCATGGAGGGCTGCGTTCGGAGCTCCAGGCTTTAACTATGCAGAATGTGGGTCACAGTAGCAGGAATACAATGTATCTGGTGACAAAGCCGGACGCCTGTTTCCCAAGTTCAGCCCTGAGAGACAGAGCCAGAGCTGTGGCTCGTGTGTAAGGATCATTCCTCGTTAGTCTTGTGCCCATTTGTCACGGGGCGCTCTCCTCACGGCTGGGTGGCGCCTCCTTCTGGTGATTCTTGGGATTAGCTCCGCCCAGTTCAGCGCCTCCTTTCTCCTCCTCTCCCTTTGCAGTATGGCTGCTTTGTGACTCGACCCTCCGGCCAGGTCACTCTGTGATCTCCCCTTCCTATCCTCCCTTCCTTCTCCCTGACCTCGGGGAGAGACACCGCAGGCTTCCTCCCTGCTGCGCCCCTGTTGCCAGTCTCCTGGCTTTGTAGAAGCCCTGTCTGGTCCCTTCTTTCTCATTAGCGCCCTTCACACAGCCTACATCTCCCCTGTTTGCAGCTTAACTGGCTGATTGGGCCCAGCTGGCCTGATTCCACTCTTCCAGGGCCGGGGTGGGGAGTACAGCCCCTCACACGAGTTAAGAGGGAAAATGGCACGGTAGTTTTTCTTGCACGTTCTGGGTGTGGTGCTGTGCTGGGCTGTATTCCGGGCCCTGAGAAGGTTGACATAGGCCAGGTGGGCCTAATTAACCAGTTAAGGAGCGAGCAGGGGAAAGATTTAGGCTGCACTAACTGGAAGCAGGAACAGGAGAGGCCAGTATAAAGGCCAGGAGCTGTGACCAACTGGAGGCTGCAGGAAAAGCGGGCTGCAGTCCCTGCCTGGGAGAAGAGAGGTGTGTTTGGGGCTACCGATAGATAGCCCAGAGGTACCCCGTGGACCGGCAAACCCAGACTGGGGGGAAGCTGGGAGGACACTGTAGGCCTTGGCTGCTGACCGGAGGGCCCCTGAGCTGGAACCCAGAGTAAAAGGCAGGCCTGGGTTTCCCTACCAGCCACTGGGGACATGGCATAGACCAGGCAAAGGACAGTGGATTGCCTGGGATGGTTTGTTCCGGAAAGACGATGTTACCCCGGAAGGGGAAACCGGCAGAATGAGCTGGCTGGAGGGCCAAGTCAAGAAGAGGGAATGCCCTGAGTTGCAGAGGATGCAAGAGGATGGTAGAGACACCACCACAGGAGGACACAATGCCTGCCCAGAGCTAATCCCCAGAGCAACCAGGAGGAGGCGCCAGGAGCAGTGAGTGGACCCCCTGACAGGTTTCCTGCATGGTTTTGTAGGGGCTGGTGAAATAATGTGTCAATATCCTGTAGGCATTAGCCTCTGCCTATGATTACAGCAAATGTCAGGGTCATTTGCAGCCCCAGGAGCCATTCTTTCTCAATTAATGGGACTGCAGTTCTCTTGTGGGGAGTTGGGGACACTGGTAGTTTGCAGGGTGAGATTTATTTTCTGATGCCCACCTACTGCAATCTTTAAAGAGGGAGCGGAGCAATTGGTTTGTTTGTTTTTGAAATCTGGGATAGGTTTTTCACACCAATTCTCTAATCTGGATCAGTTGCAGGACTAGTAATTTGGGATAGGCCTTTATTGTTGCAAATCTAGAAGCGAGACCCAAGGTCTGACTCCGGTGTAGATTATCCCGACTGTGAAATCTTTCTTCCTGGGGGCAGAAAGAACCAGCCGGAGTTTCAGATCCCAGGTGGAGTTCGTGGCATGTGAGGGAAAGTTAGAAAAATTGTCCTTCTGCTTAAATTTAACAGGCAGCAGGTTTAAAACAAACAAAAGGAAGTATTTTTTCACACAACGCACAGTCAGCCTGTGGAACTCCTTGCCAGAGGATGTTGTGAAGGCCAAGATTATAACAGGGTTCAAAAAAGAACTAGATAAGTTCCTGGAGGATGAGTCCATGAATGGCTATTAGCCAGGATGGGCAGGGATGGTGTCCCTAGCCTCTGCTTGCCAGAAACTGGGAATGGGTGACAGGGGATGGATCACTTGATGATTACCTGTTCTGTTCATTCCCTCTGGGGCACTTGGCATTGGCCACTGTCGGTAGACAGGATACTGGGCTAGATGGACCTTTGGTCTGACCCAGTACGGCCGTTCTTATGTTCTTATGTAAATTGAGCATGTTGGATGTGGAACAACAGAGGATACATATGGACCCCATAAGGCTCTTTGGTCACTTACAGTGAAGTGGGGGGCTGGAGCACTCCTTTCTCTTTGCTTTTTCATACGAACCAAAACCCTGGTGCTCTCACTCGTGCCAAATTCACTGTGGTGACAGCGGCAGGTTTGCATGCGTGAGGACCGAGTGAGGACTGCGTGCGCGCTGAGTAAGCCCTGAAGGTGGCTTCACAAACGCGTTGAGGCACCTAGTGAAATCAATGGGATTTTGTGGCTCCCACCAATACTAAATCAGGCCAAGCCCAGACATTTAAAAACCATGAGCCTGACCAGCCAGAATGATCAACTAGGGATTCTGTTACTTGCCTTCCGGTTTCGGAGCCATTGGCCGCACTCAGATCCCATTGGCAGGCTTTTGTCCACAACCGGGAGGGCTAGAAACATAAAGGGAAAGGCCCGAGTCTCACCTAACTGTATGATTGCCGGAGCTGGGGCTTTGAAGATCTCGGATGTTTTTTACACTCCTGGTCCGGTCGGGAGAGCTGTGTGCACAGCGTATGGAGCATCAGGGCTGGGTCTGGAGAGAACAACTCCCATGTGCTTCGGAATCTGAAAAGCTCCCATTGCCCACGATCCCAGGACAAGCCCCACTGTGTCTGTGTGAAGAGCATGAGCCCATAGCCGGAGCTTTGTCTCCCCTTTCGGATAAGACACCGCTCCCTTTGTCTGCTCAGTCCCGTACTAGTTCCAGCACCAGCCGGAAAGACGCAGTGGGGAGGATGCGGGAGGATGCAGTGAGTTGCAGCCCCAGAGGAATTCACCTAGAAGAAGGGGAATAGGGACCCCTAACAGTGCAAGCCTCTTCCCTTCCTTTTTAGCCTCCCCTGTCCCTAAGGCTGCCCCGGGGTCTCGGTTTGAACAGGGCTAATGCCGTACTCTGTGCCCATGTGCTTTGTGTTGGAGGATTCGCATGAAATGCTGCTTGTGATTTATGAAGAGCTTGAATTTTCCGGGGGGAAAACAGCCCTGAGCATAGTCCTGCTGAGAGAGGGGTACGTCTGTGTCTGCGGTGACATCACTGTGTGTTGTGACTTCCTGGGTGTGGTTCATGCTGAACATGTCACCCAAGTCTCTTAGGATGTAGCCCAGGGCAGCTGGACAGCAGAGTCCCATGCCCAAAGGGCTGAGCCTGGGGAGGGCGCCATAGAGACCCAGAGCTGGAAACCGTGACTAGACTCGGCCCAGACACAGGGGTTCAGGCGCAGGCAGGGCCCAGCAGTTGGGTCGACATGTAGCAGAGCGGGGTTTGTGCGTGCAGGGATAACGGCCCATTGGTGGCCTGGGTGAGAAGGTCCTTCATAACAGGATGCAATAACAATTGGTTCTCCAGTTTCCTTTGTAAAAAACTGGTGTGTTTAATTCACACGGTGAGAAAAGCTCGCTCAAACAGGCCTCCTAGTTCGAAACATTATAATCAGTAAATGAGGCCAACATTGAATCACTTGAACAACAAGCATGTCAACACAGCCAAATGCCATGAGCATCTAGGAATGCAGGCTGTAGGTCTCACTTACCCGCTGGGTTCTCTGAAAGCAGGGCCTCTGAAAGGGGTTTGGGGGCCATGAACAGGGGCTCCCAGATCAATGCTGTAGCTAAGCCGGGGAATGGTGACCCTTGGATGTACAAGCAGGGGGACGTCAGGTAGGAGCAGAGCCATGGGACTACCTCTGTATTGGCCTCAGTGAGACCACCACTGGATACCTGGTCCTGATCTGGTGTCCACACCACAAAAAGGATGTTGGAAAAATTGAAACCATTTAAGAAAATCGCTACGGGAATGATTCGAGGTCTGGAAAACCTCCTGTAGCGTGAGAGATTAAAGAAGCTCCGTCTATTTCATTTCTCCAGGAGAATGTTAAAAAGCGACTTGGTCGTGAGCGACACGAAGTGCAGGGGTGAGAGCTTTCTGCTAGCAGGGCTCTTAGGAAAAAGCAGAGTTAGATCATGGCTGCAGGCTGAAGCTAGAAACCTCCAGACTAGAAATAAGGCACCAGGTTTTCACAGGGCCGGGTAATGGCTCATTGGAACAGCTTGCCCAGGGGCGCGGGAGAGGTTCCCACACTCCAAGTCTTGACATCGCGAGCGGAACGCTCTGCTCGAGCTCAGCCAGAAGCTCTGGGCGGGACGCTGGAATTACTGAGTGAAGGTCCCTAGCCCGGGTGGTGTAGGAGGTCAGACTAGGTGATCACAATCCCGTCTGGCCTTAAACCCTATGAATTGCTGAAGCTATTCACCCATTTCGGCCCTTTGTCGCACACGACGTCTGCTGGTGTCACAAGCTGGGAGGTAAGTTACAGGGAGAGTCTGGGACACTTCACTTTCCACAGGACTCAGGTTGACTTCCGAAGAGTCAGGTGTGACTCCGGCGAACACAGAGTGGCTCTCTGTCGCCCTCTATTGGCTAATCCATGTCTCCAGGTCCACGAGGCTCCTTCCTGCACAGCCCTGCATGCCTGGGGAAACTCCCTGGCAGAATTCTCCTTTGAACCCCTGCTGAGACTAGTCCCTGCCCTGGTGCCTACATGTCCTGCCCGCAGACCATGGCCGGGCTGGTGACCAACTGTGACTGTCCCTCTTCTCCATCCTTTCTTTCCCTACCCCCAACCCATCCTGACCCCTCTCTCCCTGCCCACCCCCTTGACCAAACTCTGCCTGGGCTGACCACTAGGCCTGGCCCCAACCAGCTACCCCCATTTGAAAGGCGTTAAGCTGTGCCTAGGCGAGGCCGAAGGCAGCGTTTCAGTGTGGGTATCTAACAGGATGTGCAAACACACCTTTCCCAGGCTAGACAAGACCTGAGGCGGTGAACTCTTTGGGGCAGGGACGTGTCGGCTGGTGGGTGTCCAGAACTCTGCACGACTGTCACATACGTGTGAATAATGAGCTACCTGAGTAGAGCAACAGGGTCCTGTGGGAAGGGTGTGGCAGCCCGTTGAGAGGCGAGGGAGCCAAGCTGCCGTGTGTGGGAGCCCCCCACTGATTTCAGCTGTGCTCTCCCGCTCCTCGTTACATTGTCTCTGTGCAGAAAAATCCCTGGATTTTAATCTACTGTCCATCACCTCCTTGGGGATTTAGCGCCAGGGTTCTCAGTGACAACAGGCGCAGGCCCCTGGCACTCAGGGACAGGTCGTCTGAAGGGGCTGGAAATGTCCTGCCTTCCTGGATTAGATCAATGAAATGCTGGGGAACGGGCTCCCCTGGGAGGGCTGCCGGAGGCCCAGCTCCCAGTGCAGAGTGGGCCAGGAGGGACCGGGCTCCCCAGGCTCTTCCCCATCCCAGGGGACACAGGGACCTCACCTTGGGCAATAAAACACAGCGGTACGCGCCGTCAGTGTCACAGCCACACTGCTCCGGAGCCAGTAGCACCCCAGGGTGTGCGGGGCTGGCCCCACTCCCGCAGGCGCAGGGTCAGTCGCGCATGGGTGCGTGCTGAGGGTCACGGACCCGGGCCTTTGGGCAGTGATAGTGATGGGGTCGTGACCGGACAGTGGGATTTCAGGGAATTGGGAGCACACGTGCCCATGACTCTGTGCTCCTGTTTCCCTGGGTGCTTTCTGCTTTAGTCCTGAGTGTTGTCCAGGCCCCAGAGAGAGAAGCAGGGAAAGGCTCTTCCAGAGGCCAGGAGCTGCACGCTGGCAGGCTTCTGCATGGAAGCTGGTACTAGAAGAGCGATGGGAACAAGCAGAGGAGAACAGCGAGCTGGTGAGAGGGAGTCCAGGAGTCAGGAGCTGTGTCCTGCAGTGAATGGGCTGTCACCTGGGTGCCTGGCGATGGAAGCGGTGCTCCCACGGCTTTGTGCCTGAGAGGAAGTGGGCAGCAGCACCCTGCCCAGGTTGTAGTCTGCACTGTAATCTAGCTGGGGTGAGGGGTCCAGAGAAGGGGGTTGCAATAATCAAGGTGAGAGGAGATGAAGACCTGGAAGAGGATTCAGTGGATTTGGTGGCTTGCGCCAGCAGCGCTGGGGTGAGGGTCGTGAGCGGATCTAGAGAGGATGGGGCAGTGGGAAGAGGAGGAATGCTCCGTGGCAAGGGTGAAGCCAAGTTTATGGAGAGGACGCAGGTTGGAGGCCTGAGCTAAGGAGATGGATTCATGACATGTACACACCCATGTCACGAGAACGCACACACCAGATGAGTGGGTCAGTCACAGACACCTAGGTAGGGGCAGAAATAAATACCGGGGCCATGGGGACAACCCTACAGTAGCCATGTCTGGGAGATGGCAAGGGGTGTCCTGCTATGCCCTTCTGTGTGCCAAGTCTGATACCCATAAACACTGGGCATTTGCTGCTCCGGGGTCCCTGTTCCAGGCTTTGCTGATTGGGCTCCATGGCTGGCTCTAGGCAGCCATTGGATGGGGCAGGGATCTTGCTCTGTCTCCAGCAAGGTGGAAGCATCTCGTCTGTATCAGCAATAACTCTGGCTTTCAGGGCGAGCTATTTCCGGAGTCACTCATATAATGATGATTAATGACAGGTGCACCACCCTTCTTTTTCATCCCATTATTGATTAGAAAGCAACCCAGAGCAGAGCCGGCAATTAATTAATTCTCTCAAGTGGAGGAGAAAGTCATCAGGCTGAAATCTGATAAAGTTCGGGGCTGGTGGGGAAGCTGGAGCTGATGTGCCGCACGTTATGCAAATGAGGCCCTTCTCCTCATTTGTCGGGGTCGGAAAGGGCTTGAATTCCCAGCAAATTCCCCGGGAAAGACTCTTGGGCAGAGAAAAGTGCAGCGGCAGGGAACACAGCAAGGAATCCAGCGGGAACCTGCACCCTCGCTCCGGGAGCTCAGCAAGTGATTTCCCAGCAACGTCAGCAGCTACCGACCTTACCGTAGTGCCTGGGGAGGGGCTCACCTGCCCGGCCCAGAGGGCGTTGGCTGCCCAGGGCACTGAGGGCAGGACACGTCCTCACCTGCCGCTGCTGGCTTTGCCTCAAGCAGGGGATGTGGCTGGGTTTAGGTCGGGTTAGCAAGCAAAGCCCAGCCTGACCCTGACTCTTTTCCCCGTCCAGACACAGGGTAGCGCCTCTGGTTGTAGGAGCCCGGTGTTTGGACCTCCGCATAGCAGCCTAGGCCTCAACTCAACCAGCTCCATCCAGCTACAAGGCGACCCTGCATCGGCGCTCGGGAAAAGCTGAGCTGAGTTTGGGTGTGGCTGCCACATGTTACCTAAGCCTGACCGAAACTCAGCCACTGTCCCCAGTCAGGCCTTTGGGTGTAGCTCCGTTCTTCCCAGTGTGCCTGGCCACTCTGCACGTTGTCGAACGGGCAGCTCAGAGCTGACTCAAGCCTGGCGTGCAAGTATGGGCCTGGGAAGAAGGTGTCTGGTAGCAGAGGGCTCTTTAATCCAGCCAAGGCAGAACAAAATCCAAGGCTGGATAAAGCCAGACACATCCAGAGTAGAAACCAGGTGCACAATTCTAACAGGGACGTTGAGTAACCATTGGAACCACTCACCTGGGGGCATGGGGGATTCTCCATCACTCGGTGTTGGTTGTCTCTTTCTCAGAGCTCTGCTCTACCTCCCACAGCGGCTCTGGGCTGGGCACAGGGATCACTGGGGCAGGGTCTCTGGCCTGGGCTATGCGGGAGGTCAGACTGGGTATTCACAGCTGTCTCTTCTGGCATTAAAATCTATGAATCTGGAAGAAGAGGGCACCCACTCCACCAGGCCCTTTACTCCCCAGCCGTGGCACAATCCCTTGCATTCACAGGGTTTGACTCCCCTCTCTCCTTGGCTGCAGATTCCCAGAACGTGGGGCCGTATCCCCCAGACCACATTCTCCACCTGCCATGGGGTAGGCAGAGGGAGCTTTATCCTGTGTCCTAGAAGATATCCTGTGTCCTAGAACTGGAAGGGACCTTGAAAGGTCATCGAGTCCAGTCCTCTGCCTTCACTAGCAGGACCAAGTACTGATTTTGCCCCAGATCCCTAAGTGGCCCCCTCAAGGATTGAACTCACAACCCTGGATTTTAGTAGGCCAATGCTCAAACCACTGAGCTATCCCTCCAGTCCCTACACCGTCTGAATTCCCCTCACACTCACACCAAGGGTGCATTTCACACCCTCATCACACCAGTGTCACTAACTCATCTGGTGTGGTGGGGAGATTCAGGGTCCCGAGGCTTTCAGTGACCATCAGCACTAGCTGGAGCAGCTGTGGGAGCGCCGGGGCTGGCCCCACACACGAGGAGAGTTTGCCTTCTCTTGGGCGGGGGAGCTGAAGGGAAGCATCGCCACGGATGACTGGAATTCACTTCTAGAGGGGCTCTGGTAACTGCAGGGCGAGGCACAGAGAACACTCTTCCCAGGGACACTGTTGGGGCTGACCGCAAGTTACCCTGGCCTGTTATTACAGGATGCTCTGGGTGGAGCTGGTGGTGAACTGGCTTTGACCGGCCCGGTTGGCTTGTAGCCACTCCGAGTAAGGAGATAAGCAGGGCCCGGGAGTGTTAAGTGTGGGACTAGAAAGCAATAGTGTTTCCGGCCAGAGCCTGCGTGTGGCTGAATACACACCCCGAGAAGGAGAATTGCTTTAGACGAACAGTCTCACCTGCGGATCTTGGCCTTGTGGGTGCCCAGAAATTCCCCACGCTGGAGCAGCGCCTGCTACGAGCCCTCGAGGACAAGCCTGGAGAGTCCGGGACTGTCCGTAGCAGAAGGGGCACAAGCATTGATTCTTGCTTGCTTGGTTGGTTGCCGGAAAGCACGTATTTAGTAACGCGTGAAGGCTGGTAAGCTTATTGTACTCTGGCAATAAAACCGGTTATATAAGTATAATAAGCTTACCAGTCTTCACGCGTTACCTGGTGTGGCTTCACTGAGTGTATCTGAGCCCCTCCTTGGCCCGACGACACCCCGTGGGAACAGCCCCGAGGAGCACATTGTGGGGCTGTCCATGCAGCTGGAGGTGTGTGGGGCCGGTTGGAGGCAGCTGCCATTCGGGGCTGCAGTTCAACCTGGTGGGAAATGGGGTAATGTTGCCCACAAACATTTCTGTCAAAAAGATGCTGTGCCCCAGCCCCAGTGACCCCCTTAGACCCCAGTCTCCTGGCAGGCTCTGATGGACAGGCCTGGGTTCAGCTGGGTCCCACCCCCAGCCCAGCAGCGTGTCACTTCCTTATTTTCTTCCCAGAGGAATTTATTTGGCGGTGCCTCCACCCCCCTCGCTCCTGCCGGGCAGGGTCACCAGGGAAGCTGGGAAGGGAAGTTCTAACCACGGGTAACCTCCACTTATTTGCCAGCTAGTTGGAGACCTCCAAGAAATAACAAACACACACGATATGTTCAACACAGTAATTATAACATAACATAATTGGGTGGAACCCAATGCTCAGGGTCACTGGTGCCCACACTGATAATACCCATGAATTTCCCAGTCACGCAATCTGATAGAGCACACGTATAATTTAGGGTTCCGTTGGCACGTGTGCTTCATAGGGGTCCTCGATGATCTGGGACAATGATGTCTTCGGTGGCAGCAATAAGCATTTTGGCTGGCTTGGTTCAGCACAGCCCAAGGGACTCACAAGTGAGACAAGAGGTCAGATCCTCCACAGGTTTAATAGGCAGCAGGTAATAAACCCCCCAAAGCCTTACCCCTGGCTTGAGGACGCAGGTCCGGGGAATGGGTTGCGGGGGGTGTCTCCCAAACAATTTCCCTGACGATCTAACTATAAGATGGTGCACTCACAGCTCCATGAATGATCCTCAGGTTCACCGATGGAGCGATGGATCCTCAGGTTCACCGATCCTGTTGTGCAGGAACCAGGCTGCGGCTGTTCCCGAGATTTCCCCTCCCCACAGAGCGATGCAGGGCTCAGGGGCTAACTATCCTAAAACTCCAAACTCCTGATCTCCTACTCCAGCGCTCCAACACTCACAGCAGGCAGCAGCCCTGAGCTGGCGGGCAGAGCAGAACTTGCTGCAGGGTGCCTGGTCCGTCTACGGAGCTGGAGGACTAACTCCGCCTGCATTTTCCCATCAGACTCACTACACTGGGAGTCACCTTGGAGAGGGAGAGGACCCCGCTGGGGGATGTTGCTGCCAGGTGCCCAGAGGCCCGTTCCCAGGAGGACCCTGCATGCACCCTGGGTCTCCCCAGCTCACTCCCAGCCAGCCCTGCCTTTCAGTGGCTAGCTACGGGCTGGCTTCTCCCCTCTCCAGAGCTCTCAGGGGCAGCATCTCACTGAGAACCTTCCTCTTGGTCAGGCTAATGCTTCTTCCTAGGCTTCGACTTGTCAGCCTGTTGAGTCTACCCCTCCTCCTTCTCAGACACTGCTCCACCCGGCAGCCATCCAGGCCCTCTGCTCTCCGCACCTCTGAGCCAACAGGACCCCTGCCGCTCAAAACAGTGTCTCTCCTCTCTCCCTTTGGGTCTGTCCTTGGCCCCCTGCTCCCAGGACAGCGCCTCTCCCTGAGCTCCCAGCACACACAGACCCAGGAGCAAGGTGAGGGTTACAAACCTGCTCCTTTTCTCGTCAAAATTGTCTGATGCTGGAATGTCCCTGCCCCGCAGGAGGTGGCAGCGTGGCGCACAGGGTGTGCTCTCCTGGGGAGCCAGATGGCCTTGTGCTTTGAGCCTGCCATGAAAAGCCCCTAGCCGGGGAAATGCTCTGAGCAATCCACAGGGTCCCTGAGCACAAGTGCACTGTGCTGCCACGGAGCCACCTGCCCTGGGGGGCATACACACGAAGGGTTGGGTCATGGACGATTCGTGGGGGCTTAACAGACTTCAGCTACTCTCTCCCACAGCCACTGGGCAGAGAGCTGAGTAAATCTGCCCCTACGCACCCCAGCACACGCCCTTCCCGCTGCCTGAGCTAATGCAGTCTCAGCCGCAGTAACAGAAACAATCACCATTTTACAATCGGGAACAACATGGCCTCCCAGCAAGCTCATGATACCCAGCCTCACAAGGTGTTTGATATTTGGCCCTTGCCCCTTTACACAGGACAAATACCCTCGCGAGCGCATCCAGCAGTCATCGAATCGTAGGGAACGGGGTCAGCAAGCCAACGCGAGAGGCCCAACCTGAACTCACTGCCTTCTGCCAGAGACAAATGCCCCCCTACACCATCCCCACTAACATGGGGTCCTCACCATGCCCCCATTCCTTCTTCTGAACTCCTGCTGTGCATCACCCGAGCCACCTCCCCCGGGGATCTGTACTGGGACCAGCACCGCTCAACGCAGTCTGGAAATGGGGGTGAACAGCGAGGTGGCAAAATTTGCTGATGATACTAAGTTACTCAAGACAGTGAAGTCCAAACAGACTGTGAAGAGCTACCAAGGGATCTCACAAACCTGGGTGACGGGGCAATAAAATGGCAGATGAAATTCAATGTCGATAAATGCAAAGTAATGCACACTGGAAAACATCATCCCAGCCATACATACAAAATGATGGGATCTAAATTAGCTCGTATCACTCAAGAAAGAGATCTTGGA